>NC_059504.1:46403072-46723019 GCF_914767665.1 Harmonia axyridis | reverse complement strand
ATGTATTTGATTTGTGATTTGAATTACGAGTTTCTTGAAACATCCACTAAAAATAAACAACCCAATGAACCTATATTTCAAATTTGACCATAATATCTCAGAGACTAAAAGAACTATGAAGAAAAAAATAATGAAACTTCAACGCCCTGTTTTTGCAGACACAGGTTTATGAAAAAAAGTCCTATTTTGATCTGAAAAAACGCCCTTTGAATCTTGATACTGAAAATTGAAACACTCTGTATAACACTGAGTATATTGTGAAACACTTCAAATCTCCAGAGGAATTCATTTTATGGAAAAAACGAAAAGGACAAAATTCTTCTTATGTTTCCAGAAGATTGACCTTCTGCCAAAAAAAGGTATATTCCCCATTCAAAAAATCTACTTAAGCTTGAAATGACTTCCCTCTGAAGGCTAAGAAACTTTCATTTTTTGATCCAGGATCTTCCCAAGAAGTGGATCTTTCAAAATGTATATTCCGGGCAACAATTACTCGCCCAGAATAATGTAAAACACATGTGCGTGAAGATTTACAATGCTTCACACAAACAATTGTATTCCATAAGGAATGTCAAACTTCTGAAGAAAAAATAATTTCAATTTTAACTAAATATTTATTCATATAATTCAGAATTCTTTGAATTTTCCTCAACTAAGTCTAGATCGATTATGTAACCTTGAAATTAGTTCACTTATGCCCATAGAGTAATAAACATAGCTAGAGGGAGTAAACACAATTTTCACTTGTTCCCAACATGGTTAGATTCCGTTGTCGGATTGTGATATATTTCCAAATCCACAATTTTACTATATCGTTATGAATGTATAGTATATTGAATGAAATATATTTATATGAGTGATTACCCATTAAATATGTAAATTTTAATTTTTGGAATCTGATATTTTTCCTAATTGTCGAATTTATAATAAGCAGAAAGTTCATTTTTTTCTGTATCTAACTGCTGAAATCTAAGGTTTTGCAACTATTGCTCTCCTAGTGTCATCGGTTGTTTGGCGCTCTCGAATTTTGTTTTCTGAATTTCTGATATATTTAGGTATTTATCATAATATATTTTGAGTTAATATGAGAAGTTGATTCACTATGGGACATAAGAAGTGCCTTCTTTGTGGAGAAACTCGCGAATTGAGTGAAATATCGTATCACTGATAGGTATGTTCTCATTTTCGCACGCTTCATGTCAAATTTAATGGTTCATGTTGGGGACAAAATTTGCTTACTGAAAATGACATATGCTCCCACTATCTATGTTTATTACTCTGAGTTTATGCCCCAATTTTAGAATAAATATAGGAACTAAATATTTTTTTCTCTAAAATAGTGGAAAAGATCATCTAAATGTTATAACTACATTTCATAACTACAAAGTAAGATAAAAGGCTGCGTTTTCAAATTTGTGTTCGAGAGATGCTTAACAAAAACTTATGGTAAACTTCATATATTTACCTGCCTTGAATTTTAATTGATGCAACACGAAACGAGCAGTAGATAGGGTAAATGCACTGGTTAGCCGACCGGCACTGGTTCTCGACCATTCCGTGATTTGAGATGAAATAATAATAAAAATATATCATGTAGTGCAAAATATTTTCGCGGTACGTGTTCTCGACCATTCTACCTTTCCAAGATAGTTTGCATAGTAGTGGTATAGGTCAGAGTTTTCGCGCTAAAAATTAGTTTATAATCGTCTATCATAGAAAAGGGTTCTTTCTCGTCCTCTCTTAGAAAAGTGCTTTGTGATATATGACCAGAAAATAGTAATTATTTCTTATTTCAAATGAATTATGTGTGTATATTTTGTTCCATATCAACTATAAGATATATTTTCGAGTGTATTTCAATCAAAAAGCAAATAAATGTATATTTTTTTGTTTAATATTCGGCGGTCGCGAACTGGTATTGGAAAATTTGTATCTTTTATTTCTCGACCAAAGTGGTCGAGAACCAATATGTTTCTTCAATAATTGTTCATTTCAACTGATATATTTCTGTTGGATCATTTTCGTTTTTTTTCGATACCTTGATTCATTCATATATCTACTTTGTGAATATTAGTTTGCGACCACCGAATTAACGTTGAAACACTTATTTCTACCCTTTATTTATTTGCGGTCGAGAACCAATTTGATTGTACTTAATTCTCGACCACTGGTGGTCGGTGTTTTATATTTTATTTACTCATTAGTTTCTAAATAGATATTAGGAGCAAAATAACCAAATAATGTTGTATGAGTTGTTATTTTGAAATATTTATAGAAAGTGGAAACTTTTGCAAAATATTTTTTTTTACGTTCCGAGTGTTTCTTACTTGATTACCTCATCTGAGTGATAGGTAGTGATGTCGATGGTACGGTACGTAAGTAAGAACTAATCACTCATCTCGCTCTAAAGTTTTTTATAAAATTTTTAAGTGGAGCGGCCACTATTCTTAGTGGTCGAAAACTAACACAAAAATGGTCGAGAACTCTGCGGCGTGGTCGAGAACCGAGGTTATTGAGATTTTCTATATGTTTTCACATTTCAAAGGTTAAATGCGGAAAGAACGCTTAAAATTAGATGACAAATCATTTAAAACTCGCCAAAGAATCGATGAACACCAACACCATTAAAATTTGATAAGTTTATGTGTGAAAAAATCGTGCTCGAAATCGATGTTTCTGTTAACTGGTCGAGAACCAGTGCATCTACCCTACCTAGCTTAAGATACAGTTAACAATTCAGCAACTAACTATGTATAATATACATCACCCAGAAGTCTCCCTGTTATGGCAACAAACGGAGAATATCTCCATTCACAGAATATTAAGATCCACAGGTGCCGTATCTCCCTAATCAACCCCCTGCAATAAAATAAGGAAACATCTGCCACCAAATATAATAAACTGAAGTTCCGGCCAACCTGCGCATGCAAAATACCAACAAACTTTTAACGCTATTGCTTTCGTTTTCAACTCGCCGAGATAAGCACTGCACAGCTTAAGCAGTTTGGGAAGTTTGTTTCTTTCGTCTGCTTGTAAACGGCTTTGTGTTGTGACAAAGATTCTGATTTATTATGTTTGAATTAGTTCCGACCGACATCTGGTCGAAAGGAGAATTTAGTTTGCTGTTTGAGGTGGGTCCTTGAAGATGTCGTATTGTTGGGGTGCGAAACGTGAGGAAAGCCGATTACGGATTTCGACCCCTAAAATGATTACTGGGGTGTTTATTTTGTGTGCTATGATTTGGGAGAAAGTCCACGTTCGCTTCGATTTTTTTGTGTAAATTGACAGTTTTCAAAAGTGCGGAATTTAATGATACCACAAAATCGAAAGTTGAGAATTTGAGTGTTTATATGAAATAATAGTTTTAAACTAAAGGGTGTTTTTTTAGAGCTATAGAACTATAAATTGCAATAAAACATCGATGGATTATTCGATTGACATGAATTTTATTTATCCGCAAGATAATCTTGTGGCATTACATTTTAAATATGATTTCTGGCATATGACCGCCATGGCTGGCTCGGATGTAGTCCAATCTGGACGTCCAATTTTCGATGACTTTTTCCAACATTTGTGGCCGTATATCGGCAATAACACGGTGAATGTTGTCTTCCAAAAGGTCAAGGGTTTGTGGCTTATCCGCATAGACCAATGACTTCACATCGCCCCACAGAAAGTGGTCTAGCCGTGTTAAGATCTTTGAGGCTAATTAACAGGTCCAAAACGTGAAATTAGGCGATCACCAAACGTGTCTTTCAATAAATCGATTGTGGCACGATCTGTGTGACATGTTGCGCCGTCTTGTTGGAACCACAACTCCTGGACATCATGGTTGTTCAATTCAGGAATGAAAAAGTTAGTATTCATGGCTCTATACCGATCACCATTGACTGTAACGTTTTGGCCATCATCGTTTTGAAGAAGTACGGACCAATGATTCCACCAGCCCATAAAGCGCACCAAACAGTCAGTTTTTCTGGACGTAACGGTGTTTCGACATACACTTGAGGATTAGCTTCACTCCAAATGCGGCTGTTCTGTTTGTTGACGTAGCCATTCAACCAGAAGTGCGCTTCATCGCTAAACAAAATAAAATAGACGTAGTGCGCGATACGTATTCCGTATAGAACCATTATTTTCGAAATAAAATTGCACTATTTTCAAGCGTTGTTCAGGCGTGAGTCTATTCATGAGGAATTGCAAAACCAAACTGAGAATAAATCACTTGACAGCTGTTAAATCGGTCGCTATCTTGAACAGTTATGCCAACTTAAAGTTATATACCTCGAAAAAAAATACCCGTTACTTGTAAAATTTCAGGCAAAATTCAAAGCTGATCTCATCATCAGAACTATAGAAAAGACAACAAATCCATTAGGAATGAGATTTTGTGTATACAGGGTGACTCGGGAAGAATGCGACAGACGGATACCATTAATGAAGAATTTGTATCAAGTGGTTTCAATCGCCTGAGTGCCTTCGTTTGGGATATACAGGGTGATGTTTTTCTCATGAGTGAAATTTCACAGTTCAACAACCCTCTAACTAATCGACCGAATTATTTCAAATTTTGAGTTTTGTTATCCTTTACTTTAGCCTTCCTTCAATATTTCTGGAATCGAATAAATAAGATCTGAACTAGGAAAATTTTAGACTTTTTCTATTTTCGTGAATGAGTTACTTGGCGAAAGTTTTGTGCACATGGCGTATCAAAATAACTTCTTTTGGAGCGAATTATCAATGTGTATATCTTAATTTTTTGCATTAGTTTGCTTGAAAAATCTCTCGATTGAAAAAACTTTTCAATTTTTTTCTGATAATCACACATTTCACTTTTTGTTATCTGCACAATTCAATTATTGAATGGAAGTATCGGAAGAGGTCTTTTCGAAATCATAGAAAATTTAAATTGGAGAGAAATACATTGAAAAAACTCGAATGGAAATGAAATGCAACCCTAGTTAAATTATCATCATCATTAAATTATTAACAAAAAATTTCATCGTTTCATATTACAAATTTTCTATATCTAATGGCAGAGTTATTCGGAATATGTTTTGTACCTTTTGCCTATAGACGTCATCAGTCTTAAATATAAACCAGCAGCATGAGTTTTGTCAATTCCAAGCAAGTATTCTGTATTTTCAATTTAGTCAATCTGTTCGGTAATGAGTTTCCATCGACGGCAATCGTTAAATTCTATTTTCTCCCCAGCGTGTCATATCTGAGTACGTGTTCCGAGGACTCTGAAAGCTCCTTTTCAGACTCGATATTTCAATATTAAACCGTCTGTTTACATAGCAGTTTAATCAACTTAGTGCAGGACGAAATAACTTGTTTATTTTCATAAGCGCACACTACGTGGGTTATGAACTTTTGAAGCTCAGTCCAATATTGAGATTTTACGGTTTTTTTTTGTCGATCGAATGGCAGATGGAAAATTTATTTTGCTCGTGTTATTTGTGCAGTAGCTTCCCATGAAAATTACGGATTGATGAGTGGAAAAGTAGGATATTGCTTGAATTTCCGAGAAATTCGTATAGAAGCTATTCGCAGAAATTTGCAACACATTCGTTTTTGATGAGGGACAAGGGATCTAACAAAAATGAGAATTGTGAACTATGCTTCATTGAATTTTCAGTATTGGCCCAAGCTAATATGTCTACGGAATATATCTACTGACAAAAAAATTGATTTTAAGAAAGTAACTGGCAAGAACCACCTTCAATAATTGTAAACTTAAATTAATAATAATGTTTCTCTAATTTTTTGGCGAATTCGGTCTTTCTGCCCTCTGCCACAGAGTTAAGGGTTATATTTTAATTTTTATATATTGGTAGTCAAAGCTTATTAGGTAAAAATAAACTTTTTGCTTCTTCTTCGAACCTTTCCTGCCATAGATTCATCTAAAATAGAAGGAAAAGTCTATGAGATTATGGATCCATCTATTATTTGTCGCTCAACACATTCCACTTTTCCGCGACATGCTTGAATGTTTTTTTAAACAGTCCTTTCTTAAACTCTAGCAGTAATCTGCCACCATGTGCATGTCCCATCTTCCATGGTAGCAGTCCTCCATAACTTGGTGAAATCTTCCACCTTTTTCCTCAATCATGTCTCCTATATTTTCTGGGAAACGATCTGAGTGGCTGTGTACATAGTGTAGTTCAATACTCATATTGCATCCTAAGGATTTGAAACTATTAAGCATCTTGTTAACCATTTCAACATAGTTTTGAGCATTATGTTTGCATTTTCTACAACTGCAACAAATGATGTCCAAGCTTCTCGTTCATCTTGATTCATTGAATTTAAGAAGGCAGAAACCTTACTTAATTGTCTTATTGCTTCATTGAGCCCAACTTTTCATGTAACGGAAGAAGTATGATTTTTTCTTTTACTTATCCGAGTTAGGGGATTAAAAGGGTCAGTTCAGGTACCTGATAGGCAATGGTTCATATTATTTATAGATTCACCTGGAATTTACTCAATTACAGAATGACAATAAAACCATTGTACAGGGTGGGCAAATAAGCGAGGTAAGCGGCTATCTCAGGATCCACTCATCGTAGAGACTTGCGGACCTTGCAGTAAAACATTTTGCCACTAAAGTTACAAGAGAACACACTGGAAATTGTTTTGAAGTTCATACCTCTACCGCTAGGGGGCGTAATAGCTACCGTCGAGTAGAAACATGAATTTTACTCGAAAATGTTTCGTATGAAGTTGAAGAAAAAATATCATCACAGTAATCCTTGGAAAATTATCTATCTTGTTGAATTGTCACTTTCGATTTTACGACATCAAATAAGGGTAGGTGAAAGGGAGAAATCTGACTGATTGAAATGCCTGTAACTTCAGTTTGGCTCAATATTTTTGTGCAAATTAGATCTCGTCTGAAAGATAATATCTTCTTGATTGAGGACAAAATATAGTCGTGTTAAATTTGTTTTTGCTGCTTTCGATAGGGGGCGCTAAGTCGGAAGTTCATTGTTTTGTTCATTTTACTCCGAAATTCCAAATGTAATGATAGGATCTTCTTAATAGAAACAGAAATTCCATCAAATTTGCATGAAAAAACCTGAAGGTCGCAAAGCGATATTTTCAGGTGTTCTGAAGTTATGGCCGAAAGAAGATATTCTTCAACTGATGCACTGCGAAAAACCAAATTGTGTCTTTAAGTTCTGACAGAAACAGAAATCCCATCAAATTTGTATGAAAAAATCAAAAGGTCGTAAAGCGATAGCTTCAGGCGTTCTGGAGTTATTGACGAAAAAAGATATTCTTCAACTGATGCACTGAAAAACTAAATTGTATCTTCTTTCGGCCATAACTCCAGAACGCCTGAAGCTATCGCTTTGCGACCTTTTGGTTTTTTCATACACATTTGATGGGATTTCTGTTTCTGTTAGAACTTAAAGACACAATTTGGTTTTTCGGAGTGCATCATTTGAAGAATATCTTCTTTCGGCCATAACTCCAGAACGCCTGAAGCTATCGCTTCACAATTTCCAGTGTGTTCTCTTGTACACTTTAGTGGTAAAATTTTTTACCGCGAGTCTTTACGATGAGTGGATCCTGAGATATAGCCGCTTACCTCGCTTATTTGCCCACCCTGTACATAGATTAATGAATATATAATAATTTTAGAACTTTCACCTTTCTTACATCTTGTTATTTACCTACCTATTTTATCAATTTAAGAAGGAAGTGATTTCTTATTAACGTCAAAAAATTAAATATATCAATAGAGAGTACATTCTTCGTAAATACAAAATTTATTTTCTCCAACTTTTCAGTTCAGGATATCTGTAAAGCTCTTCAACTCTCAAAAAATCTTATAATTTCTAACCACCACAGCAAAATTTTAGACGAAATATTACCCATTTCAATTTGAGAGTAGCGGCAACTCCCCTGAAATAGAAACATCGTAATATAACTCACACAACTCATAACCTCACTCTTGAAATACGAGCCATTTTCGCTGGAAAAGCGGAACCTCTAGTCATAAATCGAAACTGTTCCTCTACTTCGAAATCTGTTGCTAGCGTGAGCGAGCCCTCAAAAATTGCTCTTATTTATTTATTTCTAATGGAAATGCGCCGCCTAGGATATTTTCCACGTATTCCGTGCCATTATCTAGAACTCAAAAAGTCACTTTACTGCTACATGTACGAGATGGACTGGTCGATTATGGGGATGCTGCGCCATTTGTTTCAACCGGCGGAGAGATTCCTTCTGTGCCGTCTATATTCCACTTTTATGCTAAGCTACATTAAAATGAGAGGAGCGTCCATTAATTGTTGAAATATTTTAATCATTTCCTGCATAAACGTTTCATATGATGGGATAAATGAACTGTCAGTTTTTGAGTAGGTACGTCTTTTTGGTGAATGGAGTTCTGTGGAATTATCACCGGCAAATGCGAGTATAATTGAATGATCACCTACAGGGTGGTAAGAGTCGCTTATTTTTGGTGAAATCTACTTAATGAACGTCGAATAGATTTCATCGCAAATGAGCGATTCTCCAACTTTGCAACACATTGTTTGTATAATAATCATCCTTTCCCTACAATTGATAATATGAAAATAATACATGTAGAATCGAAAAGCAGGAAACTAAACTTTTTAGAATCCATTGAAATTTATAAATTTTTGTTCAAAAATAGTTTTGAAATTATGACCGAACGAACAGAACTTTGTTATTCTAAAATATTCAATGCTTTCAAAAAATTCCTGGAAGTTAGCGAACGGTCAAAAATGTTCGCTGTCTACCAAATTTAATAGCCTCTTCCCTGAGTTTTCCCAAGTATCACTATTTTGTACCTGTTTTACATAAATGCTCTGTACAATTTGTAGAATCTTCACAGTGTCTGAAGATGAACTAGAATACGTTCGAAACTGCGGTTACACAATATAATCCTCAAATTGTTATTTCAATTTAATTGATAGTAAAACTTAGTGGTAATAAAAACTTGTTTTAATCATGATTAACTATCAAATAGTAACGGCTGAAACAGTTCAATACCACAACTTATGAAATGACTTAGTGAGAAACTAAAGGGTATCTTTCTAATTTTCCCAGAAGTCACAGACTACTCTAACTCTACCCAGTTAGAAATTGCGGTTTTTCCTCAGTTAAAGTTTGTTCTCGATAACTCCTAAAGTTTTCATTTTAGGTATAAGGTTTGATGAAGTAACCCCTCCTCTTTTCATACGTAGAATTGACTGAGAGAATAAAAATATGGGTTCTAATTTCAAAATCTTAAGTTCTGATGAATTTGAGTTGTCCAAGTTCATGATCGTCTCATGAAAACCATGTACAGGGTGGGCAAATAAGCGAGGTAAGCGGCTATATCTCAGGAACCACTAATCGTAGAGACTTGCGGTAAAAAATTTTACCACTAAAGTAAACAAAAGAAAACACTGGAAATTATTTTGAAGTTCATACCTCTACCGCTAGGGGGCGTAATAGCTATCGTCGAGTAGAAAAATGCATTTTACTCGAAAAATTTTCATATTAAGTTGGAAAAAAAATATCATCACTGTAAACCTTGGAAAATTCTCTATCTGTTTGAATTGTCACTTTCGATTTTGCGACATCGAATAAGGGTGGGGGAAAGATAGAAATCTGACTGATTGAAATGTCTGTAACTTCAGTTTGGCTCAACATTTTTGAGCAAATTAGATCTTATTTGAGAGACAACATCTTGTTGATTGAGGAAAAAATATACTCATGATGAATTTGATTCAGCTGCTTCCGATAGGGAGCGCTAAGTCAGAAGTTCATTGTTTTGTTCATTTTTCTCTGAAATTTCAAATGTAATGATAGGATTTTCTTAACAGAAACAAAAATTTCATTGAATTCGCATGAAAAAACCTGAAGGTCGCAAAGCGATAATTTCAGGCGTTCTGAAGTTATGGCCGAAAGAAGATATTCTTCAACTGATGCACTGCGAAAAACCAAATTGAGTCTTCAAGTTCTAACAGAAACAGGAATCCCATCAAATTTGTATGAAAAAACCAAAAGGTCGCAAAGCGATAGCTTCAGGGGTTCTGGAGTTATGGACGAAAAAAGATATTCTGCAACTGATGCACTGAAAAACTAAATTGTGTCTTCTTTCGGCCATAACTCCAGAACGCCTGAAGCTATCGCTTTGCGACCTTTTGGTTTTTTCATACAAATTTGATGGGATTTCTGTTTCTGTTAGAACTTGAAGACTCAATTTGGTTTTTCGCAGTGCATCAGTTGAAGAATATCTTCTTTCGGCCATAACTTCAGAACGCCTGAAATTAGGCTTAGGTTTTTTCATGCGAATTCAATGAAATTTTTGTTTCTGTTAAGAAAATCCTATCATTACATTTGAAATTTCAGAGAAAAATGAACAAAACAATGAGCTTCTGACTTAGCGCTCCCTATCGGAAGCAGCTGAATCAAATTCATCATGAGTATATTTTTTCCTTAATCAACAAGATGTTGTCTCTCAAATAAGATCTAATTTGCTCAAAAATTTTGAGCCAAACTGAAGTTACAGACATTTCAATCAGTCAGATTTCTATCTTTCCCCCACCCTTATTCGATGTCGCAAAATCGAAAGTGACAATTCAAACAAATAGAGAATTTTCTAAGGTTTACAGTGATGATATTTTTTTTCCAACTTAATATGAAAATTTTTCGAGTAAAATGAATTTTTCTACTCGACGATAGCTATTACGCCCCCTAGCGGTGGAGGTATGAACTTCAAAACAATTTCCAGTGTTTTCTTTAGTGGTAAAATTTTTTACCGCAAGTCTCTACGATGAGTGGATCCTGAGATATAGCCGCTTACCTCGCTTATTTGCCCACCCTGTACATGCATTTTTGGTCCAAACCGCAAACAGTCTCATAATACTACAAATATTGCAAAATCGAAATTGAAAAAATTTTTATCGAAAAAACTTTCTCCGCGGAAATAAATGTTCAAAAAAATGTGAGTCATCATCGCAAAGATTTTTTCATTAGGACCTCATTAACTCATTAACCTTTGAGTTTATTCCCATGTTATGGCATATTACTGAAGTTTTCATCAAATATGCTATATAATCATGCGATAACATACTGGGTGTGCCATTTGAAATAAGAATCTAGTAGGTAGTCTATTTCCGGTACAACAGAAGTTGTAGAGATCATTGTCTCAAATCCCAGTATGCAAATTTTCAGCACAAAATTATGATTACTCTTCCATAAACGTCTTATAGATCATGGCGTTGAATCACCCTGTAATACTCAAGGGTCATAAACGAATGCGTTTGGAATAACCCCAATACGCTCTATTAGTGATGATGTCACACACCGCCATTTTTAGTTCTCCTGTCAGTGTTCGGAATCCAAACAAACAAATTGTCATTCAAATTAGTACGTTGTCGTTGAAGAAATTGGCTTATTTTGATAAATAAGATTATTTAGAAACGATTTTACTATTAATTAATAGACAGAAGGAACGAGATTAATGCCAGTAAGTTCGAACTTGAAGTTCAACTGATAAACACGGCTTTTTACAAAATCTGGGTAATGATACAGGATTCAAACTTACTGGTATTAACCTCGTTCCTTCTGTCTATCAATTAATACTGAAACCGTTCCTCAAATACTCTTATTTATGAAAATAAGCCAATCCCCTCAACGACACCGTACTAATTTGAATGACAAGGAGAACTAAAAATGGCGGTGTGTGACATCATCACTAATAGAGCGTATTGCGGGTCACTTTAATGGCAGGCGAGTACTTGGTGTTTGTAATCATAATTACCTATTATAAACTTGCTGAGTACCTAGGGTACTTGTCCGCCAAGCTTGTCGTTCCCTTAATTTGCCACCTGGGACAAGGTATCCTCTGCCAGTCGATCTAGATCTCTCTCACTTCGTGAATTATTCTTCAACCTCCGATTGAAAAGTATCGGAATCGGAATCGAAGCTCCCTAGTTCAATCTTCCAACATAAGATCTTTCTACTACACTATCTACATCGATAAGGCAGAAAATGACGTTGTGACAACAAAAACCAAGCTCCACAGCTGCATCGCCCGTTCTGAGAAGAAGAATATCTTTAGAATTTGAGATGAATCGTTTTATATATCTGACTCCAAGTCCACAAAAGCCATTCAATAAACATATGACCATCACCGAGATCATTGCAATTTTTACAGGAGTCTGTTTACGTTCGCATAAGTCCTTCTCACATGGCGAAACCACCCATAAAACGTCTTCAGATCCATTACCAGCCTTTTCGATCATTACCTCTTACATAGCCTCATCAAGCCATAAACGTCTTGTTCCGTGGTCCATTCTTCTGCGCGGCATAATAGCCCGGGGTCCCTCGAGGATGATTGAAGAAATCTCGGTACTCAATCAGCTGTTAACCAAATGGGCAACATGCACTTACTGAAAGATAAACTAGTCATTGTAACGTCTCTAGACACCTACCAACTGTTGAGATGGCCGATATGCGAAGTTATTATAATTGTGAACAGGTTTTTGCCACCATGCGGGACGCTGTTTATCTTCGGGCAGACGGTTGTCTAGCACGCAGATGATACGTGGGATAACTCGTGACAAATGTCATTCTTGAATGAACAATGGTTTAGTGGCGGTGATGCTTCTTCGTCCTTTCAGCGTGGATAAATTTAACGGAATGGAAGAAGATATAAAATGGTGAACAGTAAAGTGAGGTAAGACCTTCAGCATCATCATGATGAGTCCTACTGAATCATGTTTTCCGTGAAAACTCAAATACCAGTAACATATACCTTTTTGCAAGTCATTACGATTAAACTGAAGCTTGAAAAACTTTTGTCTATAGGTTTGTTGATGATGATAGTCATCTTTGGAAAGAAGACGACACCCCAAGAAGAAGATAGGTTTGTAGAATCTTAAATATGTTCTGAAAAAAATTCCTGTCTTCTCAGAAGTGTTCTAACAGGTGTTTTTTTTTTCGAGGTATACAGGGTCTCCCATAAGTTGCACGTCACAGTGACACCGGAGGTAGGTCAGCTAAAGAGGGACCTAACCAGCCTAACATGACCCCAGTAAAAGTTGCATGGTTTTCGAGTTATTACCAAATTACGTTTTTTAGTGAATTTTCACCTTTTTTAACATTGTCAGGGTCAGAATTCTGCTGGAAAGCTCTCGAAGCTTATTTTTTTTGTTGTAATGGAATCTTGATCTTGATTATCCAAACCACTTGGTAAAATAAATCATAATACCAAATGAAACTTGTATGCAAAAGGTGTATAAAATACCTTAAAAATAAGTATCGGCAGAAAAATGTATTGTTTCACGTCATTCTCGTATTTTTGCAAGTCAGTATCATAGACTACTAATAATTCAGTTCACCAACAATCATCGATTGGTAGGCGGGGTTTAGAAATTTCTTTAATCTGTGATCAAGAGTAACTGGAAATCAAAACAGTGGAAAATCTACAAATCTGTAGTTGCAATTCTGTGCTATGTAATCGAATGACGCAATCATCAAATCGTGAACTACAGATTTGTATATTTTCCACTGTTTTGATTTCCAGTTACTCTTGATCACAGATTAAAGAAATTTTTAAACCCCGCCTACCAATCGATGATTGTTGGTGAACTGAATTATTAGTAGTCTATGATACTGACTTGCAAAAATAAGAGAATGAAGTGAAACAATAAATTTTTCTGCCGATACTTATTTTTAAGGTATTTTATACACCTTTTGCATACAAGTTTCATTTGGTATTATGATTTATTTTACCAAGTGGTTTTAATAATACCACATAAATGTTCTCCATTATAGATTTCTGATGTCTATTCAGTCAATTCCTAACAGTGATGATGAAATGAAAGAGAACGATTCGAAGTTTATAATGACTTTCACGTTAAGGAATACATTCATCGGTGAGTTTTGTTCATTCTACTCCGAAATTTCAAATGTAATGATAGGATTTTCTTAATAGAAACAGAAATTCCATCAAATTTGCATGAAAAAACCTGAAGCTCGCAAAGTGATAGTTTCAGGAGTTCTGAAGTTATGGCCGAAAGAAGATATTCTTCAACTGATGCGCTGCAAAAAACCAAATTGTGTCTTTAAGTTCTGACAGAAACAGAAATCCCATCAAATTTGTATGAAAAAATCAGAAGGTCGCAAAGCGATACCTTCAGGCGTTCTGGAGTTATGGCCGAAAAAAAAAATTCTTCAACTGATGCACTGAAAAACTAAATTGTGTCTTATTCCGGCCATGTAAAAAAAAACTTTGGTTCGATACTTAACTTTTTTGTTTTGTCGTATCTGCTACCGATTTCGAGAAAAAAAATCAAACACTTATTTCGAAATCCTCATAAAAATCCAAATTATCATTAAAATCCATTGCGTAAGCTGTAATGAATAAATTAATCATTAGTTTTTGTGCTCATTTTGCCAATCTGTAGCAATGATTCATAGAGATTTGATAAACTCGTAACATCGTATATAAAGTAGGACTACAACAAACACCCTGTATCTCGAAGACAGAACGTTTGCGGGTACTTGTTTATAGAACATTTTTTTCCTGAAATTATCCAAGGAATCTTCCATTCTCATTTGTACCTCCAATTTAGCAACACCCTCTCTAAACCTCTCCGTGTGCGAACCCAACCTGTTGCCACATCTCCGTAAAAGTAGGAAAGATAGGAAAAACCGCATTCCATACTAATCAACCTGCAATTCCCACACCCCCTCGAGGGGACCAGATGTAAAAACAATCGGCGACGAAGAAACCATCCAACTTTATCGCCGCTCTACCCTCAAACGCCCATTCACAATCAGAGCCGCCCGGAGAAAGTTCAGATCCCGTAAAACGCCTCCGGGACCCTGTGAATTTATCGGGATCGTCGCGACGGGACGTCTGTCGCAAAAACTTGAACAGGTTGTTCCGCCTGATCGTCATATAATATCTTTGCGCCCCCCGTGGGTTCCGCCCCCGTTGCCGAAAGTTCGGGGATTCTGCGTAAATTTTCACGCCCTTTTCGGGTATGATTTTTTTCGCAACGGGGTTCCCATTTGTCCCGTGGTTTATTTATCGTGGTTTTCGGGTACTGGGATGTTGTTGTTGGAGGGTGGGAGAGGATGAGTGTGGCTATTTTTCAGTTTTGGAAAAGGGTCTTTTGTTTTAGCTGGAAATTGCAGCTGTTATTCTAGATGGAATATTTTTCTGGAATTGGAACTGAAACTGGGATGAAAACTAGACTTTTTGTAACTCTGGAACTGCTGGAAGTATCAAAACTATAGGTGTTACGTATCGCGCACTACGTCCATTTTATTTTGTTCAGCCATGAAGCGCACTTCTGGTTGAATGACTACGTCAACAAACAAAACTTCCGCATTTGGAGTGAAGCTAATCCTCAAGTGTATGTTGACACACCGTTACATCCAGAAAAACTGACTGTTTGGTGCGCTTTATGGGCTGGTGGAATCATTGGTCCGTTCTTCTTCGAAAACGATGATGGCCAGAACGTTACAGTCAATGGTGATCGGTATAGAGCCATGATTACTAACTTGTTCATTCCTAAATTGAACAACCATGATGTCCAGGAGCTGTGGTTCCAACAAGACGGCGCAACATGTCACACAGCTCGTGCCACAATCGATTTATTGAAAGACACGTTTGGTGACCGCCTAATTTCACGTTTTGGACCTGTGAATTGGCCTCCAAGATCTTGTGATTTAACACCGCTAGACTACTTTCTGTGGGGCTATGTAAAGTCATTGGTCTATGCGGATAAGCCACAAACCCTTGACCATTTAAAAGACAACATTCGCCGTGTTATTGCCGATATACGGCCACAAATGTTGGAAAAAGTCATCGAAAATCAGACGTCCAGATTGGACTACATCCGAGCCAGCCGTGGCGGTCATATGCCAGAAATCATATTCAAAATGTAATAGCACAAGATTATCTTGCGGATAAATAAAATTCATGTCAATCGAATAATCGATCGTTGTTTTATTGCAATTTAAAGTTCTATAGCTCTCAAAAAAACACCCTTTATAACCATTTTTTCACAATAAAGCCTCGAATTTCGGAAAAAACGCCTATGTATATAAAACACAGCCCCGAGATGTAGAACAATTGAAAGTGAGAATGCGCACAGTACGCCGAGAAATTCGAGTTGAAGTTTTCCAAAATGTAGGAACAGAACTTGAGAATAGGTTATATTTTTGTCTACAAAATAATGGACATTATCTTTTAGAGTGAAAAATGTTTTTTCATGTTTCATTGCAATAAAAAGGTCAAGTTTTTGCATTTTTTCTGATTTTGGATGGGGGCCGAGATATTAAGGGTGATAACTCTTCAGAAATAGAGGACAGCTCATACCGATCTCATGTGGGACAAAGGGTCAGAGATCACACCTGTTCCTTGCGCCTAGAGTTTATAATGGTATCCCTCAAGTTTTGAAGATTCCTAGTATAATGACTGCATTTAGAAAGAAAAAAAAAGTTGGATCCTGAGTCAGTCAAGACACTTCATAGCCAGTATAATCGACATAAAGAACACCGACATACCGAATCAGTAGTCCTGAAGTCGTCAGTCTACTCGTGTTGTACCTCTAATCTGCCGTCTGTTGAGGAATCGTGGAAATTACGTCAAGACCTTTCAACTTGTACTTTTTTGTTTTAATTCTCACACAAGGTTTAATCCTCCGAGAGCTCACCTTCGAGAATATTTGGTTTCTGTTTGTTTCATGTCACGATTTTTTTTTTCAATATTTTCTTACATTAAAAAATGAGTGTATTTTGTTTTGAATGTTGATTACTCATGAAAGAAACATTGTTACTATTACTATTACTATTACTAATTGACACAATGTTGAAGCCACATCTTCCCCTTTCGAAACAAAAATATTTTTCCTAAATTGACAAAGCTAGTTTCTCGCAGTTCAAATAACCCAGCCAACTCACCACATCATCATATGCTTTACGACTTTTCTCCTTCGAACAACATTCTATCCCATCGATGCATGATTTTATCTTCAATTCGACCAAATTACCGAAGATCCCAATCAACTCCAATCGGTACGTAAAGACGTGTGAAAACGTAAAAAACCAATAAAACTCCGTGGCTCTGTCTCCTATCGAACAGCCCGATTCAATAACACCTCCTTTATCAACCTGTACGTCTTTATGGGCATCTCGAGGCCGCTCTGCCCCCCTTAATTCGAGATATCGAATGTCATAGTCTCGAAATAATCCACCTTTACACCTCTGCCTACCGAAAAACCGTGATTAAGCCATAATCTCTAGGTTCGATGCCGACTTGGATCTCTTGCAAGTAATGACCCGTCAATTTACGAGCTGATGTGGATGTATCATTATCTCGTGGCCGGTCTTGTTCGGTTTTCTGCTCTGGAAGTGATACGGGGGTAATTCGATTAATTATCGGATTTGAAAAAAAATCCATTAAGTCCATATATGCTTTTTCAGACGTTTGTTCGAAGAAACAGCCTGCCCAGATGTACCTGAATTAAATAAAATAAAACAAAATAATTTTCAATGGATTATTTAATTGTAAGAAACAACTGTTTCTCCACACTGTGGCTTCATCAGGCTACCTTTCTGACTGATAAGAGTACAGAGTTTTTTGGAAACTGATATAGGAATAAAAACTCGACATTGGCAGAAAAATATTCGACAGGATATCATAAACTTCAAAGTGGTATTGGACAATTTGTCACCTGGGATTTCTAAACTATCGGAAGAAATTCAATAAAGGCGATGAGTTTACATCTGTTTGTTCGTTCAACAGAATATTTTGGGTATTATACCTGTCTCTTTCTAGGGATTCTAAGAATGTTAATCTTATGCTCTCATTTTCTGAATGGAGAATTTCAAAGTTGTTATTGAAGGTGTGATCTAATTCTTTTAAATGATTTGCATAAGTTGAAAACGAATCAGATATATAACTCTTTTGGTGTTCGTTTATCCTTTTCTTGAAAGATTTTCTTGTCTTCATTGAAAAAAAATTTTTATTATTCGGTGTAGGTGGTAGTCGAAATAAATAGATCGTAAATGTCATACAACAAGCTTAGGTATTTGTAAACATAACGCAATCGAAATATTAGTCGATTTGTGTCTGCATGATAAAGTTATTCTCAATTGAAAATGTCAGTTACTAGCCAGATTCTCGTCATTCGCAGGAGGTTTTAATTTTCTGCTTGAAAAAATTTGCGGCTAAGGTTCATCGTATGCTCTCAAATACCCAAGGTTAGGCTGCTATTAGTGAAAAAACGTGCCGCGGGTGGTTTCAACGCTCCAAGAACGGTGATTTTGTAGTCGAAGACCAGTAGACGGTGGAAGCGAGAAGGTTTTCGAAGATGTAGAATTGGAGGCATTACTTGATCAACACTCGTGTCAAACGCAACAAGAATTGACAGGATCATGGGGAGTGACACAACAAGCCGTTTTAAAATGCCTGAAAGTCATGGGAATGATTCAGAAACAAGGAAATTGGGTGCCGTACGAGTTGAAGCTGAGATATGTTGAACGGCGTTTGTTTGCTTGTGAACAGCTGCTTGTAAGGCAAAGATGGAAGAGATTTCTGCATCGCATTGGGACTGGAGACGAAAAATGGGTTCATTACGATAATCCCAAGCGCAGAAAATCATGGGGATATCTCGGCCATGCTTCTACGTCGACGGCCAAACAGAATATTCACGGTTCCAAGATGATGCTCAGTTTTTGGTGTGATCAGCTCGGCGTAGTGTATTATGAATTGTTAAAACCGACTGGAACAACCACAGGCGATTGTTATCGAACGCAATTAATGCGTTGAGCATTGAAAAAATATGGCATGACAATGCTCGATACCATGATCAATCGATCAATGACACTCGGCCTGGCTGACCAGCATTTCTGGTCTTATGAAAACGTAAGAAATTGGATCGATTCGTGGATCGCTTTGAAAGATGACTAGTTTTTTAAAACCGGGATTCGTACGCTGCCCGAAAGATGGGAGAAAGTAGTGGCCAGCGATGGACAAATTTATAATAAGTTTTTTTCACAATAAAGCCTCGAATTTCGGATAAAAACGGCGAAAGCAATGTTGTACGCCTATGTAAAAGGTGCAACAAATTTTAAAGTGTGAAATTTCTCGAACGAACCTTGTATTACGGCGGCTCGTTAGCAGATGAGTCGAAAACGACAGTTATACAAAACGATGCGCGGATTTTGATGGATTATTTTCGCAAGGGCGGTCTGATTAGGCCATGGAATAATACAGGACTGTATGGTCAATTGCAATCGAAGACTTTGTTCGGTATTCTACTTTGTCACGATTTTTAATTTGACATGATGCGAAATGATTGATGTGCTAGTATTTGTCTGTATATTTTTCGAACTAGAGGTCATCCGATTGAAGACCTTGCATTTTACACTACTTGTGAATGGCCATTCAATTGATGCTATAGCATTTTTGAGTGGAATGACAAACAAACAAATAAAGTTGCACAGCCCAATGTATTGTCCAAATACACTTTTCTTGATTGATGATTTCCATATAACTACATACCCTGTGTCCGTAAAGTATGGAACAAATTCATTTTTAGCTAAAATTTGAATATGAAAGAAATTATTTCTCATCAATTCAAAAAAACATAGTCGTTTAGCTTTTTGTGAAATGTCAATATTTGTTCATTGCCGCTAGACAATAAGTATTTTTGATAATATTGTTAATTTAACTAATAGAGAATGTTACGCGTTACTTTATGAGCACCACAAAACTATTGCATTTTTGTCCACCCTGTAATAATTGAAATCAACGTGTGATACATTTTTGGAATCAGCTCAGCTAGAGTAATCGGAAAATTGAGACAAAATGGGAGTGTTCCATTTAAAAAAAATTAATTGAGTAATTCACCCTGTATATTTGATTATTATTCTAAAATACGGTAAATTAAAATGAAAAATCGACGTGTTTCAGGATTATTTCTTAAAATGGTCTGTTTAGCTAAAAATGAATTTGTTCCATATTTTACGGACACAGTGTATAATGCCTTCATTAAAATTTTTACCCTCCAGTAAGCTAATAAAAATATACAGGGTGTTTCCTAAACATGCGGCAAAAATTCAGGGGGTTGTTCCTTGGACTATTCTAAGAATATTTTGTCCTTTGATGATTTTTGAAAAACCTATTTGTTTCGAAGATATAGGGGAAACAAAATTTCAGATAATAACATTTTATTATGAAAAATTACATGAACATTCAACTCAACCTACAAAACTGTTGAAAATGACCACCTCTAGCCAGCATATAAGCATCCAATCTTCTCCTCATTGACTGCCGAACCCTTTCAAAAACACCAGGATCATTTCTTATTAAGTTACACCCAGCAATGATCCGATTTCGCAAGTCTTCCACATTTTCTACTGGATTGGTATAAACTAATGATTTTAGATGGCCCATAGTCAAAAACTGGCCGTTTTTAGTAATTGGAATGTTGTTAAACAAATTTAAAAATAAATTGTACCTACTTAGTAAACACAGTGCGGTACGCATTTTTATTTAAACTATTATTAATTTTAAAAATATGAAAAATGTTGTTCGCCCTGTATCTTCGAAACAAAGAGGTTTTTCAAAAATCATCCAAGGACAAAACATGCTTAAAATAGTCCAAGGAACAACCCCCTGAATTTTTCCCGCATGTTTAGGAAACACCCTGTATAATGCCGTCTTTTAAATTTTAATCCACCAGTAGGAGGAGCCTTTCGGCTACCTTCACTTTTCAAGGGAGGATAAAAATTTCAATGCGGTATTAAATTCTTGTGAATGTTTCTGCAACTTGGTGTTAGAGAGAAAATCTTCAAGGACCTCCGATTTCTGTTTTCGAAATAAGAATATATCAGAAAGCAAATCATAGATATCTTGATTCGTTCTCGAGTTACAGGTCGTCGGATATTTGAAGATTTTTTCTCACAGTTCACATTCATTGAAATTTAATGCCTTATAGAAATTTTGATCCTTCATTAAACGCTGCAGGTAGCCAAAAGGCTCCTTCTACTGATGGATTTAAATTTTGATGGCAGCATTAAGACTAATAGTCGAGATGCCTTTAGTGAGCATCGAATTTGGGCATCCTGTACAGATCAAGCAATGAAAATGAAAATACGTTGTCACGAATGCCGAGACTAACGTCTCTTCATCAGCATTTACTTTTGAATAGCTTGTCTTTATTTTAAAGTTGAATCAGCCAGTAATAATGACCATAGTATTTTATATTGCATAAGATTGAATTATAGGCGTCCTCCACGCTATGTTCAAATTATCTTGTTAAAAACATGGGAAATGAACACACGTTTTTTCATTATCAGGTAAATTGGACCATTAAAATCCCGCCCTCTTTTGTTTTCATTAACCGGCTCGAACAAATTGATTTCAAATCGGATGTTGACCGCGTATGATTCAATAATCAGAATGTTATTTGTCGGCGTTCTCGACATAATTTTCGAATATGCTCTACGGTTCAAACTGTGTCGTGTTGTTCATGGAACAATTAAATGAACCATGCCCGTTATTGAATTGAAACTCGAGTTGTTTTTCAATTAATTTTCCATGCATTATGTTCGTTAGTTTATTTCGTTATTCGAAGTGATGGAGCAATTGAGTAGAATATAAATCAAGATGATGATTCAATTATATAATTATTTTAAAACCAGATTGATAATTTGTATTCTATGAACTGAAAATCGAAATCTCAAGACTGAAACATGCCTTGTTTCAAAGGTTTTTATACAGTGTTTCATCTAGGGAATCCAATCCCGCAAATGCGGGATCCCTCTGAACTTCTGCGGGATTCAATATTATAATTTTATATTAGACAATAAAAGCGCAAACTTCTTTTGAAAAGTCCCAGAATGCAAAAAAACACTCATAAGTTAAGGACGAAGCACTAGTGCTGGAACTACACTAGGATTCATGATTAGCAATTTGGAAAGTCATTTTTACTCGACATTGAGTAAAGAAATGGTTAAAGCTTTATTTTTAGGATAAATGAGCGCCGTTCATTAATGACGAGTATGGTACCGTATTTAGAAAACCCAGGCATATATCTGGAATTTCTGGGATAACAGTCAATGTTTAGAATAGCCTAGAAGATACATTTTTACTTCATAGCAAATCAACATTACGAAATGAAATTTTTTTGACTAACTGCAAATAAAACGTCTTTAGAGACAAAACACAATCCCAAACCGAAGACAATTCTACTCATGCTGATGAGGATAAGATACCTTTGTCTACTGCTATGAATTATATATTCATTATTCAACTGCTTTTGAGCAATTAATAGTATCTATTAACAAGCAGCGTGAGTTCTAATAACTCACCACTATAACTCACTATAATGAATCGGAAAAGATGAATCTGTGCTTCTATACTTCTGTGCTTCCATTCTATTGGCCGGAAGGAAACATTCCATTATTGTTATTGAGGGGAGGAATGTCACTTTGATAATTTTGACGTTTATAGGTAAGTTTTGGAGGTTGTCAATAAAGTTCTTTCTCTATTCTTGTATTTTAGTATTTATTTTAATAGTCGAAGATAAAGTATAGTATTCAACTTGCGGTAATGGTCATAACTCACTTGATGAAATACAGCACTCGCCTGCGGCTCGTGCTGCCAACTTCATCTGCGTGAGTTATGACCTACATTACCGCTCGTTGAATAATATACTATCAAATAGAACAGATTCACTACCACAAGTTTCCGTGTTTTTCTTATGGAATCATGTTAAATACAATGAACTCCCTAAATTCTTCCCTCGGTCCCGCCACTGTTCCGCAATACACACAAAACAATTCAGACAATTCCATCCCAAACAAATCTTGACTTGGGCTGAATTAGAGCACAAGGGAATAGTTTAGGGCTGCCATACGTCCCGGTACGCCGGGACATGTCCCGGTTTGGACCATTGTGTCCCCGTGTCCCGGTCAGTTATTAATTTGTCCCGGTCAGTAATTTGACCGTTATGAGATTCATATTTTCTTATATAGAAAAAAATAGTTTTCATGGAATCTCAACGGATTCCAGTAATCATGAAGCTGAAAAGCTGTTTCCGTTGCTCAAACATTATTTTTCAGAAACAGAAGGATTAAAAATATAATTATTGAAACTAGAAACATTGCCAAATGAATCACCTTATACAATCACTGCATTTTGTATTGAATCCTGAGAGGACCTTAATATTTCCATATAAAATATTTTCGCTGTCAGCGCGGATAACACAAATATAAATAAAAGGTACTTAATTTGAAGTAGAATAAAGCCGAGTTTCTTTTGAATTAGAAGAGATTTTTTCCAAAGACATCAGAACTATCGGTTGCCCAGCGCACATACTTCACAATACTGCTTCCAATTCCGCCGATATGATGTCAATTTCTGTGCAGTCTATTGGTCTTAAAATTTAAAAATATTTTTCTATATTTTCTGTAAGGTCGACCGATAAAAGGTTTTCATGAGAATGGAGAAACAACTTACAGCAATGTACTCTCATTCTAGAATTGGATGGCTTTCACTTCTTCTATATATTGAACGCTTGCTGAAGCAATGGGTGCCATTGAAAAAAATTTCTTAGCTGAAAAAAGGGCCTCAAAAGCTGTAACCGATTTTGTTTAGACTCTTTATTCGAACTTTATACTCTATTTCTACACAGTCAAGAATTTCTGATTGACGATTAGATTTAAAGGATTGAAAAATCATTAATTACTGTTTTTAAATAAAATCAATTGAGAGGATACTAAGAAACAGTTGAATGTAAGATTACTAAATAAATATTTTGGGAACCAAACAAGACAACTCTACAACGAACTAAAGAATGATGGCACGATGACTACAATGCAATAAGTTAAATTTGACAGTTACGTCAGAGATTTTTCACAACACCCTATATCTCGAATATAATCGACTCGGCCAATGACAAAATTCGATATATTTGCATGAATGGTTTTGATTTGCTGTTCCTTAATGAAATCTAGTGAAAAAAACTGTTGGATATTTGAATGGGAAAGGTTTCACGCTAGAAAAAATTACTTGAGAAGGACAAAACTTTGAAATATATAAATGGGCTAAGAAAAATGGAAACGAGGATCAAGCCTAAAAAAGGTACCAACCTATTTGTTTATTGTTGCGACTTTATGTTGTTTTTATTGCGAGTTGATATTGTTTTTATTCTTTATGAATTATTTCAGTGGATATGTCTGAATGAATGAGTCCTATTTTATTGGGGAATGTGTTATAATTCAACTACCAAGTGCAAAAAATTCAATAATCCTAGAAACCCCGGATTATTATTAAATGAATACCTGTCAGATGAGTTTTTAATTTTTATGTGTTTTTTAACCTATTTCTGTGCCACTTGTCCCGGTCGATGTTCTAACATTTATGGCAGCCCTAGAATAGTTCCCAGGTTCCCACAAAAAGGACGAGATCGCATTCTTGCTTTGTCTAAGTCCGCCGCGAATTGTCCCACAATACGAAACCCTCCTAATGCGCTGATTAACAACGTTCCGACTGTTTAGCCAACCACCGACGATCCTCCGATGACAAGTGACATTTAACGACGTTATAATTCGGTAACTATCCGACTGACATGAATTCTCAATTCTGGGGATTGCCTGTTACCTGTTTGGTCGAGAATGATAAAGACCCCCTGCGTACGACCATGGCGCCCTTTCTGGAACGGGTCAACCCCCCATCTTGGGCCATTCTTCACGGTGTTAAATATTTAATGGGATTCTATGGGCGTTCATTATTCGGTTAGGTTAACTTGACACTCTATATCATTTATTTGTACCTGTTCAAGTGGTGTTTTTTTCGGGAGGGTGAACTCGTGCTAAGCCGCTTTTGGGTTATTGTTTTCAATAAAAAAACCTATCTCATAAATCGATCAGATACGGTTCTACGGTTTAACTTTAGGATTTCGACAAAACTTACAAATTTACATTAAGTTTTCTAAAGGGTGTTTTTTTTAGAGCTATAGAACTTTAAATTGCAATAAAACAACGATAGATTATTCGATTGACATGAATTTTATTTATCCGCAAGATAATCTTGTGGCATTACATTTTAAATATGATTTCTGGCATATGACCGCCACGGCTGGCTCGGATGTAGTCCAATCTGGACGTCCAATTTTCGATGACTTTTTCCAACATTTGTGGCCGTATATCGGCAATAACACGGCGAATGTTGTCTTCCAAATGGTCAAGGGTTTGTGGCTTATCCGCATAGACCAATGACTTTACATAGCACCGCAGAAAGTATTCTAGCGGTGTTAAATCACAAGATCTTGGAGGCCAATTCACAGGTCCAAAACGTGAAATTAGGCGGTCACCTAACACCATCTTTCAATAAATCGATTGTGGCAAAAGCTGTGTGACATGTTGCGCCGTCTTGTTGGAACCACAGCTCCTGGACATCATGGTTGTTCAATTCAGGAATGAAAAAGTTAGTAATCATGGCTCTATACCGATCCCCATTGACTGTAACGTTCTGGCCATCATCGTTTTGAAGAAGTACGGCCAATGATTCCACCAGCCCATAAAGCGCACCAAACAGTCAGTTTTTCTGGCTGTAACGGTGTTTCTACATACACTTGAGGATTAGCTTCACTCCAAATGCGGCAGTTTTGTTTGTTGACGTAGCCATTCAACCAGAAATGCGCTTCATCGCTAAACAAAATAAAATGGACGTAGTGCGCGATACGTATTCCGCACAGAACCATTATTTTTGAAATAAAATTGCACTATTTGCAAGCGTTGTTCAAGCGTGGTTCTATTCATGAAGTATTGCCAAACCAAACTGAGAATAAATCACTTGACAGCTGTTAGATCGGTCCCCATCTTGAACAGTAATGCCAACTTAAAGTTATATACCTCGAAAAAAAACACCCTATACAAGTTTGGTGTCCAAAGCAGGTTTTGCGTTGACTAGCGATGGAGAGCATTCCGTCACCAGTTGATCCGGAGTTATCTTCTTCCTCTCCACAGAATCTGCACTTGTCATTTTCTGTTTGACCCATTATCATGAGGTGTTTCCTAAGGCGACAATACCCTGTGAGGAATCCAGCGAGGAGGTGTAGCATATTTTTACTAAGATCCAGATACTTCTTGGATCTCGTAGAGTCAAAGTTTCGAAGAATCTTATTGGAGTGATCCAAACCAGGAAGATTCTGTCAGAGTATTTATCTTTCGGTTACTTCCTTCTCCTGAAACTCTTTCTTGTAGGTACATTTGTCTACAGCACAGAGAGGTAGGTCATGCCTGTATAAAGGCTCTACACTTTATCTGACTATTGTATAGTTATAATACTCTCCCAATTCGATATTGGCTTGTTTTTGTAATTCTACAACTTGAATCTCAGTGGTATAACAACCGATTTCCATGAAAAATCCACGAAATAAACAGGCAGGGTTTTCCATTTTTACACGATTGTTCAAGAAGAACATCAGAATTGTAAAAAATTCCAAACATCGTATGAAAAAAATTCTGAACGATTTCGTAGGCTTATTATTGGAAATAACATCCAAGTATTCGGCTGGTCGTCCAAACCTGGATCCAATAACGCAAATCGGGTAATTTCCTTTCGCTGAAATAACGAAAAGGGGACGCCAGATGAATTTGACGTGCGTCCGTATAAAATTTAAATGAACACCGCGCGGTTTCCATACGATTTGCATGCCATTACAGACAGGAAGGATGTAGGAGGCTTTGGAGACGTGGCCCACTGGATATCCGACCCAATAGACCGATCCTGTCGGTTTGTGAGTCAGAGAGTGAGGGAGTCGATGAATCAGAGGGTTCATTTTGTGGCTGCGACGATATGATTGATTATGTGATTTTGCGAAGAGGAGATAACCTTCCTTGAGCAAATATTTTCCTATATATGAAATATAAATTGGTTTTATGAAGGCTGCTTTAGGCAGTCGAAGCAACTTAGCTTTATTCTTTTTATTAACATAGTAGATGCAGATTCAGATCGGATCATTTTAGAAAAGTAAAGAAAGTGAGACAAATATTTTTACTATTCTAGACTCTTTTGGCCACCACATCTTAGCAGTCAATGAACAAATAGATTTGAGATTTAACAAAACATAATAAACAATAAAACATAGTTTCAAAAAATATAGCGACAAACAGAACTTCAAGCGAGCTTCTTGTAAAGGGTGTCTTTTTTCGAGGTATATAACTTTAAGTTGGCATTACTGTTCAAGATGGCGACCGATTTAACAGCTGTCAAGTGATTTATTCTCAGTTTGGTTTGGCAATTCATTATGAATAGACTCACGTTTGAACAACGCTTGCAAATAGTGCAATTTTATTACGAAAATAATGGTCCGTTGCGGAATACGTAACGCGCACTAAGTCCATTTTATCGTTTTGGCACCACTTTTACTCTTATTGATAACTCGAATCCCCAGAGACGCCGTACGGTGCGTACAGAAGAAGCAATTGCTGCTGTAGAGCATAGCATTGAGGAAGACCCGAATGAGTCTATCCGCCATCGAGCACAGAAATTGGATCTGTGTCCATCCACCTTATGGAAGATTTTGCGGATAGATCTTGGTTTGCGTGCTTACAAAATCCAACTCGTGCAAGAATTGAAGCCAAACGATCATCAAGTAAGGCGTAGATTCGTCAAATGGGCCCAAAATGAGATTGCCGTTGTTCCCGATTTTCATAAGCGAATTTTGTTTAGCGATGAAGCGCACTTCTGGTTGAATGGCTACTTCAACAAACGGAACTGCCGCATTTGGAGTGAAGCTAATCCTCAAGTGTATGTCGAAACACCGTTACATCCAGAAAAACTTACTGTTTGGTGCGCTTTATGGGCTGGTGGAATAATTGGTCCGTACTTCTTCAAAAACGATGATGGCCAGAACGTTACAGCCAATGGTGTTCGGTATAGAGCCATGATTACTAACTTTTTCATTCCTGAATTGAACATACATGATGTCCAGGAGATGTGGTTCCAACAAGACGGCGCAACATGTCACACAGCTCGTGCCACAATCGATTTATTGAAAGACACGTTTGGTGACCACCTAATTTCACGTTTTGGACCTGTGAATTGGCCTCCAAGATCTTGTGATTTAACACCGCTAGACTACTTTCTGTGGGGCTATGCAAAGTCATTGGTCTATGCGGATAAGCCACAAACCCTTGACCATTTGGAAGACAACATTCGCCGTGTTATTGCCGATATACGACCACAAATGTTGGAAAAAGTCATCGAAAATTGGACGTCCTGATTGGACTACATCCTAGCCAGCCGTGGCGGTCATATGCCAGAAATCATATCATATTTAAAATGTAATGCCACAAGATTATCTTGCGGTTAAATAAAATTCATATCGATCGAATAATCCATCGTTGTTTTATTGCAATTTAAAGTTCTATAGCTCTAAAAAAAACACCCTTCATTATTGAGAAATCAAGTAATTCAATAAAAATCTAGAATTAACCGATGAGTTGTAGATAAACAAACAGAGCCTAGTAGGTAGTAACTAGCAATAATAGCTATCACTAGTTCGAAATGTTTTAATGATGAACTCTTCATATGATCTACAATGAATCATGGATGACAATGAGAATTGCGTTTGTGCATTATGAAGTGGAAAATCCGAACTAAACCCTCTCTGGAGCAGCAGTAATGAACCTGACCTGTCGATCTATTTTCGAAGCGGCACTATGTGCGCCTTTTGTCATCATCCTGATTTATTATTATTAGATATTTCAAGGTAGACGTGGCTGCGGTTCAGAAACCACGAACAGAATCAATCACTTCCAGACTAACCTGATTGCGTAACGCCGTTATATACGTATATGATGGGATCATTTCCTCCAGAAGATAATGCAGGTTTTCCTTTTTATTTATGAAGTATCGATTCTCGAACTTTTCGTTAAAAGTTTAGTGGTTTTTTTGCTAAATCGTCATTTGGCAATATCGATTGCAGATTTCATAAGTAAATAAAACAACTATCTAAACGCTTGTTTTCTTGTTTATTATTCATTTCGAAATATACAGTATGTTAATTCGAAAATGAGCCATATTTAATATCTGGCCCCTATGCCAAATCAGAAAAAATGCAAAAAGATGTAAACTTTGGTTCGTTGGAGGACATTTCATACAGTTGGTTCCATTCAATTTTTATCAACCCTGTAAGCGTTGTCAGCAACCTCTAAAATATTAAATGAGAAAGGGGATTGAGTGACAACTTGTTTTAAAGGCGATTCGGTTGCCTTTTCAAAAATGTTATAAACTTTAACTTTCCTGGTAGTAGTTCCGAAGAATGAAAAAAGAGTAAATAGTTACAGGTCATTTCCAAAAGAAATGGATTGGTAGATTGAATGGCCACCATGCTTCCCAGAATTGACACTTTTAGATTTTTTCTCTGGTGACATTCAAAGTCGGAGATGGTCAATCCCCGAACTTTTGGAAGTCAAATAGTTCATAAGATTCAAAATGTTATATCAGAAATTTACTTCAATAATGGCCCTTCCGATATTTAAAAATACTCAAATAATTATCAAATACAGTTTTGAATTTACTTAAATTTCCTAAAATTTTGACAATTTTCCGTTTCTTTTCACAACTTTTTGGCTCCACTCTCTTATAATCCACATAGTGGCGACAACTTCACAACGCCCACGCAGTCAGGTAATTGTTGTGTTTGTATTGTGTTCCGCTCACGGTTCTGTTCAATCGTAAATTTAGATCATTTCACTTTCTGGGAACACTGCATGTGTAGAGTTGTTAATGCGGTAGCACGCTGGACAAAAGTTCTTTGACTTCCACTGTGGTAACAAAAAATTGACATTCCTCTAAAATTAAAATTTTATTGTTGGCTTGAGTATGATCTGAAAATCCATTGATAATTCGGAAAAAATAGACAATTTATAAGTTTTTGCACAACTATGAAAAAAAAGTGTAGTACTTGATCATTGTTTTTTTCAATTTCCTAAACTTCCAGTGGTCCACCAAAAATATTCTGGATGGAAGAAGCGGGTACTGTTCCAGAAAAATACCACCCTTTAGATTTGCATTCAAAATTAGTATATCACATGTTGAGAATTTCAAATTGGAATATCTATGTCAAATTTCAGTTAGATATCTTGTAAAGGAAAGCTGCTTTGAGAAAAAAAAATGGAAAAAATCTTTGACACCCTGTATCTCGAACATAAAGTCTTTGCGGGCCCATGTTTTTTAGACTTTTTCTCTGAAAATAATCCCAAGAATCTGTCATTTTTGAACACCCTGTATAAATAAAAATTGCTACGTTCTAGTTTCTTCTGATTATTTATTCAAAATGTAAAATCTGAAGAAGCTACTGTGTTGGTTATTTATACAATTGAAAAGTGGAAAAAGACAAATTGTCATTAATTTAAAATGAATATCAGTTAAGAACCAGGTCAATCCAGTATAGATTGATATTAGCAAGAGCAAATTTTTTTTGAATATCTGTATATCATTTTTTCTTTCAATATTTAATATCTATTATTCAACTTGAAAAATTCACATATATCATCATAACGTTTTTTGACTTCACATAATATCATATAGAAATTGTCTGAAACTGAAAGTTACTGCAGTACCTTTTATAGTTTCTGTAAGACATAAGTTTACACCTATAGCTTGAGAATGGGATGAAAAAAAACACCACATCAGACATCAAATCCTGCCCTGTATTTTATTTATGAATGACAAGCCACCAGTAAGCCCCTAGGAATGTTCGTGTAAAGAAATTCATTCCGGATCTGAAACAATAAGAAAAACGGTGTACTAACAAGGAAGGGAGCTCTCTTTATCGCTCCTCTGTTTACGAAAGAAAGAAACCACGAGATGTGTACACACACGTACAAAGGAACCCGGTTAAAAAGTGGGCATTAGGACGCATTTTTATTTTTCGTCTGAGCCATGCCGGAAACTACGCTCAAAAAACAATAATAGGGCAACGTTGATGGATGGAAGGATTCGTAGACTTTCACAGGAACGTATCCACTTCATGTTTTTAAATATGTAAACCTTTGGAATATTTCTCATGTCAAATTGAGACTTCGCTCAGAGGATCGAGACTATATCGTCTATACCTACTCACTAAAAGTTCAATTATTATGTGGTCATTTCGTTTTTTTACAGAGATGCATATTTTCATGATGGATAAATTCACTGCAAATTAAAATCTTAATTTGATTTTGCGTTTTTATTGCTTTGATTCAGAAAAAAAAAAGAAAAAAAGGTATACGACTTTTAAAGAGATGAGAGGCTCCCCTTTTCAAAATTTGGTAGATAGACCTTTTGTTCCATTGCTGAGCAATATAATATAATGTGATTATTGAAAATTGAACCATTTTAGTGAATCTAACTAAAAATCATTGTATCTAACGAAAATTTGACCCCCTAGACCTCAAAAACTAAGAATTTTCGATGATTCAAATAAAAAGGTCAATTCTATTTTGAGGAGGATGAATTCCCATCATGAGTTTGTCCAAAAAAGCCACCCTCATCATCAACATCAGCATCAACTCCCAACAATTTTTGAATAGATAAGAGATGTCGAGTGTTATTAAGTTTGAAAGTTATTTATGTTCTGTACACAACCCAGTTAAAATTTTCGAAATCGGTTCATTATTCCTGAAATAATGTGATATTGAACTTACGTAACGTGAAAAGGTGATGTTGAATAGACAGTTGAACTGCCCTAACTCAAGAATATAGGAGTTCTGTCGATCCAAAAATAATTTTCAAGTTCTGTATCAGGGAGAAAAAATTCCTATGACGACATTGCTGCGAAAAAACCACCTGAGGGTGGCAACAACCCTCAACAGTTTTTAAATAGGGAAGAGATGTTGGATCAGAGAACAGAAAGAACTTCTCAACCGAACTTCATGGGGGTTGTTTTTTTCGGAAAAAATTCATGATGTAAATTCGTACTCCTCAAAACAGATGTTTACCTTTTTTTTTAATTTTCGAAAATTCTTCGTTTCAAGTTAACAACCTGTATACTGAAAATCAAACAAATCTCTTGAACTTGAAATTGCAAATTTCATATGTACCAAAGACTTTTCGTGATACAGTATCAAGATGCAGTCAGAAATTTTGAAATGTTCAAACTAATATGACTTCATTCCTACGAATTGAGGTATCCGGTGAAGGAAGAAAATCAAGTATAGCATGAAATTTGTGTTTATTCCAGGAATGCTTACAGCATCAACATTATAACAGTTTCTTTCCAAATCTTGGGATTTAACGAACTTCGTGTGAACGAACTTCAGTTTCATGATAAAACCAATCTCCTTTGTTGATCAGTTCTCTTTGAGACAGGTCCTTATGCTGGGTGGTAATGAAACGGTCTTGTAGATCATGGAGATAGACAAAGGAATTTTACTTCGCAAGATATCTTGTCGTAGACATGTATCAACTTGAATTACTAACTCGGGTGATATCGAAATGTGCCAAGTTAGAGTTAACTCGAGTTAAATTCTCCCTAACTAGTGTTTGGACTGGAGGTAAATTGATAAATCGATCGGAATTAATTGTTGTAGATTAGCGTTTCCGGTATAACCTGAAGTTGTAGAGATTTGAAAATATTTCAGGGAGAGAGATCATTATCTCAAATCCCAAGATGCAAATTTTCAGCTAAAGATTATAATTAGTTTTCCATAAACGTCTAATACGCCATCCCGATGAATCTCCCTGTATATATAAACCTTTTCATTTCAATCGTACCTACGAACTCAAGCAATGATAATTGTCCTGACAGAGAGCTGGATAGGAGAAAAATTATGTAAAAAAAGTAATTTGCAACAAATCATACTCTCAGTTTCTTCCTATTAACTCGAAGAGTTCTGTTACTCGAATCTGCAACGATTTTGCACGCTTCAATTCATGTTACGTTACTGGAATTTTCAAAGACGCGGTAACTTGTCAATTCATCGTATGCTATTGGTCAGGATGCGGATGCGCGTATCTAGAGAAGGAAACAGAGATAATTTTCTGAAAGATTTTCAATAATTATCGATACTTCAGGAAATATACGTGACTTGTTTTAGATTTCAGCCATAACTAGTTTAATTTGAGATTTAGAATTTAATTTATCAGCGAGAATTGTGTCGGGCTTCTCGCACCTCGGGATTGGAACAACAGAAACCTCTCATGAGATTGAAAAATATTAAGAAGTACTTCCTTGAGATATAGAAGGTGGAATAGTACATACGTTGAACCACTTTAGTTCCTGGTGTTGTTGCATCAACTTCGCTGAGTGGGAATTAGAGTACTATAGCTTCCTGCTGAGATCTGGTGTTTGGAAGGCTGAAAGTAATCTACAGAACAGGTTCCATCCTAATGGCACAGTGATTCGTTGAAAACCGATTTAAGTAAAGTTTTTATTTATTTCAGAGTAAAAAGGATCGATCTTTGTATATTATAATTTTATTGAATTTGTAAAAACCTAGAAATCAGTCTTTAGAGTCTCATGGGCAATCCAATTCCGAGTTACCGCAGTTTCAACTCGAATTGTGTTTTTTCCGAGTTGTCACATCTCATTTTGTAGCCCAACACAAGAAGAAAGTCATAAACCTCACCGAAATTAACTCTTTCCAAAGCCGATCGAAACATACAGGCCGGGGCGATTATTACCAGAACAAATACATAATAAAACCCATTCGGATGCAAATGGGCGCACCACGCTGGGCGTCGGCCTATTTGAAAATTCAAAACAATATCTCCATCCCAATAAATCCCCATTTATCGCTGGAATATCCCGAACGGCACTGAACATAACGCCGAGGCAAATTTATACGTCCCAAATGACGCAATAATTCAGCTCAAAAATCAGTTAATATTGCCTTGGCCCATCTCCGAACCGACTTTATTCGTTCCAGTTCCCATTACCGTAAAATCTGTACCGGAGACCCGCACAAGATGCCGATTTTACCCAGTTTTTATCAAAGGTATCCCGGTCGCATTTTTCCGTTTCCTAGAGGGCTAGCGCAGAAAGGTGCACTAATCCATTAGGAAACGGATGCACGCGAGAGCATTCCGTTCCCTAAGTGTAGGGATTCATCAAGGCATGTAGCTTGACTAATTACTTGACATGAAAATCAAGCACGTGAATAATTACATACTTGAGTTTGACTTGACTTGATTTTTGATATTTATTGCTTGAACTGATATCAAGCTACTTGATAATACTTGAGCTTGATATGCTTCTTCATTTTACTGCGAAATTTCAAATTTAATGATAGGATTTTCTCAACAGAAACAGAAATTCCATCAAATTTGCTTGAAAATACCTGAAGGTCGCAAAGCGATAATTTCATGCGTTCTGAAGTTATGGCCGAAAGAAGATATTCTTCAACTGATGCACTGCAAAAAACCAAATTGTGTCTTTAGGTTCTGACATAAACAGAAATCCCATCAAATTTGCATGAAAAAACCAAAAGGTCGCAGAGCGATAGCTGCAGGCGTTCTGGAGTTATGGCCGTAAGAAGATAATCTTCAACTGATGCACTGAAAAACTAAATTGTGTCTTCTTTCGGCCATAACTCCAAAACGCCTGAAGCTATCGCTTTGCGATCTTTTGGTTTTTTCATACAAATTTGATGGGATTTCTGTTTATGTCAGAACCTAAAGACACAATTCCGTTTTTCGAAGTGCATCAGTTGAAGAATATCTTCTTTCGGCCATAATTTCAGAACTCCTGAAATTATCGCTTTGCGACCTTGAGGTTTTTTCATGCAAATTTAATGGAACTTCTGATTCTGTTAAGAAAATCCTATCATTACATTTGAGATTTTGGAGTAAAATGAACAAAACAATGAACTTCTGACTTAGCGCCCCCTATCGAAACCAGCAAAAACAAATTTATCATGACTATATTTTGTCCTCAATAAACAAGATATTATCTTCCAGACGAGATCTAATTTGCTCAAAAATGTTGAGCCAAACTGAAGTTACAGGCGTTTCAATCAGTCAGATTTCTCCCTTTCACCTACCCTTATTTGATGTCGTAAAATCGAAAGTGACAATTCAAAAAGATAGAGAATTTTCCAAGGATTACAGTGATGATATTTTTTCTTCAACTTCATATGAATTATTTTCGAGTAAAATTCATTTTTCTACTCGACGGTAGCTATTACGCCCCCTAGCGGTAGAGGTATGAACTTCAAAATAATTTCCAGTGTGTTCTCTTGTATACTTCAGTGGTAACATTTTTTTCCGCTCTCGATGAGTGGATCCTGAGATATAGCCGCTCACCTCGCTTATTTGCCCACCCTGTACATACATTGAACATGTAATTTGTAATCTCGAATTGATTATCTAGTACTTTTCCATAAAAATTTCTCATTTAGGCTACAGTTAATTTTGGTCGTTTTCTATTCGTAGTAGGCTAATAGTCGCAAAAGGTGCGTTAACCACTTAGGTAACGGAATGCTTCTGCACGCATCCGTTTCCAAATGGATTAGTACATCTAGTTTTAGTTACGCTAGGCCTAAAGGAAACGGAAAAATGCATCCCGACCCGCGTCTCGTAAAAAATTTTACGCAGCGCCATCTTCCGGGGTTAATCGAGCTCAAGTGGACCCGATGAATCCTCGTAGTATCGAAACGCGGGGGGGATTAGGAGCGGTTTTATTATAACGTAATTTATATATCGCGCCTTTATTTTCGGTTTTTATTATGCCGTTGATGTGAACAACGTCCCTGAATGAGGTTTATGGTTTTTTAGTGGCTGTTGAGGTTCTTTGGATTATGTAGATGTTTTATCGTCTTTATTAACTTTTAAAATTCTTCGAACTGTAGTAAATCATTCTTAGGCTGGAAGCTATCAAGTCTGGTAGTTAAGAGGCTATCTGAACTGTGTAAATTTAATGATCAAGTGGCGGAGCGAAATTTCGGTCAATTATTACAAATAACAATAACCTTTTGAAATCTTATTATGGAAAAAGTTACAACCTATTTGGGAATTTTAAATTTGACTTTTTGAATTGAATCTGAAAAAATTCCAAAAAGTACTGATAGTGGTCATGTTATAATAAAAAAGAGAAGCAAACGAAGGTACCTGTTGAGGAGATACATTTCTTTCTCTTCCATTCTTTCCGCTATACAAGTTGTTTCAACTTCTGCTTGACAAATTAGGCTCATTGACTTGTCATGTTATTCCGATGAGACTTTCAAATGAACCATCCTTATCTTAAAAACCTAATCATATTTTGTCATTTTGGCATATGTTTCCCGAATAAACAAAAAATCACGTGGAAATTTGAAATATGAGTTACAAATCTCTTCTTTTTTATTTTTACAGTTATCCAAGATGATTAAACTTTTAATAATTAAATTTCGATTATTATTTATTGATGCAATTTGGAAAAATTATTAAATTCGTTTAACGACTAAATTGATAACTTTTCACACATTTTTTCTGGATCATTTTCTGAACTTTATGGAAGTCAGTTTTAATCAGTGGAGTAGATTTGTAGAAAGCATACACCCAAAGAAAAGTAATATCGAGTATTGAACAGTTGAAATATCAAATTCCTCAAAATGCTCCACCAGGGTGTAAATTAGGAAGGCAGAGAGTTCTGAATTTCTAATCGAAAAGAGTTCAAGTGCTTCCTTTCAATACGTCTACGAAAAGAGACAAATGATTTTAGATTAGAGATCTTCTCAGATACTTATTCGACTCACACGTTAGAATTGGTTCAAAAACATCTAATATTCCATATAAAGTATAGGTACTAAGTATTTCATTTCAAAATAGTTATCAATAGATGAGGTTATAATATGAAACGCAGCCTTAGTTATGAAATCATATATTTCCACTATTTCAAAACATCCCCCTTGAAAAAATTGAACAGAAAAATAAACATCACTTTCCACAACCCGAGATGTGAGAAACATATGGCCAGATAACGTGTTTACACTTTTTATCGCAACAAAAATCAAAATACCAACTACAACTCCACTTGACATAATTGGTTTTGGGCATGGGCTCGTTGAAGTCTCACGTATCTTGTGTTCTTTACCGAAGAAAGCCTTTTTTCGAAGCGCAATCTGGCGTGGGGATAGATAAATATAGAGATGTTCATGGTGCAACGAGGACCTGATTATATTTCCACAGCCAGATTATAATACAATGCGCAGGCATGATCACGATGGGTGTAAGTTTCCATTTACAAAGTATTAGATCCGAGATATGCCCATGGAGCTTGGATAGACCATTTTAATCTCTCGATGTTATCGCACGTACCATTTGTCAGCTGGAGAGCACGACCAATCTCCTTCTGAGGCAGTGGCGTAGGATGGAGATGGTATGAGATGGTTCATGCTTCATAGGTTTTTGACCAGTTGAATCAAGATGAATAGAAATGCTTATTTTAGAGATACATTCAATACTCCTCTTAGTTTACTTAACTAAAAAATTCTTTGAAAAAGAAGTAAACATTTGTTGACGAACAAATATAGAAAATTGAGAGTCTGAAGATGACAACATCGATGACGAAACCTTTGTTAAATGCTTCTAAAGATTGTGTGGATTACAGTCCAAATACGATTACTACAACTTCAGTAGAATACTATGTCGATTAGGAACTCGAAAAACTTAAAATATAAAAAGAATCACAACAGAACGTTGTGTCATCCAATTATAAAAAATTAAGGAAAAATTACTGACTGTGGAAGAGTACACTAGAAATATTTTCATATATTTCATGTGGTGAGATTTATTATGATGTCATGGTTGATGTTAATTTTATATAGATGAGGAGTTGTAATGAAAAGATCCTTCTGAAATTCGGTATAAATATTCGATAAGTAACGGGTGTTTTTTTTCGAGGTATATAACTTTGAGTTTGCATTACTGTTCAAGATGGCGACTGATTTAACAGCTGTCAAGTGCTTTATTCTCAGTTTGTTTTGGCAATTCATTATGAATAGACTCACGCCTGAACAACGCTTGCAAATAGTGCAATTTTATCTCGAAAATAATGGTTCTGTGCGGAATACGTATCGCGCACTACGTCCATTTTATTTTGTTTAGCGATGAAACGCACTTCTGGTTGAATGGCTACGTCAACAAACAAAACTGCCGCATTTGGAGTGAAGCTAATCCTCAAGTGTATGTCGAAACACCGTTACATCCAGAAAAACTGACTGTTTGCTGCGCTTTATGGGCTGGTGGAATCATTGGTCCGTACTTCTTCAAAAACGATGGAGGCCAGAACGTTACAGTCAATGGTGATCGGTATAGAGCCATGATTACTAACTTTTTCATTCCTGAATTGAAAAACCATTATGCCCAGGAGCTGTGGTTCCAACAAGACGTCGCAACATGTCACACAGCTGGTGCCACAATCGATTTATTGAAAGACACGTTTGGTGACCGCCTAATTTCACGTTTTGGACCTGTGAATTGGCCTCCAAGATCTTGTGATTCAACACCGCTAGACTACTTTCTGTGGGGCTATGTAAAGTCATTGGTCTATGCGGATAAGACAGAAACCCTTGATCATTTGGAAGACAACATTCGCCATGTTATTGCCGATATACGACCACAAAAAAAGTCATCAAAAATTGGACGTCCAGATTGGACTACATCCGAGCCAGCCGTGGCGGTCATATGCCAGAAATCATATTTAAAATATAATGCCACAAGATTATTTTGCGGATAAATAAAATTCATATCAATCGAATAATCTATCGTTGTTTTATTGCAATTTAAAGTTCTATAGCTCTAAAAAAGAAACAACCTTTAGCTCCAATTTAGGACCACCCTGTATAAATGATGAAAAGGACCACCCTGTATAAATGATGAAAATCAAAACTAAAAGGAGTTTTGGATCATCGTGAAGCTACTTTTCGATTCACAATAGTTGAACTGGCGGGAAAAATTTAAGCTGTTCGGACAAAAAGAAGGCGCTATGTGCCACAAAACCAACGAAACAATCCCAATTTTATAAGAAAAGTTTCCTGACAGTGTAATTTCTCGAAGAAGTGATCTCAATTGTCCACCAAGATCTTGTTATTCAACACTTTTGGACTTTTTCTTTAAGACAACGTGAAAGATGAGGACCTTGAAGATAGATCTCGTGAGGTCATCGAGGACATACAGCCGTATTGGTCATAGAAACTTCCATGAAAAGATCAAGGTGCTGCAACAGTTGCCGTGGGTGCCATTTGGCTTTCTACCTTTTTATTTTCAATCAAATGAACATCCATTGATTTTTTTCAAAATATACACGTTTTTTTCAATATCAAAATGAAACATTTTATTGGAAAACCCTCTATCATATTATGACAATGCGGGTTGGGGTTAATTTATCTGCCAATTTTACCCCAATAAGATTAGATACTATCGGATTACTTATAAAGCCATTGGAGGTACATAATTCATCATTTTCAAACAGCGATTCAACGCCTCCACAACTTCCCAAAATTCCCAAGTAAGCACCCAAATTAATCCATTTCCGAAGGACCAAAGAGGGTCGCGATTACACACACACACATACAGACATAAATCTGTTGCTTCCCGACAGGTAAAGATGTTAAATTATAGGCGTGCTCGAGAGACAAAGGGTCCGACGACCACTTGGAGATATCGGCATCTCGTGACCCAATTTTGGGGGCCATTAGTGCGACCAAGTTTCGGTTAATAATGTGGATGCGGTTACGTGCGTTTAAGGGCATAATGAGCTCCAAATTACGCTTGTTTCGCTACCGCTCTGCGCTCCGAACAGATGGCCGGAATTCTTCCGATTCGAATCACGAGAAATGGAAAGTCGAAGCGGCTGCAAAGTTGGTGCTTATTTCGTTGAATAAATATATCGAAAAGTATATTATTGGATGATATGAACGTTTCAACAGCTCAGTAGAGTTTACTTGAAAAATGCTCTATTTTAGATAAAAACAGAAATGATTGCAATAATTTTATGGATGAGGCATAAGCTCTATTAAACTGATAACATATGTCTCAAAAGTTTAGTCACAAATATCAACCATGCGAAAAAATGTTTTCAAGTCAAAAAATTTGAGACATACGTTAGTCTTCTTCAATGATTGAAACGGTAACAGGCCAATTGAAAAGTCCCTGGTCTACCATAGTAAAACACATTTTTGAGGGCGATACAGCGATTATAGCGATCTTCCAACTTGTCGATACCATTTTTGTAGTACGATTTGTCTTTCGCTTAAAAATAGGCGGAGATTACTTCTTCATTGACGCTGAATTTTTTTCCAGAAAGCTTTCCTTTGAGGTCTGAGAACAGATCTGGCGAATACGGAGGATGCAGAAGCAATTCGAATCCTAATTCATACAATTTTGCCATTGTTTTCATTGATTCGTGACACGGCGCATTGTCTTGATGAAACAGCACTATTTTTTTCTTCAAATGGGGCAGTTTTTTAACGATTTCATCCTTTAAACGATTCAATAACGCTAAATAATAATCGCTGTTGATGGGCTAGCCCTTTTGGAGGCAATCAATGAATATTATACCTTGCTCATCCCAGAATACTGATGCCATAACTTTACCTGCTGACTGTTATGTTTTACCTCGCTTAGGATTTGGATCATCGTGTGCAGTCCACTCAGCTGAATGCCGATTGGACTCCGGAGTGAAATTATGTAGCCATGTTTCATCCATTGTCACATATCGACGCAAAAATTCAGGTTAATTGCTCTTGAACAGCTTCAAACTTTGCTCAGAATCATTAGCACGTTGTGGCTTTTGATCGATTGTGAGCTCGCGCGGCACCCATTTTGCACAGTGCTTTCTCATGTACAAATATTTGTGAATGAGATGATGTACACGTTCAGATGATATCTTCACAATGTCTGCTATCTCGATCAACTTCACTTTACAGTCATTCAAAGTTATTTTGTGAACTTTTTCGACAGTGACAGCCTCTTTTGGGCGTCCACTGCGTTCGCCGACTTCGGTGCTCATTTCACCGTGTTTAAACTCAGCATACCAATCAACGATGGTTGATTTTCCTGCTGCAGACCCCGGAAACTCTTCATCAAGTCAAGATTTTGCTTCAACTGTATTTTTTCCTTCAAAAAGCAATATTTTATCAGCACACGAAATTTTTTTTCGTCTCTTTTCAGATAACCAAAGTAGCTACACTCACAACGCAATATCTCACAAAATAATGGTCGGACTGCTGTCAAATTTTGACACGTATCGTGAGAAGAACTAACGAAAACTAAAAACCTTATGGATTTTATACTAGCACCGCCATATGTGAATCAGACCGGGGACTTTTCGATTGGGCTAATAGTATTCAAAATCATCTATATTATTTGAACTTTAGCTAAGATAATATAAATTTATAGCTATAACTCCAAAATTATGGCATTTGAGTATATGGACCATTACATGAAAAATATAAAGTAAAGATATACAGGGTGTTCCATTGGAAATAACAAAGTTCCTTTTCATTCTGGAAAATGGAAATATCTGACAACAATGTAAAAACTACCATAATGTCAGCAATTTCACAATATCCTTGTACACCAAAATTTATAAAAATAAAGCGATCCATTTTCGAGATAATTATGGGGTCCCATACTCAAAACTCACTCTTTGATCAAAATTGTCATGACATTTGACAATTCATTTTGAAAGTAGAAAAATAAGGCGTAACAATCGATCAGCTGCATAAATTGGAGTCGACACAGCCCAGACATTATCGACTGAACTCCGAAACCAATATTCAAATACAAATACACAGGAATGCCATCCTGAAACTTCCCAGAACAAAAAAGAAAGTCGACAATCCATGAAAATTCCCGCATAACGAAGTCCGACGTCACGAACCCCCGAATGCCGCTGATCGAAATATCATGTCCTTTCTTAAATGGATTAGTTTCTAATTTCGAATTTATCTATCTCCAGTTCGTGACAAGCAGCACGACCAGTGGCTTAAGCCTCTCGTAGAAACATCCATCATGGAAGGTTCAGACCTGAATACTTAATAAGGCCGGGTCCGAAACGTTGGCAGGAAGCAAAGAGCCATTTTTCATGTTACGGTTGATCCTCGTGGAAGTTACTCAATTTTTTTTTTTTTTTGTTGTCGATGCTTGTTGCACATATGATTTTTTTGGAACGGATATAGGGATGATTGGCTTGAAGCTTCAAGTAGTTGTTCGATGAATCTTCTTGCAGGGGTTGGGGATAATTCGTGACGTGAGGAAAATGTTTCATCATAAAGTTTGATCGATTTTTTGAAGTTTTCATGAAGAAGTTATATTATGACAGTATTCAACTGAAAACAGAATTAGTGAATCATCTAATTCATAGTATAGGTACTGAAAAAGTTTATAGCGCTGTTTAATGCTGTTTTTCCGACAGTGGTCAACATAATTTTTGAAAAGGGCTGTACAATTCCTAATTTTTCTACTTCTACAATGTCATACCTCTAGCATAAAACAAAAATTTGAATAATATTCAAATTTAACGAGTTTATTCAATCATAGTCATTTAAATGTATTATTTTTACTTTGGCGAAGAAAATGTCAATGTAGTTAAAACTCCGAAATTATGGCATTTGGGTATGGGAAAGTTATATAAAAAATATTCAGTATTTCTCAAGGATTTCAAAAGGGAAATATATACAGTATATACATTTGAAATAAGAAAGTTCATTTCCATTCCGGATGAACAAAAAATCTGACAACAATGTAAATGCCAACATAACATCGGACATATTACAAGATCTTTGTTAACAAAAATCTATGAAAATCGTGCGATTTGTTTCCCAGATAAATGAGGTGTTCTATATTCAGATCTCACTCTGTATGAATTCTATATATATATTTATGACTTCGATGGTAAGAATTTTATGCACCTTCAACATCCACTATTGATGATACTGCATGAAGAAAATTTCAGCTTTAAATTATGAGGTAAGTTTGGCGTCCACCAGCTCTAATTCTATTGTTTGATGTGTCTCAATAATACCAAGGGATTCACGATTTGGCTTGATTTTCAAGCTTCTTGGCTTCAAGTCAAGTATTTATTTATTAAGTACCTAATTGAATCATATCAAGCTACTTGATTTTGATTGTTTTATTGTGTAGTGTCACTTCAATAAAAAAATGATGAAATGAGGAAGAACCTTTCAAAAATACTTGTATTTATTGAATTTATTGTATAAAAGAACCGAAAATATCAACTTCGTTCAAATAGAAAAATAAATTAAATCACTAGAAATCATAACAAAATGTGAAATAATAAAAAAAAAAGATTCTTAATATTGAGAAACCGTCAGGCTTTGTTTGATTCCATAATTTTCCATCCAGGATCTAAGACACATGACACATGAGGCATTAATAAGAAATCCTTGGCCATTTTGGCCAAGTTGAGAAATATATTTATAATACAAGTGCAGAAGGCATTGATATTCTTCCACGAGTTCAAAATTCGAAAACGAGCCACGAAGTGGCGAGTTTTCGAATGAACGAGTGGTAGAATGAGCCTTCTGTACGAGTATTATACATTATTTTCTCTAATTCGTTGCATTTTTATTGAAATTAATGAATTATTTCCATAAATATCATTTAGTAATTTTTGCATTGAAAAATGTTGGTTGGCAGAACTGATTTATTTAAGACCAATTGATGAATTGACAGATAAAGCCGTGGCGGAAAGTTCGGAGTACCAACATATAATAATGAAATGTAACCATGAAAACTGTGCGTATAAAACTGATATATTCTCGCACGATTTTATTCTACAAGATGTGGAAGAATGAACGTAATAACCACAGAATTAGAGAAATAACTATTCTGAAACTACCAAAATCTAAAAATTGATTTCAGAGAAATGTGAGAAAACTACTAATAAAGTCACAATGGCGAATGCTTCAGTCACTCGGCGCTCGAGGAATCCCCTTATTCAGTCTTAGCGCGCACGAGATTGCAGAAATATATGCCGTGCGATGCGTGCATATCAAGCTTAAGTAATATCAAGTACCTTGGTATCAAGTCAAGCAATAAATATCTGAAATCAAGTCAAGCCAAGCTCAAGTATATAGTTTTTCACGAGCTTAATTTTCAAGTCAAGTAGTTGGTTAGGTTAGGTTAGGTTAGGTTAGCTGTCAAGCTACTTGGATTGATGAATCCTTAATATTACCCATAATTTGAGAGCTTTTTTGAAAACTCATAAAGGTCCTCATACTGTAATTTATTTCCTTTGACTTTTATTGACGACGTTGAGGAAATATCACTTGATTTTTTGCGTATAGGCATATTTTCAGCTGGTTTCATTCCATTGGCTGACAGAAACGCCATAGGTCTGCTACGAACAATAATCAATGACATCATAAATCAACTGCGATTCAAAATGATAACCTCATTATCGCCACCATTTCCCAAGATAATTAGGAGAAATCTGCCCGGTTGCCAAATTATCGTCATGATCATGAATTATCGTCCCTTTTAGGCAGTAAATGGCCGATCTCCGAACATAAATTTCCGTTGAAGAAAAGAGGGACAGCAGTCGAAATTTAACGAGCACGTTCCATCAGTTTCACGCCGCGTAGCTGCTCAGGCTTTTGGCGATGGCAGGTACGATAAGTAGTTTGGGTCCATCTCATGTAAGATTCCCATGAACGGTATGATTCCTTTAATGGAGAAGACTGGACGACATGAAGCGCATAAGGAGAAAGAGTCATCGACCCCTATCGTGTTGAGGACAGGACGAAAAGTTGGCTATGGAGTATTGTTTGCTATTTTCTATGCTCGGCTGGAAAGGGACAGCGTCTTGCTTACAGGTGAAACGAAAGGTCGAGATGCGCGCGAGGTGTCTGTGAAGCCTTCTTTTCGAAATTAGGTTGTTTTATTATTATTTTGAATAACACACATAACGGGTGTTTTTTTTTTCGAGGTATATAACTTTAAGTTGGCATTACTGTTCAAGATGGCGAACGATTTAACAGCTGTCAAGTGATTTATTCTCAGTTTAGTTTGGCAATTCATCATGAATAGACTCATGCCTCAACAACGCTTGCAAATAGTTCAATTTTTATTTCGTGCGGTATACGTATCGCGCACTACGTCCATTTTATTTTGTTTAGCGATGAAGCGCACTTCTGGTTGAATGACTACGTCAACAAACAAAACTGCCGCATTTGGAGTGAAGCTAAGCCTCAAGTGTTTGTCGAAACACCGTTACATCCAGAAAAACTGACTGTTTGGTGCGCTTTATGGGCTGTTGGAATCATTGGTCCGTTCTTCTTCAAAAACGATGATGGCCAGAACGTTACAGTCAATATTGATCGGTATAGAGCCATGATTACTAACTTTTTCATTCCTGAATTGAACAACCATGATGTCCAGGAGCTGTGGTTCCAACAAGACGGCGCAACATGTCACACTGCTCGTGCCACAATCGATTTATTGAAAGACACGTTTGGTGACCGTCTAATTTCACGTTTTGCACCTGTGAATTAGCCTCCAAGATCTTGTGATTTAACACCGCTAGACTACTTTCTGTGGGGCTATGTAAAGTCATTGGTCTATGCGGATAAGCCACAAACCCTCGACCATTTGGAAGACAGCATTCGCCGTGTTATTGCCGATATACGGCCACAAATGTTGAAAAAAGTCATCGAAAATTGGACGTCCAGATTGGACTACATCTGAGCCAGCCGTGGCGGTCATATGCCAGAAATCATATTTAAAATGTAATGCCACAAGATTATCTTGCGGATAAATAAAATTCATGTCAATCGAATAATCCATCGTTGTTTTATTGCAATTTAAAGTTCTATAGCTCTAAAAGAACACCCTTTATAACCAGTTTTTTACAATAAAGCCTCGAATTTTTGAAAAAGTAAAGTTGTACGCCTATTTATAAACAGTATATTATAGCTATATTGACGGAAATAAATTCAAAAATATTCTAGGGTTCATCATCCGGCTTGAAGGACCATTTTAAACTTGAAATGACGCTTGACGTTGCGATTATCCCAAATTAAGCTCCTCTTCAAAAAACGCCGTCCTGAAAGCCACTTACAAAACCCGAATTCTTCCCCGCAAAAACCGCGGCATGCTTGCCGGAATTGGCTTCGCGTAACAGTAAAGCGAATTCGATAATTATTTCCGAAAAAAAAAATTAGCGGCGTCGCGTCCATAATTCATCCGTGATGCGCTCTCTACACGATAGCTTTTCACTCCTTTCTCTTTTTCAGCTCGAGCACCGGAATCAAGGGCGTAGATATTTTTTTTTCTTAGGGGAGGTAATCGAAAAGAAATTTTTCGATGACATTGTTTACTCATATCTATACTGTAAGAAAAAAAGGTTTGATAAATAAGTGTGAACGAAATTACTCGAAGTATTTTTTCTGTCCAATTCGATTGTTCTCATCTTATACTGGGTGTTCCTGAATTGGAGTTACGGAGGTAAATGAGAGATTTCTTGGATAATTTCAAAAACAAAATGGCTCATAAACATGAGCTCGCAAACGCTTTGTTTTCGAGATATAGGGTGTTTCTTGCAGTCCTACTTTTAGTGATACTTCTCCAGTTTATCGAATCTTTATTAATCTTCGCTACAGAGTTGTTGAATAAGTACCAAAACTTATAATTTATTTATTTATCATAGCTACCTAACTGGATCTTCATAAGGATTTGGATTTTCCTAGGAATTACTATAGAGAGATGTTTGAATTTTTTTCTCGAAATCGATTGCAGATACTACAAAACTTCAATAAACCAAAATGTGTAGTGCTGAACCAGAGTTTCTTTTTGAATTTTTCTAAACAACCAGTGGTCCACAAAAAAATAATTCTGGAGGAAAGAAGCGAGCACCCTTCCAGAAAAAATTCACCCTCTAGATTTGCATTCAAAATTAAGATATCACATGATGAAAACTTTAAATTGGAATATATCTATGCCAGTTCAAGTTAAAAATCTTATGAAGAGAAAGTGCTCTTAGAGAAAAACTTGAACTTTAACACCTGTATCTGAAAAACAAAGCGTTTGCGGACTCATATTATACGACTTTTTCTCTTGAAATGATCCGAGAAATCTCTCATTTTCATTTATACCTCCAATTTAGGAACATCCTGTAGATTTAGTCAATTCAAAACTGATGTCTTAACAAATAAATTGCAATTTAAATGAAACACAATAAATTGTACAACATAGTCCAGACAATTTTTCGATGCGAATTACTCAGTTCAGTTCTTTGATAACTACAGTATTGAAATTTTGTGACGAGAATGATACAAAAAACCGAAAACAACAGGTTATTGAATACTGATTACAAATGCAAAAATTACAGATGCAAATAAGGGGCGATTCCGAGAAAGTGGATAGATGAAGAAAAATAATAAACCTCGGACAAAGACGAGTTCGTAGTGCAATAAAAGTACTCATTTTGAAAGCGAAAATAAACTCATAAACCGTGAAGGGGTCCGACTTTTTACTGAAGTGTCGATTTCAAAGGAAAATAAAATGATTATTATTGGTTCATTATACGGGGTCTTTCATTGGGAAACGGAAATACTTCACAGGTGCATAGGTGGCACCAAGGCGGTTCTGGAGATACCCCATTTATTGGGTCTTACTGTCTTAGTAGCCGAGATACAGGGTGTTTTATGAATTTTGCCCGTTTCTTTCTGAGGACATATCAAACGAACCACCCGATATATTTTCTTCATATTTGGCAAATTATGTTTCTAATTGAGAGCCCAAACGTATCATGCAATAACCGCCTTGAAAATCCAGGTCCGGGTTAACAAAAAATTATGATTCAATATTTTTGATAATTCATTGTTAAAAGTCACTTGAAACCACTTTCAATTATCCAAGTTCTCAAAATCTTCACTTTCACGTTGAAAATTTTTGCAGTTAAACTGTCTGCGCGAAAATTTGAAGTACACGTCCCAGTTTAGTTTTTAGTGGTGTTTCCGAATATTTGAACAGATTTTCAAAATTCCGATGTACAGGGTGTTGTTTCGAGGATTCAAACGTTTCATAATTCTTTGTTAACCCGGACCTGGATTTTCAAGGCGGTTATGGCATGATACGTTTGGGCTCCTAATTAGGAACACATTTGCCAAATATGAAGAAAATATACCGGGTGGTTCGTTTGATATGGACTCAGAAAGAAACGGGCAAAATTTATAAAACACCCTGTATTTCGGCTACGAAGACAGTAAGACCCAATAAATGGGGTATCTCCAGAACAGCCTTGGTGCCACCTATGCATCTCTGAAGTATTTCCGTTTCCTAATGAAACACCCTGTATGGAGAAATTTTTGTTTCTTCGTCTTTGCAAGATTCCTGAAATTTTAAATTTTGAAATTCTTGTGGGAGGGTAATTACCTCCAGTATCCCCCCATTTCTACGCCCTTGACCGGAATAAAAAGAGGCAAAAGAGCGATCCCAGTCTGCTAATTTGATTATGTCTTTTGATATTACGTCTTCGAATGGGAGATTTCTATAATTAACTGAGTGCGCCGCAGCGCTACGTTAAGCCGGGAGAGGATGATTTAGTGGAGAAAAGACGCAACATTTGTAAGAATGGCGTGAAAAATGGGGGCGCTGTTCGGCGAACGGACGATTTCTTTCATGACGCCGTGGAAAGAGATGAGAAAACGTTGGGATTAAGGCTGCGAGCTCTTGAAAACAAGTATGAAATATGTGAGGTCGTCAAATGATGGCTATACACGCTAAATTTACACTTTTATGGGATCATTCAGGGTATTATACTCAATTGAGGTGGAGAAGGATACTTTATATGGCGAAAAACTTGTGTGTAGACAGTGTGGTAATATTGCGACGGAATACAGGTAGATAATGTTTTGATGAATTCTACGAAAAGTGGAGTAGGAAACTGAATGGCACTATTTTAAACATTCATTTATTCTGAGTATGTCATTAAGGTGAAGTGAGATAATTAATCTTATGGAAGATGCATATACACTGCTCGTGAATTGAAAAGGAAAACCAATTTTCCGAAAACTGCTATGAAAAGTAGTGTATTCTTCATAGCTTATACTGAATTTCAAAATTATGTATTGTTCATACTGTGAGAAATATTATTCCTCACAGCAGATTGCCCACACCATGCTTGATAGACCAAGGAAATTGGGCTTTTGACAAGTCTTTCTATAGAAACACAATATACTTTTCCTACAACTGCTATGGAAAGAAGCGTACTCTTCACAGCTTATACGGAATTTCAAAACTATGCATCGCTCATACTATGAGAAATATTATTCCTCACAGCATTTTGCCCACACCTCGCTTGGTAGACCAAAGTAATTGGCCTTTTGAGAAGTCGTTTCTATGGAAACACAATGAATGAGCAATTACTGTCAATAAAGGCCATTTTGAATTGAGTTATTGAATTACTCGAATTATTTCAATTTGTGCAACATGTGGAGAAAGTCACAAACTTCCACATCTCGTGAGAAAAGATGTACTGTTTCCACTTATTGCACAATACACCATTGTCTAGAAAAACTCTGATAAATATGTATAAAATGAAATGATACGTCAAATCAATAATTTGATGTGAATTTAAAAGTTTATCTTCAAAAAATATATGTAATTATAGAATTTTCCCATTTGGAATTTCAATTTTATCCTTGAGGGATTGATATAACGCACTCAAATGACTTATATTAATCCCTTAGTGATTCATTACATATTAAAAGTATTTGCAAAGAAAATGGACAAATTGAAAAGGATCAGTGACAATAAAATAGCGTTTACGAACTTTTAATAATTATTCAGTATTTAATTTTTTTTTTTACTTCTAGTTCTTCACTTGTATTTCTACAGGTCTATTCCTCTGACTCGAGGGCAAAATATTGTTAGGAGAATAATTTTTTTTTGCGTCTCCTAATTGTCAAAATACAAATACATATTTTTTTTTCACAACAAATACATATGTTCACGACGTTAGTGAGTTGTAAGTACTAATACTAATTGTGAATTGTATTGATGAATAAATTGTTGATTAATTCAGTCGCCGATAAAGAAGAATACTTCGTGCAATAATGACTATAATTACAAAGTAATATTACTTTCTCGATTATTATTATAGACACGTAAAATGGATACCTACTAGTTAAATTTATTTTTGTTTTAAACTCAAGATTATGCATTTATTTTAATAACTGGATAGGTCTCGTCACTCGTGAAGTATACTTATATGTAGTGTGCTCATATTCTGGGAGAAAACTTTCAATCTTTGGCAATTCAAGGGAATAAATATGATTTGAGAGATGACGGCATACAATTTGGTATATTCGATTAATTGCAGGGTTGCAACACTGCAAAAAGAGGAAATTCCATGAAAAAAGTATGATATAAAGTTTAATTTTGTAGGTCCTTCAGTGTAATAATATACTTTGTGAAGGAGGTTAAAATTTCAAAAATTCTTAAGGAGCAATGAACCGATATTTCTGGCACCAAATTTCAAGAAATCGAATTATTGCAATTCTTCGAAATAAAGCAGTGAAATGCTCCAGATCGAGATCCAGTCCAGCAATAACGGAGTCACGTCTAGTCGTTCACTTTTAATTGGCTCGAATCCGTCTCCCGTTGCATTTTTGAGTCTTGCGATCGACGGAAATTTGAAATAAACCGCAGTTATTTTCAGGAGTTATTTCAAGCGGACACTCACGAGCAATTAGGAAGGAGATCGACGGTTTCAGATTTATAATTAGTCGCATTTTGATGTAGATCGATGATATCTTGGAGAAAGTATCGGTTTTTGAGGACTTGACGGCGATTAAAATCATTTCTGACATTTGGAAGGTTTATTCTAGTTGATCTTGATGCTGTATCTCACATAGGGTACAACATATACAGGGTGTCTCAAATTCTATGCTCACTGAGAGCATCTCGAAAACTTCAAGAGAAAAAAAACTTCAAGGACACCCGATATGCTTTCTTAAAAATTGGATTTCACACAATCCATCCTAATCTATTGGTGAAGTAATGTGTACAAAGGAGTTCGTAATCAGAAATTCAATTATTTGAAAGTAATGAGTAGGGATTCATCAAGCCAAGTAGTTTGACATTTTAACCAACTACTTGAAAATCAAGCTCGTGAAAAATAACATACTTGAGCTGGACTTGACTTGATTTTAGATATTTATTGCTTTAATTGATATCAAGCTACTTGATATTACTTGACCTTGATATGCACGCATCGCACGGCATATATTTCTGCAATCTCGTGCGCGCTTAGACTATATGAGGAGGATTCCTCGAGCATTCGCCAGTGTGACTTTAGTAGTAGTTTCCTCACATTTCTTCAAAATCTATTGGTAGATGTTGGTAGTTTCAGAAATATCTTTCCTATCAACGCCAGCATCTTCAGCTCCTGTTGAGAGACAATTTTCCAGACCTGCTCTTACAGTTACAAACACCCGCAATAGGTTAGGCGACAAATCTATGAGATGCCTCTTGTGTCTCAGATCCTGGATGGAAAATTATGAAATCAAACAAGGCCTGGAGGTTTCTCGATATTAAGAAACTTGGTTTTTTGTTATTTTTCATTTTGTTAAGATTTATAGTGATTCAATTTATGTTTCTATTCCAAAAAAGTTGATGTTTTCGGTTCTTTCATTCAATGAGTCTAATGAGTAAGAGTGTTTTTTCAAGGTTTCTTCTCATTTCATCATTTTTCATTGATGTGACACTACACAATAAAACTAGAAATCAAGTAGCTTGATATGATTCAAGCACTTGATAAATAAAAACTTGACTTGACTTGACATTAAAAACTACTACTTGACTCGAGCTGGACTTGAAATCAAGTCAAGCTCAAGCTAAGTAGCTCGAATATCAAGCAAAGCCTTGAGTCCCTAGTAATGAGCAACATAATATATTATATTGAACATAAAGGCAACATCAGAGTACCTACCAGCATATCTCCTAAAAATGTCTTAAACTTTCGTAGCATTTTATATCAACTCTTCCATCTCAGCCAGATAAAATCTCAAATTCCAACAGTTTATTTACTTTCTCATTAACAGTATTCTCTCACCTATCCAGCACAAAATCAGACAGATTGAAAAATTGTGGGGCCATTCAAGATCACGCACTATCCCCATTTTTCAAGTACGAATACCGTAGTATTTTTATATTGCTTGATTGAACAGACTTTCCGTAATTTATTTGACAAGGCCAGTGTCGGTTCATTCATAGGCAAATTGGTTAAGATGCTGTCTTGTAAGAATTTTCAAGAATCGATAGAATGACATAGGATTCTTGTGTAATTCATGAATATTTCTCACGATACTAGCACTTAATCAATTTGATTCTGTTGGTACTGTTAGGAACGATCATTACTTCAGAATACTTCCTCGAACAGTTTTTAGAAATGAGATGCTTGACACTATTGCCTCTTTTATTGTATGCTCAACAAAAAAATTATGTACGATCTTTTGAAAAAATATCTGCATGTAATATCATTGAAACTGTGAAATCGAGAGCTTTTATGATGATGAAATTATAACCCTACCAAAAATATCCTCTGGTAATATCTTGGACCTTGGTGGCCAATTCAGGTCTCCGAAAGAAGAAATTGTGCAGTCTTGATTTTTTTTTGTATACATCCCTCTACGTATTACTCATACAATTTTTGTAATGTTTATTACGGAAGACACATAGTTTCATTAAAACAAATCTCGTATAAAGTGTTTATTTATGTATTCAATTTGCTGCTTGAACGAGCTGTATTCTAAGGACCATACATATATTTTACGTCCGTAGCCGAGACATATTCTTATTGCAACATGTACGACTAGTTAACTAATTATTAAACCATAAATGATACCAATCTCGATGAATTATTGAATATTAGAATAATTCGTTTGCAGTATTCGATTAATACGAAAGGATTCTTATAGTCTACTCAGTTCATTTCCTTAGCTTTGAATAGAAAGGTTTGTTGATGTATAAAATTTAATGGTGATTTCGTTCATGGCGATGTCAATCCTTTCAATTCATGAAAAAACGATAGCTAATTTACATGCTAATGAAATCATTAGAGTGGATTGGTTGAATGTATATGACAAAAGTAAAAATATGAAAAAGAAATTATTGTGGAACTTTGATATCATAAAGGGTTATCCGTTTTGTGGTTCTGATAGTATATGTAACGGGTGTTTTTTTTCGAGGTATATAACTTTAAGTTGGCATTACTGTTCAAGATGGCGATCGATTTAACAGCTGTCAAATGATTTATTCTCAGTTTGGTTTGGCAATTCATCATAAATAGACTCACGCCTGAACAACGCTTGCAAATAGTGCAATTTTATTTCGAAAATAATGGTTCTGTGCGGAATACGTATCGCGCTCGCGCTCTACGTCCATTTTATCGTCGACAAAATCGTCCATCAGAGCAGTTAATTCGATTAACCATGGAACGTTTTCGCACCACGTTTACTCTTATTGATAAATCGCATCCCCAGAGACACCGTACGGTGCGTACAGAAGAAGCTATTGCCGCTGTAGAGCGTAGCACTGAGGAAGACCCGAATGAGTCTATCCGCCATCGAGCACAGGAATTGGATCTGTGTCCATCCACTTTATGGAAGATTTTGCGGAATCATCTTGGTTTGCGTGCTTACAAAATCCAACTCGTGCAAGAATTGAAGCCAAACGATCATCAAGTAAGGCGTAGATTCGTCGAATGGGCCCAAAATGAGATTGCCGTTGTTCCCGATTTTCATAAGCGAATTTTGTTTAGCGATGAAGCGCACTTCTGGTTGAATGGCTACGTCAACAAACAAAACTGCCGCATTTGGAATGAAGCTCATTCTCAAGTATATGTCGAAACACCGTTTCATCCAGAAAAACTGACTGTTTGGTGCGTTTTATGGGCTGGTGGAATCATTGGTCCGTACTTCTTCAAAAACGATGAACGTTACAGTCAATGGTGATCGGTATAGAGCCATGATTACTAACTTTTCATTTCCTGAATTGAACAACCATGATGTCCAGGAGCTGTGGTTCCAACAAGACGGCGCAACATGTCACACAACTCGTGCCACAATCGATTTATTGAAAAACACGTTTGGTGACCGCCTAATTTCACGTTTTGGACCTGTAAATTGGCCTCAGATCTTGTGGTTTAACACCGCTAGACTACTTTCTGTGGGGCTATGTAAAGTCATTGACCATTTGGAAGACAACATTCTCCGTGTTATTGCCGATATACGGCCACAAATGTTGGAAAAAGTCATCGAAAATTGGATGTCCAGATTGGACTACATCCGAGCCAGCCGTGGCGGTCATATGCCAGAAATCATATTTGAAGTGTAATGCCACAAGATTATCTTGCGGATAAATAAAATTCATGTCAATCGAATAATCCATCGTTGTTTTATTGCAATTTAAAGTTCTATAGCTCTAAAAGAACATCCTTTACAACAGTGTATCAATCACAGATCGCTGCGGTACTCCCTTCAATACCCTTTTTTATAGTCTGTTATCCATGGTGAAAACAACAATATCAAAAAGTAATATACTTTTACTCCAAGACTAGTTCGTCGTAGAATCTTCCTTCTCACGATCTTAATATCTAGGCTTTTGCCTATCCAAAACATATACACTGCTCAACAATTGATAGGGATCATTTACTTGTTCTGAATTTATTTCTGAAATATTCGCTCCAAGATTATAAATTTAGTCAGATATCAGAGTATTTTCAGTTGATAATATGGTTCACTTGAGAAAAGAATGAAAAAATGGAAAGTTGGAGAGAAAAAAAGACTTTATTAGGAACACTCAAAATTCTGTGTTTGAATAACATAAAAATTTTATGATGAAACCACAAGAAGGCTTAAGTTTCGGTTAAGCTAGTACCGAGTTGGTCCCCCACGAGCTCGTCTCAAGCATTCTACCCTACGAGGCATACTTTCGATCAAACGATTTATAAAATTTTGGGGCAAATTCGTCCAAATATCCCGTAAAGCGTTAGAAAGGTCCTCCAGGTTATTGATCGGTTGTTCTAAGGTTGACAATTGACATCTCAGACCAGATATGTTCGATGCAATTCATGTCTGGAGAGCGAGCTGGCCAGTCCATCCTATCAATAGCATGAGTTTCTAGCGCTTCATTAACCAGACGACTACGGTGTGGACGGGCATTATCGTCAATTAAAATGAAATTCTCGCCCACGGCAGCCGCAAACGGAACAATTATGGGTTCAATAATCATATCGTGATATCTCTGGCTGGTCATGGTGGTGTTCTACAGAACAACCAACTCTGTGCGTTGGTTCAAATAAATGCCTCCCCATACACATATAGAACCTCCGCCAAAAGCTGTTGTGGGTACCATAAACTGTTCTGCATACCTTCGACCTCTTTCCCTCCAAGCAAGAATACGTCCATCGGAGTTGACCAAACGAAATCTAGATTCATCCGTAAATAAACATCGGCTCCAATCTTCAAGTGTCCAATTGCGGTGCTCCTCAGCTCATTGCCGTCGATGAACCCGGTGTTCCCTATTCAAACGGGGATGTTGTACCCTCCTACGTGCTCTCAAACCACGAACATGTAGTCGTCGTCTTACAGTCTGGTTCGAAATTAGAACTCCTGTTGCAACTCTCAGCGATCTATTGAGCCGCGACGCCGGGTAAGTGGGATTTCTCCTAGCATTGAGGATCAAAAGACGATCTTGGGCAGCTGTTGTACTGCGCTGCCGACCTCCCCCATGAACATAAGCTACTGAGTCGTTTTGGATGAACCTATTCCAAGCCCGACTCACGACACTTTGCGAAACATTCAACTGCCGGGACATTTCTCGCTGGGACAAACCTTCTTGTATCCACCGTATGATTTGGTCCAGGTGCACAGGAGCCAAACGTCTTCTCGGCATGACTGATAAGCTGATATTGTTCTCATTTCTTCAATTACCTTATATGTCACCTTATGTGTTTGAACGAGAGAAAAAAACAGATTTAATAACAAATACTACATTGCTTTTCACTCCACCTGTAACAGCCTACAGATAATAATCGATTTTGTGAACAAGAGCCGATGAAGTGAGGAAGACTTTGATATGATCAACTCAAAACATCTTACTTTTTCCTTAGAGAACATATAATGTATAGATATTCACGAGATAACTTGAAAAAAATACAAATGAAGAGAAGTTCATAAGTGATCCCTAGCAATTGTTGATCAGTGTATTTGTTAGTTACAATCAGCAATACTATATATTTCAACCACAAAACAGAAGACCCAAAGAAACAGCAAAGAATAACACAGTCGTAACATCAAACAACCCGCCCTCCAACAAGGACGAAGACGCGAAAGCTGTCAAAATCCTGTCGTCTCCGATAAAATGATACACACGTCCTCGATGTCACTGGATAAATTCACGCCCCGCCGACTTTGATTAAGTCGGACAGAGAGCTGGACCGGATGGCGGGAGGATAGAGAGGACGCTGGCGTTCGGTCTGTCTGTGCGAGGACTTCCATCTGTCCCGTCTGGGATATTTATAATGGGACGCAAATAAGACACCGTCTTTATTTTTCGATGTGGCCAGGCACGCGCGCGTTCCATTGGAAAGGCCTCCGGCTGGTTTTGAGAAGGAGGTTGAGTTGAGGTAGGTCCAGGATCGGGTTCTTACGTGGTGGCGCAAGGTGCAATGTGTTCGTTAGATGGAGTGTTGTGGTGGGTTTGGTGGCCCATTTCTTGAGGTTGTCGAACTTCGCCTCAATTATTTTTGGTTTAAATATAAAAAATTGTGGCATCATTGTACCTAAACCTTTACTATTTGGTATACCTATACTTTTTGTCTGGAAATACAATTAGCAAAAATATTAAATCCAACCAAAAGAGAAATAAATGATCTGAAATAACAATAACAAATGGAGTAAACGATTGATTAATTGAATAGCATAAAGAAATCCGTTTTGAAATTCGTGTATAATTGATACAATGTTTCCTCATCAGTGTCTTGTAGTTTAAAAAACTTACTGAATTTACAAATTTGCAACTTGCTTATTACACAAATTTGTATTTGAGGACACCGTAGGCTCATTGAAATGAACTGTTTCTTTGGTACAGATTAACAAAGATAGCAATATCAACAGGTGGTCATAATCTTAACTCTTACTCTTCTGTGGAATAGGTATACAAATCGACATTCACAACTGAAATAAAAATTTCAGAGAACTTGATTTTATTCGTTTGTTGATGTTGACAACAATCAATAAATAGATAAATTGAATTATGAATTATGCAGGTTTTATTGATAAGAGTCAACGTTATCCATATGAAAAAAAATGAACTTCATGGCAAAGTCGAGAACTGAACAACAAGCAATTTTGTAAAGGGTGTTTTTGTTAGAGCTATAGAACTTTAAATTGCAATAAAAAAACGATGGATTATTCGATTGACTTGAATTTTATTTATCCGCAATTGTGGCATTACATTTTGAATATGATTTCTGGCATATGACCGCCGGCGGCTGGCTCGGATGTAGTCCAATCTGGACGTCCAATTTTCGATGAGTATTTCCAACATTTGTGGCCGTATATCGGCAATAACACGGCTAATGTTGTCTTCCAAATGGTCAAGGGTTTGTGGCTTATCCGCATAGACCTATGACTTTACATAGCCCCACAGAAAGTAGTCTAGCGGTGTTAAATCACAAGATCTTGGAGGCCAATTCACAGATCCAAAACGTGAAATTAGGCAGTCACCAAACGTGTCTTTCAATAAATCGATTGTGGCACGAGCTGTGTGACATGTTGCGCCGTCTTGTTGAAACCACAGCTCCTGGACATCATGGTTCTTCAATTCAGGAATGCAAAAGTTAGTAATCATGGCTCTATACCGATCACCATTGACTGTAACGTTCTGGCCATCATCGTTTTTGAAGAAGTACGGACCAATGATTCCACCAGCCCATTATAAAGCGCACCAAACAGTCAGTTTTTCTGGATATAACGGTGTTTCGACATATACTTAAGGATTAGCTTCACTCCAAATGCGGCAGTTTGGTTTGTTGACGTACCCATTCAATCAGAAGTGCGCTTCATCGATAAACAAAATAAAATGGACGTAGTGCGCGATACGTATTCCGCAAAGAATCATTATTTTCGAAATAAATTGCACTATTTGCAAGCGTTGTTCAAGCGTGAGTCTATTCTTGGTGAATTGCCAAACCAAACTGAGAATAAATCACTTGACAGCTGTTAAATCGGTCGCCATCTTGAACAGTAATGCCAACTTAAAGTTATATACCTCGAAAAAAACACCCGTTATTATACCTGATTACCACAGTATTCTTATGGAACTGATCAGGAAGTATGTTTTTTATATCCCTAGGGATCAATCAATCTACTCCGATACCAATACGATCACTCTACCGACATACACGGTCAACCCTCCTATATCCCTTAAAAAAAGTTACGCGTCTGCAGCAACAAGTTTTTCCCGTCATAAATTATATTAAAACAATCGCCCACGTCACAATACATCACTGTAGGCCTACAGACAATATCGTCGTAAAGTGCTAGATAGCCGGGCAGAGAGGATGAAATCGCAATAAGCGCGTTGTTAAGCTGAGAGGACACTGCCGTTTATAGCTCACTAAAAATCGCAATAATACCACCACGAGAACACGAACGGTGATCAGTGTTGCCACATCGACGGCAAGAGCAGATGGAAATAGAATATTTATGTATGAATGTAGATTTCAAAGTAGAATAATATGCAAATATTTCCAGTGTGAAACAAATTGTTGTCTTCGTTTGACTGTCAGCAAAAAGGGAACGGACAAAATCTCAACGAAGTTTGTTGGTTTGTTTTCCATTATATACAAACTGAAACACCCATAAGGAGCTTTTCAAATTTTAAATTTTTTGGTAAAACATAGATAGCATAGCATTTACGGAAGGCGGGGTTGTCATTTCGCTAACCGTACGAACAAAAATCCAACTACTATTGTCAAGTCAAGCGTGGTTTAAAAATGCCCAAAATCGAAGAGGAGTAGGCACTGGACGTCGAAGAAGCACAAATGAAGTTCAAGATCGATGTCTAAGACTAATGGCCATTAGAGAACGATTTGCGACAACTCGATCTTTGGCTGATGAGTGGTTAGGAGAACAAGGTCATCCTGTAACTGTCCAAACGGTTCACCGACGGATAAGGTCTTTTGGACTGAAGTATTATCGACCCCATCTTGTGTTACCTCTGACGGTTGAGCATCGCCGGCAACGATTACAGTGATGCAGAGAACGTCAACATTGGAATGTTTAATGACACCAGGTCGTCTTTTCTGATGAATCTTGATTCTCTTTGGGTGCACATGATGGACGAAGAAGGGTTAGACGACGTCGGGGGTAAGACGTGGACCTCAGTTCGATGTTGGGCGTCATGTTCACCGAACAGTAGGAGTTATGGTATGGGGTGCTATTTCATATGGAAGTAGGTAACCTTTAGTCTTCATTCGAGGTAACATGACTGCGCTGCGTTACCTTCAAGAAATAGTGGAGCCATATGTTCTCCCTTACCTTAACCGGCTCGAGAATCCAATATTTCAGCAAGATAATGTCCGACCTCAAGTTGCCAGAGTTAGTTTAAACTTTTTCGAAGCGACTCATGTGAATCTTTCGCCATGGCCGCCCAGATCCCCCGATCTTTCGCCCATAGAGCATGTTTGGGACATCATGGGTAGAAGGCTTGGAAATTTACCCCAGCCCCCACGGACTTTGGAGGCTCTGAGACATGAAGTACAGGTAGCTTGAAATAGTATCCATCATGAAGAAATATACCATCTTATTGCATCAATGCCGAGATGTGTTGGGGAGTGTATAGATGATCGCGGTGTACAAACACATTATTAACAAATTTATTAAAAGAAAAATTGAAAACCCTTAATTTTTTTTCTCCAAATTTCAAACATTCACCCTTTGCTATACTATCTATGTCTTACCAAAAAATATTTAAAATTCAAATAGTTCGTTCTGGGTGTTGTAGTTCCTTTGTAAGTTAGTATATTTCTCACTATCGTAGATTCAGTTCATTTTCAAATCAGTTATGTTATAGCGAAAAAGAATCAGTTGTGTCATTCATTGTCGCCAATAAATTCCTCAAATACAAAGAAATAGAATTGTCGTAACCCATCCCACAGCTGGAGAGCGACTAATATTCGAGACTCAACGCTAGCGCACCATCCCCACTTTGCCATTCGAAGAGGAAACGAAATTGGGCAAATGTTTGAAACATTTCACAAGTCAGTTATATGCATCAATTTCTAACACGTAGATATTACATCCCAAGATACCGACTTGCCAGCAATGTATGCAAAATCTCTACCCACTGAAATATTGGGTATTTCTTCTCCGATATCAATCTTGTCGTTTCTCCGGCTCTGACGATCAGCTCAAAAATTGAAAAACAAGACTCCTGCACAACGTGAACAGTAGATCTTCGTTTGAAACAGGAAAAACGGCAACACGGACTGTAATTTATTATTGAATTTGGGTAAGTACCCATTTCGACTCGGAGGTCTACAATTGAAAATGATGGATGTCGATGCCTATAGGTCAGCTCCCCATAACGCTCGTTTATGGATTGCGCTATGGTCCGACGTATTCAATGGATGCGGCAATTTACGTGATACGTGGGTTAAGATGCGGCTGAGACCCTCATTAGCGTCCGTATGGGGCAATTTCACGCATTTTTGACGCGATCCATCGAACGAGATGGCGCCAGCGTTGGTGATTGTGGTCGTTTGTCAGAAACTTCAAGGTTAGTGTCGCCGACTGAGGCGTATTTATGAATTTAATGGACTGTATAAAAAAGTAATGAAAATAAATCGAGTACTGGTCAAATCGACCTACCTTCACTGATTGTTTGTAAACCTCAATTATCCTGCTATTTTAAGGCACAATCCTGATCATTAACAATGTCGAAATCACTGGTAGTTGTAGAAATTTTATATTTTCTCTCTGCAGCACATCGAAAACCCAAAACTCAAAACTTCTCTCTTGCTTCTTCCACATGTGTTCGCTGCAGGTATGGTATTAAATTTGACCAACACATGCGCGCGAAAAATTGAAATAAAACTTGAATTTCTTCCAACAAAACATTCTCATTCCACAAACCAAAATTAACTAAAATAAATTTAAGTCCGAAATTAAAGAAAGAAAAATGAAAGTTTTTCAGGTACTTGGAACCTGAACATTCCGCCCACCTAAAATAGCATTATTTTATATGCTCATGCTTGCCCCGGAAGAGGGCACAATTTTACTACCGGTCTTTGCAGAATACCGCTAACAGTGCGAACGGTAGCCACTCGTGCTATACCGTCCTTGCCCAAATGGACATCAATCACGCGAGCCATGCGCCAACGTCGAGGAGGCAGTTGCTCATCCCTGATCAACACAAGTTGTCCCACAGATAATTGGGAATCTCGTGGTGTGAACCATTTGGTCCGTTGTTGCAACGTATTCAAATATTCGACATGCCACCTTTTCCAGAAATCTTGATGCAACCGAGTGATCAACTGCCACCTAGATAATCTATTGAGGGACACATTAGATAAGTCAGGCTCAGGAATATCGGAAATAGGAGCCAGTGTGAGAAAATGCCCCGGAGTGAGTACCGATAAGTCATTTGGATCTGTACTGAGAGGACAAAGTGGTCGGGAGTTCAAAACCGCCTCGATTTGAACCAGCACGGTATACATCTCCTCATAAGAAAGAATTTGATCACCAATCAGTTTGTATAGATGTGATTTAACAGATTTAATACCGATTTCCCACAACCCTCCAAAATGAGGAGCTGAAGGAGGATTGAAATCCCAGTCTATTTTCTCTGCTTCCACAGCGCACTTCATGTATGAAATGAGTTCTCTCTGAGCACCCTTGAAATTACTGCCACCGTCACTAAAAATTCTAGTGCACCTACCTCTGCGCGCAATGAACCGTTTTAAAGCAGCCAGAAATGCCTCACTAGTCAAATCTGACACTAGTTCTAAATGCAGAGCTTTTGTCGAAAAGCACACAAAGAGGCAAATATACGCTTTAGTTGATTTGATGCCCCGACCTTTTGACATCGTAACAAGAAAAGGACCGCCAAAATCGACTCCTACACATTGAAAGGGCTTTAATTGATTGACGCGGTACGATGGAAGATTGCCCATCAAGGGCTGTAGAGGTTTGGGATTGGAGCGAAAGCAAACGAGACATTTGGAAGTAACTCTACGAATAGCCTTTCTTGCAGACAAAATCCAAACTTGCTGGGATAGAAGAAACTGTAACGTTTGTGAACCGGGATGAAGGTACAACCGATGAAAATGTTGAATGAATATATCCGTGAACAAATGTTTATTAGGCAATAATGCTGGAAATTTATGGTCATACTGAAGGCCAGAAAACGTTAATCGACCACCCACTCTCAAAATGTCATCATCTCCAATGAAGAGATTGAGTTTTTGAAGATATTTCACGGTTATAGGACGGTTTAATCGAAGATTTTGAATTTCCTCACCAAAAACTCTTTGCTGAACACATTTGATGAGAAAATTGAGAGCTTGTTTTCTTTCCACGGATAAGATACTACCGATTCGTTTGGAGTGAGGACTTCTGAGATTGAAGGAAAAACGAAATAGATAAATTACAACCTGTTGAAGTTTAAAGAAAGAGGAATATCTCATTATAAGATCGTCAAATACGTCGGATGAGGCGAAGGTTGATAAAACAACCTGCCGCTCTTCTCCAGTTAGCATTTCTTCAATTTTTGGATAACCAGGTTTTCCTATTGGATCCTTGGACTGAAGCCAAGGAGGTCCCGCCCACCATAAGGAATGGTCGAGTAAACCAGACGGAGACATGCCTCTAGAGGCACAATCTGCCGGATTATCTTGAGACTTCACATAATACCATCGATCAGGAGGAACTAATTCCTGAATTTGGGAGGTACGATTGCTCACGAAACTCTTCCAGCGATAGGGCGATGACTTGATCCAATGAAGAACCACGGTGGAGTCTGACCATGCGAATATTTCATCCACTTTCAATGAGGGTCCATATGATTTTATTATGAAGGAAAGTAATTTTGAAAGGAGAAGAGCGGCACATAACTCCAACTTAGGTAAAGAAATGCGTTTGATTGGTGAAACCCGAGACTTTGCGCCAATCAAAGAAATATTTATTGAACCATCTGGATTGATAAATCGGAAGTAAACAACAGCGGCATACCCCTTCTCGCTGCTGTCCCCAAATCCGTGGGCTTCACATTTAGTAAATGATTGAGTGAAGATTCTGCGTGGTATTCGCAGAGTGGAAAGAACCTGCAACTCGGATTTACATTGATTCCAACGATCCGTTAGTTCCGATGGAGGAACATCGTCCCACTGGAGACCTAGAGTCCAAAGGTGTTGGATGAGATGTTTGGCCAGGAAAGTGAATGGTGTCAGAAAACCAATTGGGTCAAAGATTCGTGCCAAGTCTGAAAGAATTGTTCGTTTTGTAACTGGTCTTTCGGTAGAATCTATAACATAGGAGAAATGATCTCCGGCTGGAAACCACCTGAGTCCCAGAATTTTCAATACAGAATCATCGAAATTCAACGATTCTTGATGTCGATGATCTGGAGGAAAATGATCTATTAGCTCAGTTCTGTTACTGGACCATTTTCTGAGTTCAAATCCACCACGCCTCAATAAAGAAATCAACTCGTCCCGCAAACCTCGAGCCTCCTCCAAGCTATCTCCACCTGATAAGATGTCATCTACATATGTTTCGGACCGTAAAACGCTCACCGCTGAAGGAAAAGCCATCGCCTCATCAGAAGATAATTGTTTCAACGTCCGAAGAGCTATATAGGGAGATGAAGCAACACCATACGTAACAGTGTTCAACTCGTATACTCGAACGGGATCTGAGAGAGAGAATCTGAAAAGAATTCGCTGAAATCGTCTATGTGATGGGTGAACGAGAATCTGCCTGTACATTTGTTTGATGTCAGCAGTGAAAACAACCTTATAAAACCGAAAATTGAGCAGAAGAGCCATCACATCTTTCTGGAGCTTTGGACCGGTCAAAAGAATCTCATTCAGGGACACATTGCCTGAAACCTTCGCTGAGGAGTCAAACACTACTCTAAGTTTTGTAGAAGGACTATTTCGGTTGATAACGGCATGATGTGGTATATAATATTCGTCAACAGATGGACTGGCATTTGGGAGTAAAGTCATGTGACCACAATCGAGGTAATCTTTCATGAACATCTTGTACTCGTTATAGAAATCAGGAGAGGTTTTGAATCTTCGTTCCAGTGAAAACAGACGTCGCAAGGCCATGGTATATGTATCTCCAAAGGATTTGTTTATCCCTTCTTTGAAGGGTAACATAACCGTGTAACGACCTGTTGAATCACGAGAGTAATTATCGTCAAATATCTTCTCACACAGGGCATCATCTGGTGAAGAAATTTCAGATTTGGGAATTTCTTCAATTTCCCAAAATTGTCTAAGCGTTGAGTCAATTACAGAATTAGCTGTTAAGTGAAAAGAGCTGATGCTAGCTGATGGACTAGAGGTGTTTCCCATCAATATCCAACCGAATACAGTTTGTAACGCAGAAGGTTGTTTCAGATTACCTGGCAAACGACCTGTTCTCAGAATGAGAGGAAAGATAGCTGCTCCTACTAGCATATCAACTGGACCAGGAGAATGAAAGGTTGGGTCAGCCAGTTTGATATTAGAAAGAGAATACCACTCATGGTAGGGTAGAAAGTTGTTAGGCATATTAGAACAAATCTTCGGCAATACGACTGCATCAATAGTGTAAGATGGATTTATGGACCCTATCGGACGAATTGTACATGTTATGGAATCAGAAACAGATGCTGATGTTTCACCAAGGCCAAAGATTGCAAGAGGGGTTTTAAAACATTCAAGTCCTAACCTTTTTACGCATTTTTGTGTGATTATATTCGTTTGGGAGCCTGGATCTAAAAGAATGCGAATATTTTGATATTGACCTCGAGCATCTAAGACTTCAACCCGCGCAGTAGCTAGCAACACAGTAGCTGGCGATGCAGATATGTTTGTTAACACTTGAGAGCGGCATACCATGGAAGTAGATGGAATTTCATTACAAGGATCAATTGTTTCAGGAGATGGATCAATTGTCCCTAAATGCAACAATGTGTGATGACTCTTATGACAATGACGGCAAGTAGATTTCGACGAACACCCCGATACTCTATGTCCCGAATGAAGGCAGTTAATACACCAATTTTTGTCTTTAACGATTTGTAATCTTGCTGATGGAGGTTCATTGAGAAAAGAAGAGCATTTATAAATTGAATGGTTAGCATTACAATAGCTGCATGAAAATTTGTTCGGCGAATTTGACTGAGTAAGAAATGTTGAACTTTTTTTATAAGGCTTATCACTTGATGATGCATTCACGCGTTGTGAAACCGAGAACTTAAGTGACTCTAAAGAAATACATTGATTTTTGAGAAATTTATAAAGAGCACGATACGAAGGAATTTCTGTGGAACATTCTTGCAGCTCAAATCTCTTAATTGTTGCTATATCTAATTTCTGTATGAGCGAATGAAATAGAATAAAATCCCAATCTTCAATAGGCAAATTAAGATTTTTCAAAGCTGTTAAATTCTCCGAAAATATTGCTAATAAATTTCTCAGACCATCCACTGACTCATTGGTTAGTTTAGGTGCGTTACATATTTCCTTCCAAAAAGAATTTGCTAAAAGCCTCTTGTTTTGATATCTTTCAGTTAACGTTTCGAAAGCTAATTGATAATTTTCTTTTGTTAACTGATATCCCTTCAGAAGATTTCTCGTTTCAGAAGACAACGAACTGAGTAAATATTGAAATTTATCAATATCTGATAAGGTGGAATTTGTGTGAATCAAACTATTAAAAATGTCGAAAAAAGTAGGCCAATTCCTATAACTTCCATCAAATGTCGGTAAAGAAATTTTTGGAAGCTTGACATTTGGCGTTGTTGACGTTGTATCAATATTCGAGGAGGTTTCTTCGTTGAATAAATTAGTGTAAATGGTCTTGACAGTAAAGAAATTATCCATAAAGCTAGTTTTTATCTCCTTTTCAGCGATCATATCTGGATTTTCGATTGTTGACAAAATGGAGATAATCGAATTATGCATTGTTTTGAATTCTTCGAGAATATCATCTAAATTGGAACACCGCAAATTAAATCGAACGTGCAAACTTTGATCAGTTACAGCAAGTTGGGCGAGCGCTAGTAATTCCAAGATTTCATCTATTTGAAGTTGGCGCAAGGCTTTTGCTTGTTTTAATTTATTGACACTCATTTTATCGAAATGAATGAATAAAATTCGATATTCTGCAAAGACGTGATAATAAAAAAAGAAAACAATAATATAATGAGTCTATCCTCAATATATTTATTCTTCACCAAAATATTTGTATGCAAATAAAATTAAATTGTCTGAAAAATGAAAAACAATTTATTTTCCGGATGAAAACAAACGTAAAATTCTCGTACTGACGACGAGCATGAAACTATTCAAGATAACATGAAACAGATGTGCAGTTATGATAAGAGAAATATGGGACAGAGTTCTGATGCTCTTTCCGCTGCTTATCAAATGCAAAACAAAATTAAATGAATATTTTCAATTTGAAACGATGGAATTTTGAAATGAGAACGTCTATTAAAAGAAAATTCGGCTCTGATTGGACCAATGTCGCCGACTGAGGCGTATTTATGAATTTAATGGACTGTATAAAAAAGTAATGAAAATAAATCGAGTACTGGTCAAATCGACCTACCTTCACTGATTGTTTGTAAACCTCAATTATCCTGCTATTTTAAGGCACAATCCTGATCATTAACAATGTCGAAATCACTGGTAGTTGTAGAAATTTTATATTTTCTCTCTGCAGCACATCGAAAACCCAAAACTCAAAACTTCTCTCTTGCTTCTTCCACATGTGTTCGCTGCAGGTATGGTATTAAATTTGACCAACACATGCGCGCGAAAAATTGAAATAAAACTTGAATTTCTTCCAACAAAACATTCTCATTCCACAAACCAAAATTAACTAAAATAAATTTAAGTCCGAAATTAAAGAAAGAAAAATGAAAGTTTTTCAGGTACTTGGAACCTGAACAGTTAGGTCTGCCAATTTCAGTTTATATGGGAGTTGTGGTCATTTGAGGTGTGTATGGAGGAGATAAAATATCAAATTTGTTTGTTTCAGTTCAGGGAATGGGAGATTATAATAATTATATGCAAGGCAGACAATTATCTCTCTTTTTGATTGACTTGATCGTTGCTTGGTGGAAATCCATTTAATTGATATCAAATAAAAATTTTTATAGTTTATACTATTGTATTTTTATCATGTAAATGACTATTATCTTGCTACGCAGTAGCTCTCTCAGATTTCCTGTGATTCAAAATGTTAGAAAGCTGAAGAAGTTACTGTGTCAAAAAATTTTTCCTCACATAATTGGGTAGAGGAAATTCCAAAAATTGGTATTTGATATCAATTATTCAGGATCTTTGTCCTAAAACAAGCATTTAACGCCACAATAGGGACATGAAGATCAGATTAGGGATTCACAGCGTGGCTTGATTTTCAAGCTACTTGACTTGAATTCAAGTCAAGCTCAAGTCAAGTAGTGGTTTTTCAATCTCAAGTTAAGTTAAGTATTTAATTATCAAGTAACTAATTGAATCATATCAAGCCACTTGATTTTAAGCAGTTTTATTGTGTAGTGTCACATCAATAAAAAAAAATGATTGAATGAGAAGAAACCTTGCAAAAAACACTTTCATTCATTGAACTCATTTCATAAAAAAGCCGAAAATATCAAATTTTTTGAAATAGAAGTATAAATTGAATCACCATGAATCAGTACAAAATAAAAAATAATAAAAAAATTAAGTTTCTCAATAATGGGAAACCTCCAGGTTTTATTTGATTTCATAATTTTCCATTCATTATCTAAGACACATGAGGCATCTTATAGATTTGTCGCCTAACCTATTGAGGGTTTTTGTAACTGTAAGAGCAGCTCTGGAAAATTGTCTTTCAACAGAAGCTGAAGATGTTCTTGTTGTTGAAAAATCCTTGGCAATTTTGGCCAAGTTTGAGAAGATATTTCTGAAACTACCAAAATCTACGAATATATTTCATAGAAATGTGAGAAAACTACTAGTCACTAGTCACACTGGTGAATGTTTCAGTCTCTCGGCGTTCGAGAAATCCCCTTATTTAGTCTAAGTGCGCACGAGATTTCAGAAATATATGCCGTGCGACTCGTGCATATCAAGCTCAAGTAATATCAAGTAGCTTGATATCAAGTCAAGCAATTAATATCTAGAATCAAGTTAAGTTATGCTCAAGTATGTAATTTTTCACGAGCTTGATATTCAAGTATTTGGTTGAAATGTGAAGCTGCTTGGCGTGATGAATCCCTAGATCAGATGGCTTTTACAAACTAACTGTCCTACTTGTGACCTCACCATCCTCAACATGTCCTATTGTGTTGCTACCGGATCCATCGTATTCTATCGTCGGTGGCATACCTCTGTACAAAGAAATATCAAAAGCCTCTTAATGGAAAAAACTTGATTTCTCGGACGTTACAGCATTCCTCTGACATTGAAATAGGTGAAAGCAGTCACAAGTTTTTTTAAATCATCCTGAGTCTGAATGTGTTGCAATAGTATATTATCCAACGAGCGGTAATGTAGGTCATAACTCACGCAGATGAAGTTTGCAGCACGAGCCGCAGGCGAGTGCTGTAATTCATCAAGTGAGTTATGACCATTACCTTAAGTTGTATACTATACTTTATCTACGACTATAACAATGAATACTTATATACAAGAATAGAGAAAGAACTTTATTCACAAACCCGAAAAGTTACCTATAAACGTCAAAATTATCAAAGTGCCATTCCTCCCCTCAATAACAATAATGGAATATTTCCTTTCGGTCAACCGAATAGATGCACAGAAGTATAGAAGCACAGAGACATCTTTTTCGATTTATTATAGTGAGTTAAAGCAGTGAGTTATTATAACTCACGTTGTTTGTTAATAGACACTATTAATTGTTCAAAAGCAGTTGAATAATGGATATATAATCCAATGGAGTAGTTAAAATATCTTGAAACATGGAAATCAAATTGAACTTCGAGTCCTGTTTGAGATGAATCAATAGATTCAATTCGATTTAAATTGCCAATTTGGTATCTGGTGAAGCTGGAAGATTCCAAAAGTATCAAATCTTATTTCAAATGTAGGCATGAGCTCAGCTCCTGAAAGGAAACGATATAAATCCCTCTTATTAGCTTGTTCGCTGCATCCTCAGCTCAGATTCTCGATGTCATCTAAATGTTCCATTATGATAGAAGATTCCGTCATTGCCTTTCCATTATGAGGCGAGCCATTGTAACGCCGAGCAATTCATAATGACGAAAACGATACTGCCGACCTTGCTTCCCCCAAAAAAGACACAATAAACATCGAAGCCAACCCCCCAGAACCAATTAAAAACGAACAACCCCAATTTTCGACGATGCGTGAGTTATGGGCGAAACTTACGGGCCTTATTTATGAGCGGTTATAATTTATAACGAAATTGGCTGTCGGGATCGGGATTCGAAATCGATCAGTTTTTGACGTCGGAAGGCACGCGAGAGAATTAATCTTTCATTTGACCGGACTTGACGACGCTTTGTGTTATTTTATTCGGTCGTTACAAACGTTTTCTTTTTCTCAAGGAGATATAGGTTCGTTACAAATAGAATTATTCAAGGATGGAGAGTTTGGTTCTATCATCAGTTAGATGACAATTTTCGACCGAAAAATAATGTTTCAAAAGGAGACATACCTCCTACACTACGGAAACTAAACCAGAAACATCTAGAACGGTTCAAATATTGGAAACGAAATGTGACTGCTGCACAAGATAGTAAAGAAATAATTGATGGATGGTGTAAGCAGCGAGAACATCAATGATTGGGTGCTAAAGAGGAAGAAGAGATGAAATGAAAATATCACTTGCATGGATGCGGTAAGAAGATAGATCTCCGATTTGATGCAGGAGTACCGCAATACCCTGCAAATGTTGGAGTGATATTGAATGATTATAGGCAAAGAAAAAAAGAAGAAGAGAAAAGAAGTAGCACAAGGAAGAAGAAGAAGTTATACCTCATTATGAGGTAGAATAAGTTGTGTTGGAGTGTGTTGATCTTGTGGTTTATGGTACTACTGTCAACAATTTTCGTTCACAGTATAGTTAGCTGAAATTCGAGGTTCCTATAGTTTGGTCCTGCATTGTATACCTATCGTTAGTGGACGATATTGTTTGATACTTTGAGGCAGCATAGAGTATGTGGATGATATTTCGGTCCTCATGAAAGACCAAAAAGTAGCTGCGAGCTGGCTCTTATATATGTTGTATATCGGCGATGAGAAATTATTGTCATATTGATGGACTGGTGCTGAATGTGAGGCAGAACTTTGTTATAACTTTTCTGCCGACTACTGAGTCCCCTGATAAGGAAGATAAACTCAGCATCCAGTTATCAAGTGAGATCAGATTTGACGCACTTCTTCGTTGAAGAGACACATTTCCTTGAAACAGATTTCCGTTTATAAATTCATTTAATCCGATGTGTGTAAATTACGTTCAAATACCTTTCATGTCAGGGTTTTCCCCCATCTCTGCAAGTTTCTTGGATTATCTAGTAGTGGCATGGAAAATAGTCTTTATGAATTTGAAAGGTGATGCTTCACACAGTATTTGGTAGACCTCTGATGTACTTGCTTGGTTTTTAGAGTATTGATGATGGCTTTCTCTTTGCTCATGAGCAAGTTCTGAGATATCTAGATTAGACAAGCCTCTCTTTTTCCTTGGTAGTGTTTAGAGTTTTCAGTAATCATATTATTATGTTTCAGTTTATAGCTCTCTAATCTTCTCAGGCTTTCGGAATACTCGCAACTTGCCAAAAATTTGTTGAGCACTTTCTTTGTTTGAATCATAATTTGTATGTTAACGGTGACGATCCATAATTATATTAACAATTTTTCTGTCGATGAACCTTTTGTGAATTGCGTAAGGAGGCTATGCAATTTTGCTTGTAGCCTTCTTTGCCAATGTTGTTCAATATGTTGTTTTTTTTGGTCGATTGCTGATTTCTAGATATTGGCCTCACTTCAAGCACGCTTATACTGTGAAGGTTGCACAGTAGATTATAAGATGCAATACCTTGAGGTTAAGGCCGAGAGGAATTTTGGAATTTTTTCCTTGTTCAAGAACAAGAGCTGTATCAAATCTGCATCCTCTTATTTCCCAGCATTTGTGTATCGTTGTGTTGGTTTTCATCAAATTTATAATATTTTCAGATTCTTTGTCGTTGTTAGTGAGGTTTCTGTCCTGTAACCTCATTCGGACCTTATTTCTCAAAGTGTTCAGTCTCACATTGGGTACCAGTTCATTTCCGGTGTTGATTAGATATATTTCGCCCAGAAACTTGAAGTCACACCGAACAGGGAACTTGCGAAAGGTTTCACCTTCTTATGTCAGAATTTCCAGCAGTACCTGCGAAATAAATATTATTGGTATGATTGGAATTATAACGGCGATAATGAGTTGGTTTGTGGTCTGTACTTATAGTACGGCTTTCAGTTTTCGGTGAAATATCAGTACTGCATCTTGCTTCTCTATGTATTTATTCCCTGCAAACATTTGTCATCGGCCAGTGATATATTGTATTGCCATTTCGTCTTTTTGCAACGGGGTCCATGGTTACGCTACTGAGTCTGCGTGATGGTTGGTAATAATTCGACATTGTAATCTGGATATAATCTGCCCTGCTTTTTATACGCAATCGCCTGATACAAGGAAGATACTCCTCCCATCTTTGAAGTTTACCTATTCAGTTTAGATTATGACTCGATTCTTGATGTTTAATTATTATTATTTGACTTGAAGGTTATGAGGTATCATTATCGTGTCCTAATTTCTTTAACTTGCTAGTTAAACCTCATCGTGAAGATCCCTCAATTTCATCTGAAACCTACCAAGAAAAGAACGTGGTATTTCACATTGAGCATGAATAATTGTGATCTCGTTTTTGGTTCATTTCGAGCTGTTTCGTACGTACCATTTGAAATTGAAATGAAAAAGTTGCAGCATTTCAAATAGCAAAATTAAATCCTATAAATGATGTTGAGATTATTGAATATGAAATTGTGTGAGATGTATTGGTATAAGATTAGTTTGTCATTGTCAAAGACTGACAATGGACTTGTCAGGTGAAAACACCAGATGACAATCGAGAACTAAATTGGCCCTTATGTGGAACCCTGCGTCACCTCCATAAGAATGACATAAACATCTCACGACAAATCTCCGGAATTTTTCCCCGACGACGACGTCAGCAACCTTCCCACGTCCACACCACATAATCCTCAAGACCACCTCCAGCGAAACATCAGTCCTGAAAATTCCATAATCCCAATTAGAAACCCCTACTCATCTCGAGGCTTTGGAGGGTCTCGACGCCAACTACGTGGGGGCTCTCGGCGTCCGAGAGGGTGGATTAGACGTCCCGCTGTAACGACGAGCTGTTCCTTCGAGGACGTCGTTGTTGTTGTGGCAGAACAGAAACGCCCCGCGATACTTGTGCCCTCTGAAACGATGCCCGGGACACGTACCGGTCCAGGGTCGTAATTAATGGTCCTTCGAGGCGGATAGGGTATGACTGAACATGTTTTTCTGTTTACATATCGATCTTATCGGCTCTGCGCGAGAGGAAAAGGAGGGAGAGAGAGAACCTTCTGGGAATTACTTAGCGTGATCCCTCGGACGGCTGATTTGAATATTTGATTGACGTTCTATGGAGATGTGCAGGTTTGGGAAGTATCTGACGGGGTGTATGGACATGGCGTGTAGTTTTTGTCATGGAGCGGTCTGAAGTGTATATGAAGGTTGCTTCGGGATAAATATTCAGCAGTTTTTGAGTGATTGTTTCCTGAAACTAGCTTTCTGTCATTTTATTCGTCACAATGTCTATAAGCAAGTTTCGTTTTGAATAGTTGGTTATCTGGGCAGCTGTCACTTTTGAAGCATTCATCGTTTGCTATTTGAATACCCTACAAAATGCAGTCCTAGTACGCAAAATTGAAGCACATTTGGGTTGTCTTGAAACACCTTCTCGGCCAGAGGTAGTGAAACTGGTGGAAAAGTTTGAACTGTTGGGACATGTTAGTGATGTCAAAAATTGAAACCGTATGCGTTGCTAGAGAACAACTGAGAATATGGCTGTTGTAGTCCTCAGCGTTGAGTAATACGCAGGTTTGTCGATTCCGACTGAAAATTTAGGTATTAAGGCTTTTAAAATTTATTGAACACAAGAACTCAAGCCGGATGATCATCAATACGTCGAATTTTCATTGATTGGGCCTTTCAAATGCTTCAAAATGTTTCGGATTTTCATTGAGAAATCATCATTAGGCCCATTTTTACATAGGAGGTTATGTTAATAAGCAGAATTGTCTTATTAAGAGCCCCATAAATCCAAGAATGATTGTTGAAAAGCTATTCCATCCTCAACGTGTCACTGTTTGGTGATGTTTATGGGCTAGTTGGACCTTACTTATTCGAAAATGGAGCTAGTTCAGCAGTAACGGTGAATGGATTGTGCTATTCAGCTACGATTAATGATTTTTTATTGCCGGATTTGTGGAAGAAGTTCATTTTCAAACAAGACGGCGCTACGTGCCACGAAAGCATCGAAACCATCGCAAATGACCTACTTCACGTCAGTGCTTTCCTCAGTTCCGCAAAGCATATAGGGCATAGGCGCATAGTTACTGACCCATACTTTACAACATACAGTAGGAGGTGAAAACTGGAATTATCTCAATGAATGATTTTATATTTTTCAGATTATTCTGTGAAATAGGGATATATATCCGACTATCAACTAAAATTCGATAAAAGTATTCCAGCAATATTTACTTACTTGTACTTATTAAACAGAGACAGGGTGTTTCCAAATTAGACGTGAACCTTGAAGGTGGAGTTAGTATCACTCATTTGCTGTCGATTGAGATATTTTAGTTCTTGTGTTTTTTAAAAAGTCCTCACCTCACATCTTTCTTCGTCAATTTTTTCTACTTTGGCCAAGTTTGATTTAAACTTTGCTTATTTTCATCAGAAAAAGATATGATACGTATGAAAAAAGCAAAACTATGCTGTGTTGAAGGTTGAATAAAAATTGAAAAGATTTGAGAGTTGCTATATGAAGAAAAGAATAATAAATTTCTAGTATAAATTTGTCTGCAACTTTCAAATTGCACAATTTATGTATGACAAAATTATTCTGAAAACTTGCCAAATTACTTTCGTATTTCTTTTAAAAAAGTTTCGTTAGAATGCAGGCATTAGTTTTGTTTCAGCAGATTTTGATTCGAAAAGGAAAAGAAGCAGAGAAAGAAAAATTGAAAACGAAGTTAGGTGATAAATCTTGCAAAAGCCATAAAAAACTCAAATATCTCGTAAACTGTTGATTTTTGGTAATCACTGAATATGGCTCAAACGAAGGCGAATACTAACATGTCCTCCAAGGTTCACGTCTAATTTGGAAACACCCTGTATATTTTATATATTAGTGTTCCAATTATATCATCCTTTTCTAGAATTTCTGGAAATATCACTAACATCATCTTATCCGTGTATAAATTACAAGTAGCTCGAATCGCCAGTAGTGCAAAAATCCACCTCACTCTCAATAGAGAAGTCTCTTCCGTCATCCGCGAGAACCAGAGCGAACATAAAACGTTCCACTAGAAAGTAGGAGCTATTCAAAGCACCTATAGAACATCCATTCGAATTCCAGATTATCGCGAACGTACATACATACCTAGATGCACCTAACGGAGTCCCGAGATCCTCCGAATAAATATCAGCGGACATCTCAAAGACCTGAACTGAAACTTAACCTTTCCCGACGTAAATTACCGTCTCGATGTACTTGTAATTTTCCGTGCTGCTGCCACGAATATTCCTAGGAAATATATTATTAGCCTTTATGAATAGATATGCAATTTATAGCTCGTAAAAATACCTTGGCCAAAGAATTTTATGGGATGCTCGTGTACCGTGGAGGAATAGTCGTAAATTTTTGGGGTATTAACTCCGGCCGTCGGCATTTTGATTAAAATATTCCGGCGGAGAGCGGACGTGGGATTTCCGTGATCTCCATTCGCTCCCCGAACGGCAGATACGTCTTGTTGCAACTGGAAGATTCATGTTTATACTTGTGATTTGGATTTAGGTGGGGGTTTTATGGGAATTCTTTTTGTCGTTATTCTTGAAATGACCCATTATTATTTTGACTCTGTTGTTGTTGAAGAATCTATGATCTCTATGCTGTGTGAGCAAACTAAAAGGTGTTTTTTTCGAGGTATATAACTTTAAGTTGGCATTACTGTTCAAGATGGCGACTGATTCAACACCTGTCAAGTGATTTATTCTCAGTTTGGTTTGGCAATTCATCATGAATAGACTCCCGCCTGAACAACTCTTGCAAATAGTGCAATTTTATTTCGAAAATAATGGTTCTGTGCGGAATACGTATCGCGCACTACGTCCATTTTATTTTGTTTAGCGATGAAGCGCACTTCTGGTTGAATGGCTACGCCAACAAACAAAACTGCCGCATTTAAAGTGACGCTAATCCTCAAGTGTATGTCGAAACACCGTTACATCCAGAAAAACTGACTGTTTGGTGCGCTTTATGGGCTGGTGGAATCATTGGTCCGTAGTCCGTACTTCTTCAAAAACGATGATGGCCAGAACGTTACAGTCAATGGTGATCGGTATAGAGCCATGATTACTAACTTTTTCATTCCTGAATTGAACAACCATGATGTCCAGGAGCTGTGGTTCCAACAAGACGGCGCAACATGTCACACAGCTTGTGCCATAATCGATTTATTGCAAGACACGTTTGGTGACCGCCTAATTTCACGTTTTGGACCTGTGAATTGGCCTCCAAGATTTTGTGATTTAACACCGCTAGACTACTTTCTGTGGGTCTATGTGAAGTCATTGGTCTATGCGGATAAGCCACAAACCCTTGACCATTTGAAAGACAACATTCGCCGTGTTATTGCCGATATAAGGCCACAAATGTAGGAAAAAGTCATCGAAAATTGGACGTCCAGATTGGACGACTGTTTTTCGGCAAAGGCTGCAAAGTGAAACAAATCTTGGAAAAGGTTCAAAATTAGTTAATTGCAGTCTTTTCTGCAATTCATAAGTCCGAGCATTTATTCTAATTTTAATAATGAGGATAAAAAATTATACCTACTGTAATCAAATAGATTCCGCAATAATCTATACCATTGAATAGGTAAGTAATCGAAATATCCTCATGAATAAAAAAATCCCAACAAAAAAGTTTGATGTCATCACGCTCATACCAATGTCGAAATCTCTTTCGCAATAATGTCAGAAATTAGGAATTAAGAACTATAAATCGACGTATTTCAGCATCTCCTACAAAAATTTTGTTTTTTGCGAAAAAATGAATTCATTCCATACATTTATACCACATTATACCTACAGTGTGGTCCAACGAAAACTTAACACCTCGATTTTCCGGATTTAGAATGAAAATTTAGAGAATCGCTCGGAGCCATCAATGTCTGATTCGAGGGGAACAACTTTTTCGCTCTTCGCACCCCCGGTACTTTAACCCCTTGATTTTGAATAGGGTTGATGAGTGTTGCGATACTACATTTTGAAGATCTTATCGACTACTATCAGATCCTGAAATGTCGCTCCAAAATTTCCATCGATAACGAAATGACAGGTAAAAAAGGGGAAGAGTACTTACTACTAAATACCTTTGAAATGTGTCGGATACGAATAATAATCTCGAGACAAATTTCATATATCCTCTTCCAATATTTTCGCTGTTATTTCATTATCGATGGATATTTTGAAACGAAATTTCAGGGTCAGATAGTACTAGATACGATCTTCAAAATTAGTTATCGCAACACCCCTTATCCTATTTCAATATCAAGGGGTTGTGCTCATCCCCGTTAGGGGGTTGAAGTTACGGGGATGAAAAAAGCGGAAAAGTTGTTTCCTCTCGAATCAGAAATTGACGGATCAGAGCGATTTTTCATATTTTTATTTTTCAGTCGAAAAATCGAGGTGCTAAGTTTTCTTTCAACCACCCTGTATATCTTTCCCACGCAAAAATGGAATCTCTCTCCTGATTGATTTCCAGCATCTCCCGCTTCACCTAATCCATCCCTTGACCTTGATTTAATTAACCCCGTTCTCATCTATCCCCGATTCGTCGAATTCGGAAATAACCTCAAATCCGCCATCTCCAAATCTGGAGCAATTCCCGCAAAAACTCCTCGCCGTCCCTTCTAAACCATTAAAACGTCACCGAGCCGTCTGGCGGCGAACAAGCCGGAAACAAAATCCCTCCTAACTAACTCCCAACTCTGTTTTTTTTGGAAAGCAATTTAAGGGGCTTCATTATTCATGAACAACTCCACCGCGCTCTCGAGACTGGGAGATGCAATCTCTAATCCTCGCTCTCCAAATATTGATTTGTCTGCACTACGAAAATACCCCCAGATTGGTTTGCGTTCGGCCCGACTACTGCCGTATTTCTGGCCTCCGATGGTCGACGATTGAGGAGGAGATCGAAGGGGGAAGGAGGAGGATATTTACGGTTGGAAAAAAGGACGAAGGAATCTTGTAGGAGCTTGTTCGAGAAGAGCACAGCAAATTGTATACGACGGTCCATTATTTCTCCTATCTCTATGTATGAACCATGGAGTAATAAGCAGAGATAGAGGGAGTATGCGCGGTTACATGGTTAGATTACGTTGTCGGATTGTGATTATTTTCAAATCCACAATTTGATTATATCGTTATGAATGTATATTATATTGAATAAAATATATTCCAAAAAATCTGAGGTTTTAGAATTTGAAGACATTGAAAAGTTTTTGAATTCCTCGATGTCAAGATATGTATATCAGCCTCAATATTGTCACATCTTATCTTTTTATCTTATCTGAATTTTGGCAGGACATGATCATAATTTTGGGACAAAATTGCAGGTAATATTAATTCTGGTGCATTCAGAAAATCGAGTTGAGCAGCATAACAATAAATAATTATCTACCTCTCACCTGTTAAATGAAGGAGAAAATATAATATCCTTGAAATAACATGGAGAATGGAAGAGCTCTTCTGTTGCTGAAAGTTATGTAGAACTGCAGCACAGAAAAAACTGGGTATTGCTAAAATTTTGGCTAGCTATATTCCTGCATCGAGTAGTCAAATTTTGAACGTTCCCATTATAAATACAATTGACAAAGTTACTACAAACGTAACCACTTCATACCTGGGTTATCATTCAATGCAGGAATGTATTATGCATTCTAATGTAACAATCAAAGTTTTCAATAATTGTACTTTCAAAAATATGGACTGAGAGTTCATTCAATATTCGAATTATTATAGAATCAATAGAATATATCAAAACAAATCTCATTTATTTTCAAAAATCACATATTAGCACAATTGCAGTAAATTATTCTTTAGTAATCAAAAATATAAGTGCATTAATATTGTTGATGAGAATAATAATTCTCTCAATCATTTAATCTGAACATTAATGATATTTTTGCTGAAATTGTTAGGTTAGTTATATTACAATATATTTCATCAATGCTTTTCGATAACTTATCCGTAAAGAAAACATTGTGAAAAATATTCTTCATCAAGAATATTTCTAGTTATTTCAATCCTTTTGGTTATCCAATGCAGTTATTGAAGATATAAATACGTATGTGTCATTTGTACATATTAGTATTTTCGATTTTTTTCACCCTGAAGTGAATACTGCAAAATAAATGTAAAGAGTAATCATACGAGATGTAATAATTTTGCTTGATTCTACCTTCCATTTTATGAAACGTTCAATATTTGATAACATAGGATCTACTTGATATATTTCTATCTAGGCAAGTTCCAGGAATTTCGATATTACTAGGTGTAGAACAGATATTGTTTTTGTTATTGTTCACGTCTTGACTTCTGAGCACAAATGAAGTCACAGATAAATCCGTGACTGCTGACGGGAGAGTTCGAAGTATAATACCAACATATAACAATAAAATATAACCATGAAAGCTGTGCAAATCTGATATATTCTCGTACGATTTCGTTCAGAATTTGATTGTATAAATTACAAAACGTTTGAAAAAAAAATAGCATATTTCATTCGGAGTTGAAGTGACTTTTCATGGCTCGCTTAAATTACCCGCCGAACGGAGTGAGGCTTCTCCTCCTTATGAAATAATATACTATTATTTCCATCATCGGCGGAAAACGGTTGATATGAAGTGATAATTTCGGTTTCGAAAATTGCCTAAGTTCACAGTAACCACATAAGAATACGTTTGTTGAATTTTTGTCACCGACACGTTTACAAGGATAGCCTCGTGATTTAGTGCTGTATCGTTGTATAAAATCTTCATCAAGGTGTGGTAGAAGGGCTAGTCTTCATGCACCAACAGGTTTCTTATATATTTTTTCAAAGTAGTATGTTCTATTCTTTGGTTTAGGAATACCTCGTATACAGGGTGGCCACTTTTTCAATGGGATTGTATTGGTAACTTTTAAACCATAAGAGTTAGAAGGTCGGTCAAATGAAGAAAAAGTTGCATGCATAGAAGCATTATCAAGCAGTTCAAACAAATCGAGATTATCAGGGCCGGTTTTCGAGATATCATAAGAAAAATAAATTATGTCATTTTGATTTTTCTTTTTTTCCCACTTCATTTCAAATATCATCAAAAAATGTTACAGGAATTTTTTATTCCACAGTAAATTATCCTCAATTTGGCGTAATCAGATTTCGTATCCAACGTTTCGTACTCTCTGGGCCACCCTCAACCTCATTTTTTTCAATACGGACCTGCATATTTTATGACATTTTTCGAAATAACTTTCAACGCTGAATTCAACGATATATCATACAATGTCATCCAAAGTAGATTTTCAGGTGATTTTGACCCTTTTCCAATTTTCTTTGGGTCGGATCTGTATTACCTTCATTTAGTTTAATTAACAACATGCAATATGCAATAAATTTCGATAAAAAAATCAACTTACCCATCTTGAACCAAATGGAACATATTAGAATCAAAGCAAGAAACCAGTATAATGGTTTCTTGGTTCTTCTTTTATAATAATCCTTTAAATATTTCAATTTATAATAATTAAACTAAAGTATCATTTAATGAAAGAAAAATCAAATGATTATTCGAAAGTAAATGAAAATTAATGATGTAAGTGTTCGAAATGTCCACCATTTTGTAAATTGCACTTTACGGTTCTGGAACCCATACTTCTTATACATTTGCTTGTTTGGTCTACTTGAGTACCTTCCAAAACATTCTCCATTTTCTCGCGAGGTATCACTATTGTTGTATTTGTCATTTGAATCGTTGAAACAAATTACAGAATCGAACTTTATTTTTAGATCATTATACGATATAATTTTTGCAAGGCTTGGTATTCAAATTTAAAATCATTGTATTCGCGTCTCTAGACTATTTTATTAACAGCAGTTTTTGAAAAATTCCATCCACTGGCCACAGTACTTGATTTTTTTTTTGGGTTCTATTGAATTTGGGTCAGAACATTGATATCGTTAATAGACTTGTTTTTTCTTACATACACACCATTAAATTTGGATGAGGGTCAAAATCACCTAAAATCAACTTTGAATGACATTGTATGATATATCGTTGAATTCAGCGTAAAGAGTTATTTCGAAAAATGTCATAAAATATGCAGGTCCGTATTGAAAAAAATGAGGTTGAGGGTGGCCCAGAGAGTACGAAACGTTGGATACGAAATCTGATTCCGTCAAATTGAGGATAATTTACTGTCGAATAAAAAATTCCTGTAACATTTTTTGATAATATTTGAAATAAAGTGGGAAAAAAAGAAAAATCAAAATGACATAATTTATTTTTCTTATGATATCTCGAAAAGCGGCCCTGATAATCTTGATTTGTTTGAACTGCTTGATAATGCTTCTATGCATGCTACTTTTTCTCCATTTGACCGACCTTCTAACTCTTATGGTTTAAAAGTTACCAATACAATCCCATTGAAAAAGTGGCCACCCTGTAGATGATTTTCGATTTTTGGGGAAAGGGTTCTTGTTTTCTCCTTAGACATTTGAACGAAAACCAGTGAACAGTTCATAAGATATCAAACTTTTCATAAATAAAATTTTAATACGCTACTTTCTAGCAATACAATAATAAAATTTCACAAAAAGGGCTATATGTATATTATTTTGGAAGTGAGATGCCAAAATTCCATTCAACAACTACCCAAAGCATGGCGTTAATATCGATTGATAACGAAAAAAACCCCCGAAAAAAAAATGAAAAAAATAACTTGAAAACCACCCATCGCTCAACCACGTCAGCTCGGACCCTCCGCGAGGTCTGCAAACAAACAATCGAGCGTCTGGGAACCTTCTGAAGATGCTGCCAACCATTGTTCCGCACTCCCGCCTAATTACTCTCTCAACCCTCCACCTACGAAGGGGTGCAGTCAAATTTGACAGACATAACGACTTCATCCTGCACTTGACAGAATTGACGGATGGCCTCATGACAAAAAGCTCTCTGTCTGAGGTATCCGCCTCGCTAATTATCTTGAAAGGTGCTCTTGGGAAGGAACCCTCGCTTGGTATGTACGAGGTGTGGACGGGAATATAATTGACTAGTTCACGCTAGGGTTATGAATTTGATTATTTAGTAACGTTAGCGATTTATAGTTATAGTTATATGTAAGATAGAGAGTGATGCATCCTGACAGTTTTATGAAGGTTGAATGAGTCCACTTGATGAGGGTATTTTAATATAAATATCTAATTTAATATTTCATTCGACTGATTTGACCTTTTTCATTCAAAGTTATCATTTATTGATTAGAATTCATATCAAATGAACGATAAAATTAAAAACTCTAAAATAGTTATTTCAATTGTAAATGTTGATTTGTTTACCCGTTCCACATAAGAGTAGGAGAGAAGATATTTGACTACTTGTTGAGATTTCTATCCCTATACAGTTGGCCTTTGCGTCATCAAACGCAAGTTGGTGAAATGAATATACAAGTTGTGAGTTTGTATATTCAATAAGTTTTTTGAAATGAAGGGTGTTTTTGTTAGAGCTATAGAACTTTGAATTGCAATGAAACAACGATGGATTATTCGATTGACATGAATTTTATTTATCCGGAAGATAATCTTGTGGGATTACATTTTAAATATGATTTCTGGCATATGACCGCCACGGCTGGCTCGGATGTAGTCCAATCTGGACATCCAATTTTCGATGACTTTTTCCAATATTTGTGGACGTGTATCGGCAATAACACGGCGTATGTTGTCTTCCAAATGGTCAAGGGTTTGTGGCTTATCCGCATAGAGCAATTACACTACAAGATCTTGGAGGCCAATTCACAGGTCCAAAACGTGAAATTAGGCGGTCACCAAACGTGTCTTTCAATAAATCGATTGTGGCACGAGCTGTGTGACATGTTGCGCCGTCTTGTTGAAACCACAGCTCCTGGACATCATGGTTGATCAATTCAGGAATGAAAAAGTTAGTAATCATGGCTCTATACCGATCACCATTGACTGTAACGTTCTGGCCATAATCGTTTTTGAAGAAGTACGGACCAATGATTCCACCAGCCCATAAAGCGCACCAAACAGTCAGTTTTTCTGGATGTAACGGTGTTTCGACATACACTTGAGAATTAGCTTCACTCCAAATGCGGCAGTTTTGTTTGTTGACGTAGCCATTCAACCAGAAGTGCGCTTCATCGCTAAACAAAATAAAATGGACGTAGTGCGCGATATGTATTCCGCACAGAACCATTATTTTCGAAATAAAATTGCACTATTTGTCAGCGTTGTTCAGGCGTGAGTCTATTCATGATGAATTGCCAAACCAAACCGAGAATAAATCACTTGACAGCTGTTAAATCGGTGTCCATCTTGAACAGTAATGCCAACTTAAAGTTATATACTTAAAAAAAAAACACCCGTTATTAGTGTTTCTGTTCATCGGTTGAAGAATGATGAATCGATGCAATGAACTTTTCATTGAATTTATATACACTTTTGATTCGGTGTAGGTCCTCTGTTTTAACTAGAAAGTGAAATTGCCTGCACTTCGTCGTATCGACAACAGTGTAGACATCAGCAGTTATTGCTAATAAGATCAGGGAGTGAGCTTCTTAACCGTTACTTCCCTTTCGAATCCATTATATCGAGAGGAATCGTTTAAATGTTTGGAATGACCGGCAATGTCGGTTTATTATAATTATTTATCCGTAATGGGGTAATGCATCATAATTCTCTGGAGCAGATGGTTGGGTTATTGGTCGTGGGAAAAGAAGAAGAAATATCCAGATTCTAATGATCGGCGATCCAACGAGAGAGTTGAGAGGATAATGGTCGTTGAAAGAACGTTCTGCTTCATTGTACTCGAGGATTATCCTTTGGAATCCTTCTGGAGAACCGAAATCCCAGTCAGCTTTCCAAAATTTTGTAGGTCATGTTTTGAATAATGTGAAATTTATGAACAATGAACATTTCACGAAATTCATTCAAAATTCGAATTAAATATTTGAATATTAATTGTATTCGGTGATATTCTTGAAAAGGGTTTTTCAATAAGAGTGGGTATGTCTCGGTGTTATGGTTATGTTTCATTATTATATGTTGGTACTCAGAATCCTTCTGTCTCCAATTTATCTTATTATCTCTCAATTTTGTGATACAGAAAACCGTTTTGGCAACCAACATTTTTTAATGCAAAAATCACTATACGATATTTAGGGAAATATTTCAATAATACCATTGAAAATTCAGTGAATTCAAGAAAATAATGCATAATAATCCTCCAGAAGGCTCATTCTAACACTCATTCATTCAAAAACTCGCCAAATCGTAACTTGTTTTGCTTTTTGGACTCTTCAAAGAATATTGGTCAAAGAATATTGCATTATTATCATTTAAAATCCAGTGAAAATTCTTGAGAAGGATTTTTCAATAAGAGTGGGTATATCTCGGTTTTATGTTTATGTTTTATTGTTATATGTTGGTACTTGGAATTCTTCTGTCTCCAATTTTTTAATGTAAAAATCACTATACGATATTTAGGGAAATATTCCAATAATATCATTGAAAATTCAGTGGATTAAAGAAAATAATGCATAATACTCTTACAGAAGGCTCATTCTAACACTCATTCATTCAAAAACTCGCCAAATCGTGACTTGTTTTGCATTTTGGACTCGTCAAGAAATATTTCATTAATATCATCAAAAATCCAATGAATAAGAGAAAATAATGTACGATACTCCTATTGAAGGCTCATTCTAACACTCATTTATTCAAAAACTCGCCCAATCGTGACTTGATTTACATTTTGGACTCGTCTAAGAATATTCGTCAAAAATATTCCATCAATATCATGAAAAACTCAGTGAATTAGAGAAAAATATGTATGATACGCCTATTGAAGGCCCATTCCAACACTCATTTACTGAAAAACTCGCCCAATTGTGACTTGTTCTGCATTTTGGACTCATCTAAGGATATTCGTCAAAAGTATTCCATTAGTATCATTCGAAACCTAAAGAATTTGAGAATATAATGTTTAATACTCCTATAAAATGCTCATTCTAACACGCATTCTTTCAAAAACTCGCCAAATCGTGACTTGTTTTGCATTTTGGACTCGTCAAAGAATATTCGTCAAAGAATATTCCATTATTATCATTAAAAATTCAGTGAATTAGAGAAAAATATGTGTGATACGCCTATTGAAGGCTCATTCCAACACTAATCTATTCAAAAACTCGCATAATCGTGACTTGTTTTGCATTTTGGACTCGTCTAAGAATATTCTTTGGAAAATATTCCATTATTATCATTTGGAATCTGATGGATTAGAGGAAATAATGTTAAATACTCCTGAAAAAAAATGCTCATTCTAACACTCATCCATTCAAAAACTCGCTAAATCGTGACTTGTTTTGCATTTTGGACTCGTCAAAGAATATTGGTCGAAAAATATTACATTAGTATCATTCAAATTCAAAGAATTAGAGAAAATAATAATGATACTCATAAAGAAGATTCATCTAACACTCATTTATTCAAAAACTCGCCCAATTGTGACTTGTTTTGCATTTTGGACTCATCTGAGAATATTCGTCAAAAATATTCCATTAATATCATTTGAAACCTAAAGAATTATAGAATATAATTTTTAATACCCCTATAAAATGCTCATTCTAACACGCATTCATTCAAAAACTCGCCAAATCGTGACTTGTTTTGCATTTTGGACTCGTCAAAGAATATTCGTCAAAGAATATTCCATTATTATCATTAAAAATTCAGTGAATTAGAGAAAAATATGTGTGATACGCCTATTGAAGGCTCATTCCAACACTAATCTATTCAAAAACTCGCATAATCGTGACTTGTTTTGCATTTTGGACTCGTCTAAGAATATTCTTCGGAAAATATTCCATTATTATCATTTGGAATCTGTTGGATTAGAGGAAATAATGTTAAATACTCCTAAAAAATGCTCATTCTAACACTCATTTATTCAAAAACTAGCTAAATCTTGACTTGTTTTTCATTTCGGACTCGTCAAAGAATATTGGTCAAAGAATATTCGTCAAAGAATATTCCATTAATATCGTTTAAAATTCAGTGAATTAGAGCAAATAATAATGATACTCCTATAGAAGACTCATTCTTACAATCATTTATTCAAAAACTCAACAAATCGTGACTTGTTTTGCGTTTTGGACTCGTCAAAGAATATCTGCACTTGCATTATAAATAACTACACATAGATATATGAAAAATTTAACACAGTGAAAACTGTTCGAAAAATTTCATTCCTTCACTATCAATGGATTGGGTTCTATTTCCCACATACCGCTTTCATCTATAGTTTCCGGGAAAACACTAGAAGCTATTTTAGAATTTTCCACGTTGTAGAGCGTGAAAACTTCACAAGGGGTTAGAATATTATTCTGGGATGCTCCGAAAGTTTTCTCATTCGAAATAATAAAACATCCTAGAACAAAAAAACCATCGAATCTCATCGCTCGCTTCGTCCGCGGCTTTTAAAAAGCCCGACGAGCACTAACAAGTGTGAGAACGGCATTAAAAGCCTCCGTTCCAGCCGATAAACTCCGTTTATCCACTCCAAACTAATAATTCCCGATAAGCGGTCTTCGGAAAAAAATCGAGTGCGCTGGCGGCGGCGTTCTACGATCAATTTAAACTTTCCATCGTCGCCGTTCGGAAAAGCAGGAAATTTACCTGTTGGTCTTGATAAATAGTTGATACGATGGTGCCCCCTAACCCATAAACCCATTCTGGGCGAGTAAAATTAGTTTTATGACTTATTAACCATGCATAAAGGCACTTTGTCGGCACCTTAATGCCGCTTATAAAAATGATGTATGCGGCCCTGTTTCTTTCACTGGCTGTTGTTCGTCAGGACTAGGTGGTTGGAATGATGGAATCGTAAAAAGTTTGAGTGGCTCGATATGTGTTAAACCATTGTGATCGTTACAAGTGGAATACTTGTTGGAATGAGGATTATTTCTCGTTCGGAAGATATATTAACACACTGATGTTGCTGGATATCGTTTTCTATGAGGTTAATATTTTATTAAGATATCCTGGCAGTCACATTTGATAGGACATAACTGTTATTCAAGTATTAGTATATCAACATAGGCGTACAACTTAGCTTCCGCCGTTTTTTCCGAAATTCCAGGCTTAAGTGTGAAAATCTGTTTATAACGGGCGTTTTTTTTGTGAGGTATATAACTTTAAGTTGGCATTACTGTTCAAGATAACGACCGATTTGACAGCTGTCAAATGATTTATTCTCAGTTTGGTTTGGAAATTCATCATGAATAGACTCACGCCTGAACAACGCTTGCAAATAGTGCAACTTTATTTCGAAAATAATGGTTCTGTGCGGAATACGTATCGCGCACTACGTCCATTTCATTTTGTTTAGCGACGAAGCGCACTTCTGGTTGAATGGCTACGTCAACAAACAAAACTGTCGCATTTGGAGTGAAGCTAATCCTCAAGTGTATGTCGAAACACCGTTACATCCAGAAAAACTGACTGTTTGGTGCGCTTTATGGGCTGGTGGAATCATTGGTCCATACTTCATCAAAAACGATGATGGCTAGAACGTAATAGTCAATGGTGATTGGTATAGAGCCATGATTACTAACTTTTTCATTCCTGAATTGAACAACCATGATGTCCAGGAGCTGTGGTTCCAACAAGACGGCGCAACATGTCACACAGCTCGTGCCACAATCGATTTATTGAAAGACACGTTTGGTGACCGCCTAATTTCACGTTTTGGACCTTTGAATTGTCCTCCAAGATCTTGTGATTTAACACCGCTAGACTACTTTCTGTGGGGCTATGTAAAGTCATTGGTCTATGCGGATAAGCCACAAACCCTTGACCATTTGGAAGACAACATTCGCCGTGTTATTGCCGATATACGGCCACAAATGTTGGAAAAAGTCATCGAAAATTGGACGTCCAGATTGGGCTACATCCGATGCCAGAAATCATATTCAAAATGTAATGCCACAAGATTATCTTGCGGATAAATAAAATTCATGTCAATCGAATAATCCAATTTTTACCTTTTCATAAGACCGGAAGTGCTGGTCAGCTAGGCTTATTGATCGAATCAAGTGAGAGTCCGAGGGAGCAACGTCTGGAAAATACGACGGTGGGGTAAGACTTCCTATTTCAACGTTTCCTTGTATGTCTTGACCACTTTCGCTACATGGGGTCAAGCATTGTCATACTGAGCATGACCTTGGAACCGCAAATATTCGGTTTGGCAGTCGCCGGAATATCTCCATGATTTTTTGCGCTTGGGATTATCGTACTGAATCCATTTTTTGTCTCCAGTCAAAATTTGATGCAGAAATCCTTTTCGTCTTTGCCTTGTAACCAGCTGTTCACAAGGAAACAAACGCCGTTCAACATCTCTCGGCTTCAACTCGTACGACATCCGATACCCTTGTTTCTGAATCATTTCCATGAGTATCACTCCCAATGTTCCTGCCAATTCTTGTTGCGTTTGACATGAGTCATGATGACCTTCATGCAGGTCTTTGAAGTCAAAATCACCGTTCTTGAAGCGTTGAAACCACTCCCGGCACGTTCTTTCACTAATAGCGGCTTCACCATAGGTTTTTGTAGAACATTCGATGAACCTTAGCTGCAGATTTCTTCATATTAAAGCAGAAAAATTAAATCTCCGGCAAATGAAGAGAATTTGGCTCGTAAACTGACATGTTCAATCGAGAATAACTTTATGATGCAGACACAAATAGACTTATATTTCGATGGCGTTATGTTTACCTATACCTAAGCTTATATTATGACATTTAGGATGTATTTATTTCGACTTCCACTTGACGCTACACCGCTACAGCCATCTTTCACCATTTTTGTAGTGAAATTTGTCAATTGCAGTGTGTTGTTATATTTTTAGTCATGGCGTAGTTTTTACTTGCCAAAGGTCAAAATATGACAGCTTCAATAGAGGAAGCACTCCAGATAGCGGGCTATTCAAAATGAAATCTCTTTTTCACCTGCAATGCACTTTTTTGATGATCTTGTATTGTATCTCTTTGGCATAATAGAATAAAAAAACACTTTCATTTTCAATGGGTATAAGCTCTATGGAGTCGTTACCACAACAAATTCCTGTCATAATCAGAAATATTCCTTTGTTTTTAGGTCAAAAATTCTCGAGGAACATTAAAATTAGCAACCATGTACGACGAAACGTCACCCAAGACTCAGGTCTGTGGCCTTCGGTCTTCAACTTGGCGACCAAAGCTGTTATCAGTGTCAATGCCACCTGTGGTGAAGGTGGCAGGGAGGAGTTCTGCAGGATGGCAGAAGGAGCCAAAGGAAGGTGCGGGATCTGCGACAACTTCAGCCCTGACAGCGGAAAGAGACATTCCATTCACTACGCTATAGATGGTTCGAACAGATGGTGGCAGAGTCCAGCGCTCTTCTATGGTCCCGAGTTCGAGTACGTCACGATAACCATAGATCTGAAACAGGTAAGCAAGTTTATAGCATGCATATTTTGGGAGAGAGGTAAAACCCTCAACGGTGAATATTATTTATCGTTATTGGGCCAATTTAAAGCAGACATTCAGAAAAAACGTCTGCAAATTCAAATTCATGAGAAATAATTCTCTTCCAACAAGACAATACTCCTTGTATCGATGGAAACCATGGTTAAATTGAGCAACTTGCGCTACCATCCAGCTCATTTTTTATACCTGGCTTCCAGTGATTATTGGCTTTTTACATCCCTTTAGGGAATGATCCAATGAATGAAATTTGGTGCTAATGAATAAGTGATTTCTGAGGTTTCAGCCTTCTTCAGAAGCAAAGATAAATCTTTCTGTTAAAAAGGTATTGAAAAGTTAACAGTCGAATTTGTAAGAAAAAATGTGTGTTGGTTAGGTCGGGGACTTATTGTGTGTTATATTTCGAAGATACAAGTGATTTGAGATAACAAAAAACCAATTTCAATCGTTTACTAGAAAAATAAACGTTTTCGTAGAGAAATATTTTACCTTCATAATATAAAAGGATTCAAACAATGATGTTTGAAGATACAATTGTATAAAGCAACAGAACATAGCTTTGAATCAATCAAGGAATGTGGCTCGAACACTTTTCCCAATACTCTTGTATCAAAAGTCGGAATATTCTGAAGGCAGCTAATTTCATTGCCCCATATGATTTATTCTCTTATGAAAAGATAAGCATGGCAGATGCATTCGAATTGATGGTCATCTTTTCGAACAGCTATTCTAGTTTGATCTACTTACCTAATAGTGAACAGTTCTCAAATTTTTTCCTGAATTTGGTTACATCAAGATCCTCATGGTGTGAAATAGAGAGTTGGAAGTAAAATTGAAATAAGCTCACCTAAAGTTAAATTAACTTTTTGCACGATAGAACGACTTTTGTTAGTTACCGTGTTTATTGCTAGATCGGTAGATTATTTCTACTGGTTGCTAAGATAAACAGAACGGTAACTCACTCACCACTTACCGTTCAGCGAGTGATAAGTGAGGATCCATTTCTTGAAAGTCTTGTATGTACCCTCTCAACGAAGTTTCGATTTCTCGAGAATAACTGCGGAACAGCCGATTTCCCAGGTTTTTGATTTTTTTCTTCTTCAGAACATCCAATATCGTTCAATTTTGAATTATTTACTAACTGACAAAGGAACTGCAACACCCAGAAAGAGCATTTCAAATTCAAATTTTTTTTCGGAAAACATAAATACCATAGCAAGGAGTATATGATTGAAATTTGAAAAACAAAACGAAGGGTTTACAATTTTTTTAATAAATTTGTTGATAATGTGTTTGTCCCCACCGCGATTATCCATACACTCCCCAACACGTCTCGGCATTGATGCAAGAAGATGGTCTATTTCTTCTTGAATTATACTATACCAAGCTACCTGTACTTCATGTCTCAGAGCCGCCAAAGTCCGTGGAGGCTGGGTAAATTTTCAAACTTTCTATCCAAGATGTCTCAAACATGCTCTATGGGCGAAAAATCGAGGATATGGGCGGCCATGACAAAAAAATTCAAATGATCGCTTCAAAAAGTTTGAACTAACTCTGGCAACATGAGGACTGGCATATATTGGAGCCGGTAAAGGTAAGGGAGAATATATGGCTCCACTATTTCTTGAAGGTAACGCAGCGCTGTCATGTTATCTCGAATAAAGACCAGAATAAAGACTAAAGGTGACCTAGTTGCATGTACAATAGCACCTCATTCCATAACGCCTACTGTTCAGTGTACATGACGCTCAACATCAACATTCACGTCTTTCTCCCCGACGTCGTCTAACCCTTCTTCGGCCATCATGTTCACCCAAGGAGAATCGAGATTCATCAGAAAAGACGACCTGATGCCATTCCACAATCCAATGTTGACCGTTCTCTGCGCCACTGTAATCGTTGCCGGCGATGCTCAACCGTCAGAGGTAAGACGAGATGGTTTCGATAATGCTGCAGTCCAAAAGACAGTGGCAAACCGTTCGGATGATCACAGCATGACTTTGTTCTCCTAACCACTCAGCCAAAGATCGAGTTGTTGCCAATTGGTCTCTAATGGTCATAAGTCTTAGACGTTGATCTTGAACTTCATTTGGGCCTCTTCGACGTCCGGTGCCTACTCTTCTTAGATTTTGAGCATTATCAAACCACGCTTGACAACATCTCATAACAGTATTTGGATTTGCTCGTACGGTTAGCGATTTCTCGAAATGACAACCCCGTCTCCCGTAGACCAATAATTCGACCTCTTTCAAATTCACTCAGCTGGCGATAAATTTCGCGTACAAGTGCTCTATGCATTTTAACAACAACTAAACATCGACTTTGGATCTCCTCGAACAGCTGGTTTGTTATAAAATTGAAAAACTTGCAAAAAACGACTACAATATTTAAGTAACAAAAATTGTTTACATGAATAACCTTCACGATTTTTTCAATCATTTACTCTTGCTATACTATTTATGTTTTACCAACAAAAAAAATTAAATTTAAACAGCAACTTCTGGGTGTTACAGTCTCTTTGTCAGTCAGTATATGTATAAACATACCCCCTTGTTCATTATTATCAGTATGATGGCAGGTCTAATGGAACATTCCACGATGTTGCCAGCTTATTCCGAAATTAGGCGAATGAATTTCGCTCCTAGAAAATCTCAGTTATTTCAGGAAGTCGTAGTGATTTAGCGAATTTTCATCGAGTAGTTGCGGAACGCCAGCGCTATAAAGATGGTGCGATAAATCAAGCTGTAATTGCATCTCGGTGTGATGTATAAATCACCTTCACGAGTTCAACTAACGACTTCAGGAACAGAAAATTTCCCAGTGAAATCTTTTTCCTGCTCTGTTATCGCGCTCAGACTCGGTAAAAAATTAAACTCATTACATCAGGGGCGATGTCCTGTGTAGTCCATGGAGTTGTTCTAGGCGACTTTTCCTGAGAGTTGATTACGAATTTCATGCCGGATGATCTTGCGAAATAGGTTTTTTTTTGCAAGAAGGGCGTGGTGAGTTGGTTTAGAGTTAGGCTTACTAGTTGTTAATTGGTTGGCCCTAAATGAGAATAGAAAAAGAGACCGTTAGTAGAAATTAATAACCTGGGGATATGAATAATGGATCTTTTAATACCAAATAAGGACTTTTTACTTCGAAATATAATAACTGACAAAGAATCTGCAATACCCAGAAGGAGCTGTTTAAATTTTATTTCTTTTTTTTCGTTGGTGAAACATAGATAGTATAGCAAGGAATAAATGATTGAATTTGGATAAAAAAAATCGTGAAGGTTTTTTGAAGTAAACAATTTTTGTCACTTAAATATTGTAGTCGTTTTTTGCAAGTTTTTCAAATTTTACAACAAACCAGCTGTTTGAGGAGATCCAAAGTCGATGTTTAGTTATTGTTAAAATGCCTAGAGCACGTGTACGCGGAATTCATTGCCAGCTAAATGAATTTGAAAGAGGACGAATTATTAGTCTACGGAAAGCTGGGTTGTCATTTCGAGAAATCGCTAACCGTACGAACGGAAATCCAACTACTGTTATGAGATGTTGTCAAGCTTGGTTTGATAATGCTCAAAATCGAAGAAGAGTAGGCACCGGACGTCGAAGGGGCTCAAATGAAGTTCAAGATCGACGTCTAAGTATTATGGCCATTAGAGACCGATTTGCGACAACTCGATCTTTGGCTGATGATTGGTTAGGAGAACACGGCCATCCTGTAACTGAGATACTCAGCACTGTTACCTCTGACGGTTCGCGAGCAGAGCTTCGGGTGATGGTGGGACTGCTGACGGGACACTGTCGGTACAAACATCATTTGTACCGTATGGGTAAGTCAGCAGACGAGATTTGCAGGCTCTGTGGATAGGAAGTAGAAACGGCTGAACACTTGATATGCAAGTGTCCAGAGCTGGCTGGCCTAAGAACCATTCACATGGGCAAGCCGGTCCTGGATACCAGAGAGGTAATGGCCAAGGCCCCTAGGGAGGTTGTCAATTTTATTAAAGTCGTTGACGACCTCCCTGGGTTTCTATGAATGAGTAGGGTAGTGAACAAAAGATCTGCATGGTCGCAGTTCCCGGAAGGCTTAGCGAAGCAAAACGACCCCAGTTCAAATAATAAATAATAAATACCTCTGACGGTTGAGCATCGCCGGCAACATTGTAATGTGGAATGGAAACAAGTCCTCTTTTTTAATAAATATCGATTCTCCCTGGGTGCACATGATGGCCGAAGAAGGGTTAGACGACCTCAGGGAGGAAGACGTGACCCTCAGTTTGATGTTGAGCGTCATGTTCACCGGACAGTAGGCGTTATGGTCTGGGGTGCTATTGCACATGCAAGTAGGTCACCTTTAGTCTTTATTCGACGAAACATGACAGCGCTGCGTCATCTTCAAGAAATTGTGGAGCAATATGTTCTCCCTCACCTTAACCGACTCGAGAATCCAATATTTCACCAGGATAAAGCCCAACCTCATGTTGCCAGAGTTAGTTTGAACTTTTTCAAAGCGGTCCATGTGAATATTTCGCCATGCCCCTACGAACTTTGGCGGCTCTGAGACATGAAGTACAGGTAGCTTGGTATAGTATCTCTCAAGACGAAATAGACCATTTCATCGCGGTGGACAAACACATCGTTAACAAATTTATCAAAAAAAATTTTGAACCCTTCGTTTTTTCTCTAAATCTTAATCATTTACTTCTTGCTATACTTTCTATGTTTTACCGAAAAAAAAATCAAAATTTGAACAGCTCCTTCTGGGTGTTGCAGTCTCGTTGTCAGTTAGTATATATCTCAATGTAGAAATCCTGTAATTCTAATTCATCAGATTATTTGAATTCCCCTCTCGAATTATTGGAGTGTTCTTGATTCTCCAATGATTCCTGTACCTCTGTATTAGAGATTTAATTAATTAACTAATTAATTAATATTTTAGATCCCACTCTAATTCCCCCTGTGTAGGTACATGTTTCCTTGTCGCAAAATATTCCCAGAAACGTTATTCTTGCTATTTCAGTGATTCCTTAATTACTTGATGAAAACTCGTTTTTTTAGCTCCCTATTCTCGAACAATCTCCCTGAAATTCGACCTAAATATTAGAGTAATTAAATTATTCCATTGATGTACCTCCATGTTCTCTTTTCGAATTTTCGATTTTTTTTCATAAACTTCCATGAGAACTAAATTCTCAAACGGTTTGGAAATACAGGGTTTACCAAAAAGGTATAAATGATCAAACATATGTTTTTCTTATGGAACGTCCTGTTTTTTATTGAATTTTCTGATTGCATTGAAGCTAAGTTTATTCGAAGTTCATCTGGTTAAAACATACCGTTTTTGAGATATTTCCATTTCTTTAAAATTGGAGGTTCTCTGAAAAACCTTCGAAATGACGAAATTCATTTGAATAATAAAATAACTGACTACGCAGAATATCAGAAACTACCAAAATTTGCTTGCTGGGCTATAACAGCGAGAGGCGGCGTAATCCAAATAATAGATTTTATTTCGCAACGTTTAAGGGTTAAGAATTTAAATACTTAGGATCTATTGCAAAACTTCGGAAGCAAAGTTGTACACCTAATAAATATCAATTATCAATATTTTTGATATGAAGGTTGGAGTATTTTCTATTTGCCCGAGAATATGTTCATTACTAAGTGCTCAAAGTATACGGTAACCATAAAATGTTATATTTCTATCTCTCTCCCAACTAGAGATAAGGAACACCGCTCCAGTAATGCAAGATCCTTCGTTTTATATTTATAGATTTTATTTGTACTTGTAGGATATGTATTCATATGCATAGCTATAATATTCTAACAGGTTTGGACGAAGCTAGTGTCCGAATGGATGAACACGCAGAATCACATTGAGGTCCTTCCAACATCATCATCATCCCACTATCTCTGACCCCGAACACCTAATACCTCGCTTCAAATACCCACACAATTGCTGTCATCACCATCACATCTACATCCCTCACTAACCACACGTCCAAGATCTTGCCCCGGTCTCCAGGAAATTCCAGGGAATCCCGAGTCGGCAGCATCCGAGGCTGCGGCTCCCCACAGACTCTCTGATGGATATCTGACGATTATGTTGAATAATGCAATAAGGAGTCCATTAGGCTGAGTTAATGAAACCGTGATTACTGCACACGCCTAATCTGTTTCTCACGCTAATAGAGTGAGTGCACTCGTCTTGCAGACCATAAAGGCACTTGAGCGAGAGATTAATATTCCGGAGGTGCCCTCCAGAAATTAGCCACAGAGATCTGGCTAATTTGCGCCGAATCGACGTCTGATGCACGGCCTGACGCGATACGCCTTCGGCTGGTCAGAGTAAATACGATGAATCAACACCAGATATATCGCTTTGATCGATCGTGTCCTTGGGCAATTAACCTGTTCGATGACACCCCCGGTGAGAGATATTGCAGCCTGAACATTTAGAAAATGGGAATTGGGAGAGAATGTTGAGTGACGTGGTGGATAGGGCTGTAGTTAGACACAATGGTTGTTTGGACGAAAGAAAATATGCCTCTAGATGTTGGAGTATTGGTTCAACCTGTATTATTATCATATCATCACTTTTCCCATGATAGTTATTCGTAATAGATCAATAATTTTTAGTTGAAGTCCAAATAACAGGGTTAGGACGGTTGAAATCAGGTGACCAATTTGGACAAAGCGAACGTTTCATCCATACAATATAGGGATTTCGACTTCGAGATTTTAATTGGCGCGTTCAGTAGACTCAACAGTTATCAATATTCTATGAATTTTCTGCTGAACTCATTCTATCAGTTTCTGCTACGCAGTGTATGCTATGGAGTGGAGGCCATCTTTTGCAGCGAATGTATCTAATGCTACTTTTTGGTAACACGTTGAGTAACTGACATTAATGACAGTTGTGAGAGTGATTTTGGGACGAAATTTTAAATATAGAAATAATGTAAACTGAAACATATACGTTTATTAACAATCTAAAATGTTACTCTGAATAAATTTCCCATATATTGAAGAAGAAAATAGTAATAATACCGAAAACAAACTTGGAAATTAAAATCAATTTTATAACAGAAAATTGTCATAACATAATCTTCAAGAAAGACCCTCAGATTACAGAACCTTTTGCTGTCAAGAAAAGGAGCAACCCGTCCAGCAGAGAATACTAACGGTACCAAACTGATAGTTATCAGTAGCAGAGCTACTGACGCTATCGATCTTTCTGCTGAAAGCACCGAATGCTGAATAGCCTGCTATCTGAGCAGCTCCCACTTTTGACGTTTGAAAAGTAAAAACTTCGTCATTTTTTGACAATGAGCGATACGCATTGCATTTGTCGAAACTCTCTACAAAAATGGTGAAAATAACGTCACATTTCGCAACACTAGAGCACTTTTGGGTCATTGTGAAGCACCTTCTCTGCTGGCAATAGTAAAACTGGTGAAAAAATTTGAAGTGGTGTGAAGAATCGAAAGCGTGTGCATCGCTCAAGACCAACTAGGAATATTGCTGCTGTAGCCCATTGAGTTGAAAAAGCCCGGGTTCATCAATTCTTGGTTGATTTTGGGACTTCGATACCTCGATTCTTGATATACATCAGAATGATCTAGATTTCCATCGAAAAATAATCTTCAGAGATGAGGCCCATTACCTCGAAGATTAAGTTAATAAGCAAAATTGTCTCCAAAAATGATTGTTGAGAAGTCACACAAGCAACGAAACAATCGCAATTTTGCAAGAAGTTTTTTTTTGAGGCCATGTGAATGAAAAGGTCTATGTCAAAGCTCCACGATCAATTTAAGAACTTAGAGATGGTATTCGTGAAGTTATCGAAGACATACAGCCGCAAAAGAGAGAAGTATTCGTAAGTAATTGCACAAGTGCATCAAAATTACCGATAATTTTGCATGACAGCGTGTTGTCATAAAAACTGCATGAGTTCATTTTCATTTTTGGAGAAAGAGCCCGACACCGAAGGTGGAGGGCTCTTTCTCCAAAAATGAAAATGACCGAATGCAGTTTTTCAAAGAAAACACGCTGGAATGCGAAATTATCCGGTCATTTTGATGCACGAGTGTAATTCGGGGGAATGTTTCCCGAATAAACTGTTACATCACTTGTCAAACTGATGTAGAATGGAATTGCCATAGATTCGAACTTTGTAAGATGCATAGAAACTATGCATCTATGAAAGAACAATTATCGCAGTGCAGTTTCGCTTCCTACAATGCAATTATCGCTGTAATTTTCGATAATTGTTCTCCAGATACATAGAATTTTTGACAGGAGGGAAATATTCATGCAAAATTTGTTTTCCATCAATAATGGTATACCTTCCTCTTTACAATAAAATAAACATTCATTGATTTCTCTTTGAATAAACTCGTTTTTCAATATCAAAATGAAATCTCTTATTGGAAAGTCCTTTACTTCTTCAGAAGGTTGATAGTACGCTCTTTCCAAACTTATTAGATTATTGTTGCTGAATTTGATTTCACAGAAATAGGCCTCTGGCAGTAGCTACGCCAGTTCTCAAAAATTCTTCTTCTTCTCAATGTGCCATATAAAGTTCCCTTGACGTTGGCGTTCAACATGGTGAAACCATCTCTGTCCTGAGCAAGTCTGAACAGTTCCTCTGCTTTCCACAATCCCGTCATTTATTGATGATTATTATGATATTCTTTAACCAAGAGGCTTGTTTTCGGCTGATTTCTCTTCTTCCTTTCATTTCACTCATCAAAATCAACTGGATGTTATAATGGTTATACTGGTTTTTCTGTAATATGTGGCCCAAATACGATTTTTTTTTACATTTAGTGAGTTCCATCAACTGACGATTCACATTTGCTCTTTTGAGAACAACTTTATTTGTTTGCCTAGCAGTCCAAGTATTCCTCGGTCCAAGGTATTCTGAGCAATCGTCTATAGAGCCACATTCTGAAAGCTTCCAAGCGATTAAAAGCGATTCATGTTAGATACCTTCAGGGTCCACGGTTGAACACCATACTGAAGAACTGACCACCACACGTAATACCTCATCATGGTCTCTCACTTACCTATGGTGAGGCCGCTGTCAGTTGAAGAACGTGCCGAGAGGGGTTTCAACGCTCCAATAACTGTGATTTTGACGTCGAAGACCAGCTTGGCGGTGGAAGGGAGAAGGTTTTCGAACATGCAGAATTGATGGCATTACTTGAAAAAGACTCGCGTCAAACGCAACAAAAATTGGAAGGATCATTGGGAATGACACAACCAGCCATTTCAAAACGAATGAAAATGAAATGAAAAAACAGCTGCTTGCAAGGTAAAGACGGAATGGATTTCTGCAACGCATTGTGACTAAAGACGAAAAATGGGTTCATTACGAAAATCCCAAACGCATAAAATCATGGGGATATCCTGGCCATGCTTCCTAGTCGATGGCCAAACCGAATATTGACGGTTCCAATGCCATGCTCAGTATTTGGTGGAACCAGCTTCGCGTAGTATATTATGAGTTGTTCAAACCTTCTTAAACAATCACAGGCGATTTTTATCGAACGCAATTAATGCGTTTTGGCCGAGCATTGAAAGACAAACGGCCGAAATACAACAAGAGAGACGATAAAGTGATTTTACAGCATGACAATGCTTGACCCCATATTCAAGTCAATACTTGAAAACGTTGAAATGGGAAGTCCTACCCCACCAGCCGTATTCTCCAGACGTTGCTGCTTCGGACTATCACTTGTTTCTATCAATGGTGCTGGCTGTCCAGCTCTGGTCTTATGAAAAAGTAAAAAATTGGATATATTCGTGGATAGCGAAAAGATGACCAGGTTTTTCAACGCGGAATTTGTACGCTGCACGAAAGATGGAAGAAAGTACAGGCCAGCGATGGACAATACTCTGAATCATAAATATATAACCAGTTTTTTACTTTTTTCAGAAGAAAGGCCGGAAGCAAAGTTGTACGCCTATGTACATATTTATAAATCTCATATAAAGGTGCTGTGACACTTCAAAAACATATCATCTCTAATGGAAAACCCTGTTGGAAGTAGCGAAAAAAGCCAGTTCACTGCGAGCGCTACCACATACTCCGATAATACGGAATCCCGACGATTATTTTATAGCAGCATAGATCAAATCGGTCGACGCGAGCGATCCGAAACCGATACCGACGATTTATGGTCTCCCAATGATTGATACGGATAATTGGAACGCATCTAGGATGGATTTCCGTTCGGTTTGAGCGGCGTCGGCACAATCAAAGCGAAGCGCGGCCCACTTCGCGGCTATGATGAATCGTCAGCGCATTGCCAAGATTGCCGAGGTGATGTAGATCTATCCGGATTTGACGTGCTGTCCGGGATTATGAGCGATTTATGACCGCGCGCTGTTTTTCTTCGGTTTTCCGACGTTTTCCGCCAGTTTTTGAGTATAGAACATGTTGCTGTTAAGTTTTATGGTCGTTAGCAAGAAAATTAATTTTGTCTTGGACATAGGAATAGAATGAATAGATAGATTTTCATGTAAAGCGAAAACTGCCGACCGGAAAACGGAAGAAACAGCCAAAACATATAACTAGCGGGTGTTTTTGTTCGAGGTATATAACTTTAAGTTAGTTTAAGCATTACTGTTCAAGATGGCGACCGATTTAACAGCTGTCAAGTGATTTATTCTCAGTTTGGTTTGGCAATTCATCATGAATAGACTCACGCCTGAACAACGCTTGCAAATAGTGCAATTTTATTTCGAAAATAATGGTTCTGTGCGGAATACGTATCGCGCACTACGTCCATTAGCGATGAAGCGCACTTCTGGTTGAATGGCTACGTCAACAAACAAAACTGCCGCATTTGGAGTGAAGCTAATCCTCAAGTGTATGTCGAAACACCGTTACATCCAGAAAAACTGACTGTTTGGTGCGCTTCATGGGCTGGTGGAATCATTGGTCCGTACTTCTTCAAAAACGATGATGGTCAGAACGTTATAGTCAATGGTGATCGGTATAGAGCCATGGTTACTAACTTTTTCATTCCTGAATTGAACAACCATGATGTCCAGGAGCTGTGGTTCCAACAATACGGCGCAACATGTCACACAGCTCGTGCCACAATCGATTTATTGAAAGACACGTTTGGTGACCGCCTAATTTCACGTTTTGGGCCTGTGAACTGGCCTCCAAGATCTTGTGATTTAACACCGTTAGACTACTTTCTGTGGGGCTATGTAAAGTCATTGGTCTATGCGGATAAGCCACAAACCCTTGACCATTTGGAAGACAACATTCGCCGTGTTATTGCCGATATACGGCCACAAATGTTGGAAAAAGTCATCGAAAATTGGACTACATCCGAGCCAGCTGTGGCGGTTATATGCCAGAAATCATATTTAAAATGTAGTGCCACAAGATTATCTTGCGGATAAATAAAATTCATGTCAATCGAATAATCCATCGTTGTTTTATTGCAATTTAATGTTCTATAGCTCTAAAAAAACACCCTTTACATCTTCGATCCTATTCCCACAAATAACAAACCGAAAGAAACCTCTTTTATAGTCCGTACCGATTTCTTTTACGCCGAATAAAAATGACGCAACGCGACCAGACCTCGTCGTAAATCTTCCAGTCGCGAGATAATAAGACTGATAACTCATTTGTTGCATCGGTTAATTGGTAATTATCTCCTTAAATAGCTGTGCGCGTACGTCCGAGGGTCCATTGTCGTCGGACCCAATTTGCGGCCCATCCCGCTACGGAAAACAATGGCAGACAGATCGCGTCGTCCACGGCACGTTTCCTTACATGGCCGGTACACGCCGATCCGCGTCGATTGTCTTGCACGAACGCCAACTTGATATATCGACGCGGGACGGACGGACAGACGACGCTCTCTCTTGGCGCCGAGCGATTTTGCAGGCGGAGGGACTTTGTTTAATGAGGTTTATGTAAGTGCAGCTGAAGCTGGACCTATAAGCATCGTAGTGTTTTGATCTGGTGAGTAATCTGGGTTGGATCGGGCTCGACAGCGAAGGAATTGTACGAAAGAATGGCAACGACGGTGATGGAATTCTGATTGTAGAATGTCTTGCCAGAAGGGATATTGTTTTCTTCAGAGATTGATATTTTTCGCACAGAAAAAATGTTTCCAATTGGTTATTGCTATAATTATGTTGCAAATCCTTACATTCTGCTTTGTACAACAAAATCATGTAGGAATATCTCAGTTCCACACATATTTCTTGGTTTAACTGGTTGGTTCATGACAACTTAACACATCCATTATCCGACTTTAAAATGAAAATGTGGAAAATAGCTCGGATCCGTCAATTTTTCCGCTCTTCTGAAGGGTATTTTTTTAAAGCTATAGAACTTTAAATTGCAATTAAACAACGATGGATTTATTCGATTGACATGAATTTTATTTATCCGCAAGATAATCTTGTGGCATTACATTTTAAATATGATTTCTGGCATATGACAGCCACGGCTGTCTCGGATGTAGTCCAATCTGGACGTCCAATTTTCGATGACTTTTTCCAACATTTGTGGCCGTATATCCGCAAGAACTCGGCGAATGTTGTCTTCCAAATGGTCAAGGGTTTGTGGCTTATCCGCATAGACCAATGACTTTACATAGCCCCACAGAAAGTAATCCAGCGGTGTTAAATCACAAGATCTTGGAGGCCAATTCACAGGTCCAAAATGTGAAATTAGGTGAGGACCAAACGTGTCTTTCAATAAATTGATTGTGGCACGAGCTGTGTGACATGTTGCGCCGTCTTATTGGAATCATAGCTCCTGAACATCATGGTTGTTCAATTCAGGAATGAAAAAGTTTGTAATCATGGCTCTATACCAATCACCATTGACTGTAAAGTTCTGGCCATCATCGTTTTTGAAGAAGTACGGACCAATGATTCCACCAGCCCATAAAGCGCACCAAACAGTCAGTTTTTCGGGATGTAACGGTGTTTCGACATACACTTGACGATTAGCTTCACTCCAAATGCGGCAGTTTTGTTTGTTGACGTAGCCATTCAACCAGAAGTGCGTTTCATCGCTAAACAAAATAAAATGGACGTAGTGCGCGATACGTATTCCGCACAAAACCATTATTTTCGAAATAAAATTGCACTATTTGCAAGCGTTGTTCAGACATGAGTCTTTTCATGATGAATTGCCAAACCAAACTTAGAATAAATCACTTAACAGTGGTTAAAGCGGTCGCCATCTTGAACAGTAATGCCATCTTAAAGTTATATACGTCGAAAAAAAACACCCGTTATTTGTGGTTGAAAGTGGTGTTTCATATTGAGCTCTAGAGTTAGTTATTGAGGAGATCGACGTAGGTTTTGCTCTATTCATTCGACTTCGCATTAAATTTGAAATATATCATTGAGCACCTTCAAATCATGAAAATATGTCAGAAATGTGATTTCCGAAAAAGAAATATTTCTTCTTTCCAGCCCACGAAATAGGTAAATTTGTCATATAATATCATAAAAATCCTTAGATTTCTGAGGTTATATAATATCGATGATTGTATGAGCAGATTCGATAATTTTAGGAGGAGTATTTTGAAAATCCAGATCTCATTCACTTGATTCTTCCATTTTTGTTGATTTCAATATTGAATTATCAATCAAGTAATCAAAAGTCGATGATATTTTGAAAACTGCAATGAATATGGATGTCTAATCGGATTTCAGATAGATTTTATTCTTCATGTCGTCAAAATAATTTCGTTTCCATAACAAGTGATGGAATGAATTAAGTCAAAATGGATGTTGCAGTATTATTATTACATATCATCTGATAGAATAGTAATAAGGGCTATATTCTGTAGCCATCGTGGCGAATGAGTATTACGAAATTATTTCGATGACATAGAGAACATAATCTTTCTGTGATTCGAATTGATTTATCATCACAGATTACAGATATCTGTAATATGTGTTTATCATTTCATTGCAGTTTTCGAAACATCATATTGATTTTTATCATATTATTACAATATTCATCATGGAAACAAATAAAACTGGTGGAATCAAGCGAATCAGCACTGGAATTTCAAAATACTCCACCTGAAATTATTGAATCTGCTCATGCAAAAACCGAAAGTTTCAACGAGAGTTTCTACCTCAGAACTCAAAGGAAATATATCATGATTAATGTTATACTCGTTTTATGGTCTGGAAAGAAGCAAAGAAGACAAATTCTTTTTCCGAACTAGATTGGATTTATCAATGAAATGGAAATCATACACTTTGTGGAGAACATATTCAATATTTGAAACTACTGTGAACTTGAAATACGACATTGAGATCTCCAAATATAAAAAGTAAGTAATGGGTTGAAAATTAACATTTTTCTAACAAATACAGCGAACAAGTGATAAAGATTGATTACTTCAAATTATATATAATATAATAATTCTTTATTGCCATAACAAAGTGTTACATCATTTATTACATTGAGCAATAGGTGAGCATATCACTAAAGCGATATCTTCCTGCCTACCTAAAAAATGTGTTAAAACAAGGTATGACGAGACTCATTGCTTATGGCCACTAATCTAATACAGAACTAAAATCCGACTACATACGACTGAGGATACAGGATTGGAAAGGAAGGAAAAGGGAAAAGCGAAATTGCACGGCGCGGTGAACCTATCTCTATATCAAAGTTCGTTAGTAAGTAAGTACTTCTTAAGAGCAATCCTAAATGATGAAAAAGTAACACTTCGAGTGATATAAGGAGGAATACGATTCCAGAGCTGGGAGAACCTCAACGAGAAATTGTTGGACATAATACTAGTCCCATGTGCTGGTATCCTGAGAGTAGTGTTGGAATGGGCTCTAGTATTATAGAACTCACCACCCAGACCACGAAGACCCTCGCAGAGATATCCAGGCTCACGAGCTCTCATAACTTTGAAGCCCAAAAACAACAGTCGCCAATAACGGCGTTGCTTTATTGTTAGCAATTTGAGTTCCCGACGAAAACTACTAACATGATCGAACTTTCTTAAACCATAAACGAATCTTATGCCGGCGTTCTGCAATCGGTCGAACTTGCTGAGCTGCTGCGACGTCATCCCATATAGGCCACATCCGCATAATCAATTATGGGCAGTAACAAAGAATAAAATAGGAACTTTCTTATTACAAGAGGAAGAAAGTTCTTTAGGAGGCGTAGCTGGTGTATAGTGCGATAAAACCTTCCGTGGACAGAAGCAACCTGAGCATCCCATGACAAAGTTTCATCAATCGTTATACCAAGATTACTCACGTTGCGAGAATATGGAATATTACTCCCATTGACAAAAATTTCATGTCCCTGTGGATTTATCTTACTCAGAGACATTAGGGTACCAATTATTATGGACTGAGTTTTAGCAGGATTCAGTAATAGACCCCAACTTGAGGCCACCTGAGATAAATGTGCTAAATCCTCATTGATCGACAGGACACACCTCGCAAAATTCTCTACAGTAGTGTGCAAATAAAGCTGCAAATCATCAGCAAAGAGGTGGTATTTACACTTAATATTTTCCATAAGAGAAGAAATATAAATGGAGAATAAGAGAGGACCCAAAACACTACCCTGAGGGACCCCCACGCTCGCCTGCACCCAATCCGAAATACTATCGCCCAAGTCGACTCTACTCTGTCTACCTCTCAAATAAAACTCAAAGCACGACCTAGAGCTGCAAGAAAATCCCATGGAACGTAGCTTAGCAATCAATATGTCAAAGTCCACAGTATCAAACGCTTTACTGGCAGGAGGGGGGCAGGGGGGGCCATGGCCCCCCCTGAGATTTTGATTGCCTCATTTTTCAGCACAGCACCCTCAATATTACTTTCTCAATCCAAAGGGCATGGAAAAAGAGAAAGTAATGGATTCTCAACAATGTTCCGGTTTTCAATGACAATCATAGATGCCTTATCGTTTTTCAATAATTTTCATGTTGCCCCCCCTGAGAAAAATGTCTGCGGGCGCCCATGCATCTATGAACAGAACAATTATCTCAGTGCTATTTCGCTTCCTACAATGAAATTATCGCTGTAATTTTCGATAATTGTTCTCCACTTGCATAGAATTTTTGACAGGAGGGAAATATTCATGACAACACGCTGTCATGCAAAATTATCGGTAATTTTGATGCACTTGTGCAATTACTTACGAAAATTTGGTTTCTTGGGTAGGTGCACTGCTCTATCGATCTCAAATATTCAGCACTGCAGTGTTGCCGCTTATATGAAAAAGTAGTAACAACTTCGATATTTCAAATAGAACACCCTATTATTATTACTTTTTTCGGTTTGCTCTAGCCTCGTGATTATTCAAGTATTAACCTCCTTAGGTTTTCGAGTATTTGATTGATTTAGTTCATAGCTTCAATTAAACATTCATCACTTCGGTACTTGGAATTCTAGAAAGCTGAAATTTCGGTTATAGATTCACAATATCCCGTGTTTCATTTAAGACTAATATAATGTACCCTTTATCATAAAGGGTTGTTCAAAATCACAGGCTTCGACGAGACATATTGAAATGATAAAAAGTGCGTTTGTTTCAAATCGAATGACTTGCATATCATAAGATGTATTGAAAGAAAATGAAATTTCCTTTCAGAATATACAGGGTGCCTCATTTAAAAGTATCCAGCCTCAATAACTCAACAACGAATTTGTGAGAACAGCCAGACAGGTCGATTTTCAATGACAGGGGGACATGATCTGGGATACAAAGCTTTTTTCTAAATAAATGAATTCCCGAACAATTTTGTTTTACAAGGAATGGCAGAATGAATAAATTTGCCGCAGAATTAGAGAAAAATAATTATCATTTTCAGTATAGTTTAGTATATCAATAATGTTGTAAATGCCAGAATTGACACCACTAAAAATAGCTTTCCATACCGGAAACACCCTCTCGAATCAACATCCCAAAGTGCGTTTCGTGTAACCCTTCTCGATTATCCACTTATCCAACACATGGTTCACCTTCCACAAGGACGCCTTGTCGTTCTCAGTTTACAATTCGTGTGACAAGCCGAAACGACGCCTTAAACATTTTTGTTTATCGAGCTGTCATCGAGGCGATTTCACCAGGAGTTCGTCCGTCAGCGGCATCGTGGAGGACCGAGGATTTATAGAGGCCCGAGTCGGGCAGGGGTTGTTGCTGGTTGAAAAAACAAGTAAATATCGGAGGCTGGGATCGAATCGGAATCTCTCGAAATAGATGGATGTTTAACATAGTTTATAGGCTGGAGATGTACCGTTTCTTTTAAGAGGTTAGGACGCCGACTCGTGTTATTCTGTTTATTTATTTCTTCGGTTGAGCTTGGATGTCGTTTTTTCGAACGAGTATCGGTTAGAGGGCGGCTTTGGCGTTTGCTTTATGGAGATATTCGGAGGTTGAAAAAAATCATATTACATTACATGACTGTGTGAGTTTTTAGATTTTAGAGGCGCAGGAAAATCTTGGGTCGAGTATTCGAAATTTGGTCTTTACTGAGCAATGAGTGCGCTAAGGACCAGTTATTCCTTGAATAATTTTGGTCTATGCTACCTTCTATATACGAAAAATTATTGAGAAAAATCCTCCCACTCATAGATTTTTATCCTACTCATTTTATGTATCTGACAATAATTGTAATTCTAAGAAATTTGTTTCTAGATTTTGCATTGACGGAGTTTGTCTAGTAAAAGTTAAGTAGGATTGTATAGGCTACGGTTTTATATAATTAATCAAAAATAGTAATTTTTCGGCAACCGTCCGGGAAGTGCTCACTTCCCGGACGCTTTTTCTCTGAGAAAGTAGCATTTCCCGGCCTAGTCCGGAAAGTACGTATTTCCCGGACTAGGTCGGAATAGTTATTTATAATACAAGTGCAGAAGGCATTGATATTCTTCCACGAGTTCAAAATTCAAAAACGAGCCACGAAGTGGCGAGTTTTGGAATGAACGAGTGGTAGAATGAGCCTTCTGTACGAGTATTATACATTATTTTCTCTAATTCATTGCATTTCCATTGAAATTAATGAAATATTTCCATAAATATATTTTAGTGATTTTTGCATTGAAAAATGTTGGTTGGCAGAACTGATTTCTTTAAGGCAAATTGATGAATTGACAGATAAAACCGTGGCGGAAAGTTCGGATTACCAACATAGAATAATAAAATATAACCATGAAAACTGTGCGTTTCTGATTTATTCTCGCACGATTTTGTTCTACAAGATGTGGAAGAATGAACGAAATAACCACAGAATTAGAGAAAAGAATCATAGAATCCATAGCAACCGAGATAACGGCTGACAGTTCATATGAAATTAGTTGTCAAAAATTTGCATGTTTTTTGATCGCAATCGCAATAAAATATGGAAAGCAGCAGCGATAGTATTATTTTACATAATTTCCGAAAAAATATTGTACGCAACACGCCCGAAAATGGTTTTGTTGGACTCACAGACTTCCAGGACTCGCTTACGCTCGTCCTGGAATTTTGTCTATTCGTCCAAAAAAACCCTATTTTCCGGACTTGTTACGTAAATTACTATTAAGTAACAAGTCCGGAAAATAGGGTTTTTTTAGACGAATAGACAAAATTCCAGTCTGTGAGTCCAAAAAAACTATTTTCGTACAATATTTTTTCGGCAACCATGTAATATAACACTATCGCTGCTGCTTTCCATATTTTATTGCGATTGCGATCAAAAAACATGCAAATTTTTGACAACTAATTTCATATGAACTGTCAACCGTTATCTCGGTTGCTATGGATTCTATGATTCTTTTCCGGCCTAGTCCGGGAAGTACGTACTTTCCGGACTAGGCCGGGAAATGCTTCTTTCTCAAAGAAAAAAAAAATTTTTTCGGCAACCGTCCGGGAAGTGCTCACTTCCCGGACGGTTGCCGAAAATAGTTATTTACGTAACAAGTCCGGAAAATAGGGTTTTTTTGGACGAATAGACAAAATTCCAGGACTCTCTTACGCTCGTCCTGGAAGTCTGTGAGTCCAAAATAACCATTTTCAATATTTTACAATATTTTTTCGGCAACCATGTAAAATAACACTATCGCTGCTGCTTTCCATATTTTATTGGGATTGCGATAAAAAAACATGCAAATTTTTGACAACTAATTTCATATGAACTGTCAGTCGTTATCTCGGTTGCTATGGATTCTATGATTCTTTTCCGGCCTAGTCCGGGAAGTACGTACTTTCCGGACTAGGCCGGGAAATGCTACTTTCTCAGAGAAAAAGCGTCCGGAAAGTGAGCACTTCCCGGACGGTTGTCGAAAAAATAATTTTTTTCGACACAGTATCATTAGGCTCCATTACAGCTACCTTCACAAATTGGTTATACCAAAAAAGTATAACTTAACAAACATGTTTTTTCATATGGAGCCCCCAGTTTTTTATTGAATTTTCAGATTGCTAGGACTGAATGAACTTAAGTTTGTCCGAAGTTTTATATGCTTGAAACATTCAAGATATTTCAGATTTTTCATAAATTTGGGGGTCTTTGGAAAAAACTAATAACTCTGAAATGCAAGAATTCATTTGATTGAAATTTTGAAACTGAATCGAAGGAGAACTGAGATGAGTACTCTTTTTTTGAAAATCATTGAGAACTCTACTGGTTGTTCAAAATGAGATGAACATGATATCGGGCTTATTCCAGTAGCAAACCTTATATTTTATTTTTTTATTAGGAAGAAAAAATACTCTACCTAAAGAAAAAATAAGATGAAGGGTGTGCCAACTGCAATAACTCAATATTGAAATTTACATAAGTCATTAATAAATCGTCTCATTTTGAACACCCAGTAGAGTTCACAATGATGATCAAAAAGTCAGTACTTACTTCAGTACTTCTAGTGTTCATTTTTCCAAAGATCCTTCAATTTATTAAAAATCGAAATATGTCGAAAACGGTAAGTTTTGAGCATAGAGAGAGCATATAATAAACATTGATAGAGGGAGTATAAGCAATTTTTACATGTCCCCAACATGGTTAGATTACGTTGTCGGATTGTGATATATTATCAAATCCACAATATAACTATATCGTTATGAATGAATATTATATTGAATAAAATATATTTATTTGAGTATTCCTGATTGAATATGCTAATTTCAATTTATGTAATCCGATAATTTTCCTAATTTTTGGATTTATAATAAACAAGATATTTATTATTTTCTGTATCTACCTGCTGAAATCCAAGGTTTGGCAACTTTTGCTCTCCTAGTGTCATCGGTTGTTTCACGTCGTTTGGCACGCTTGAAGTTTGTTTTCTGAATTTCTGATATATTCAGATATTTATTTCAATATATTTCGAGTTAATATGAAACGATGATTCACTATGGGACATAAGAAGTGCGTTCTTTGTGAAGAAACTCGCGAATTGAATATCGTATTACTGATATATTTTCATTTCCGCGATCTTCATGTCAAATTTGATGGAGCATGTTGGGGACAAAATTTGCTTACTAAAAATGACATATGCTCCCTTCATCTATGTTTATTACTCTGAGGACCTGAGCATTTTAATAACATAAAAATCTGTCACCTCATAAATCGTACATTTCAACAATTTTCTCACATGAAAACCTCTGCTTCAATTATTTCATCTTCAACGTACATTAAAAGTCTCTTCGTACGAATTCCTATGAATTTTAACGACGTTTGTCAGTTTACCCGCGATGTATGCCTGTAAACAGGCTACTATATGTATTACTAAGAGGTTAGAGACAGAAGTTTCTCAAACATGGGAGTGACATTAAGATTTCCAGTTTCTTTGTGTCCTAATTGACGAATTATGGTTGTTTGTTTCTTATTCAGACAGAGGTATTTTCCCATGGAAACAATGTTCCCACATCTTGTGAGTTATAATGTGTCTTGAAATTGTCCATTGTGAAATATCCACAGCAGTTGACAGAAATTGGCTTTCTTATGATATAAATCTCCAAATAAATTCCAATAAATTGGAATTTTCTGGAAAAAATTGATTGTAACATAGTTCTCGTTTTTCTATTGACTGAAATTCATCTATGATTTTTTTTAATTGATATTCTTCAGAAATGACATTAGAATTCAAACATCGATTCAACAAATCATTGAATATTCCAATTTGATGACCTCTGTCACTTGGTGCATCCCCATTCATAGCATGATCAAATTAAAAAAACAAAAACTCTTTGCATTTCGGTGCGTTCAAATTGTAAACAATGTTCGTTATGTTTTTAATTTGTATTATTTGGTTCTGAAAGAGTCCTGAACAAGGTTTCAATCCAAGAATCTAAATGTCGACTGATGGCATAAGAAAGCGATTCCTAACAAGAACTTTTTTAAGCCCCTTAAACATTTAATTGTTTCAGCGTATAGAAAATTATAAAACAGTTATAGGTACAGTATGCAGAATACTTATTATTTTTTGTATATATCTGCTGAAATCCGAGGTTTGGCAACTTTTGCACTTCTAGTATCATCGGTTGTTTCAAGTCGTTTGGCGCGCTTGAAGTTTGTTTTCTGAATTTCTGATATATTTGGGTATTTATTTCAATATATTTTCAATTATTGGGAAACGTTGATTCACTTCATGAGAATTGCCTTTTTCTTGGAGAAACTCGCGAATTGAGTGTAATATTGTATCACTGATATATTTTCATTTCCTCGCGCTTCATGTCAAATTTGATAGTTCATGTTGGGGCCAAATTTGCTCACTGAAAATGACATATGCTCCCTCTATTTATGTTTATTACTCTGAGGTTCTAGCCAAGACGTTCGAAACAAATAGGACCCGGTTCAAATCTCTCAGGATGATTACTATCGTACGAATTTTTCTAGATGAGGAGAGATGTGATGTGAGGAAATAATAAACCAGTGTGTTGGATTCCCATTGTTTTTTAATTCGTTTAACTACTATTATACATTTTATGGATCATAAAATTCAGCATAACTGTACTGCCAAGTAATTCCAGTGTTATATCTTAAATAAGAGCTTTAAATGTCATTTCCAGACAGATATAACATTCTGATGAAAATCTTCCTCCACATCTAGAGAATAACTTACGGAATACCGGCTTGTTTACCAGGAAACCATCTCGAACCTCTCGTTGCATTTTTCCACGCCGCTGACGATCTGAAAATGGCATCGGAATGTTTATAATGTCGAGGAATTCAAAAACGACAACTTATTACACGCTGTCTATCTAGAACTGAACGTGCACTAAAGCACACAGTAATGAGTAACAGGCCGAAACTATGCATTATTCATAGCGTTTTAAAACCCGGGATTTTCTGACGTCACAACTTGCTCAATCGTGAAACTGCGCAGGGGTTACTAAAACCGAGATGTCATAAGCTTATTCATATTCAGAAGCACACTGCAATCAGGCCATAATTCTGGTACAGATAATTATTGGGAAAATAACAGCTCTCTCCCTCGTCGATTTATATTTTCAAAATTGAGTACGTCCATGTATTTTCCAAGTTGGAGGTTCCTACCCATAACCCCCTAATAGCATCAATTTTTTTGTGAAATATCGAATTGAAAAATACGCAGCAAAACTAGCTTCGAAAAATTAAAATATAAATTCTTCGTACACCAATTATGGGTTTATTGCATTACTTTTTTGGCACGCTGTATACGGCACATAAAAAAATGCATTCCTTCAAATGAACGTTTCTTCAAAGAAAACTCATAAAAACACTCACCGTTCATGAGGTGAAGACGCAGTCTCATTCCTCATTGTCCATATTTCATCGACCTATGTATGAAAGGAGCACCTTTCCAGAGTCATCGACGTTGGAACATTATAAAAGCATTAGTTGATTAGAGCGTGATTTTTGCCAAACTTGGGCAATCTATCTAATGGCAGGGGCAACATTATTCCACAATCAACTTTGATGTTCACAATGTAAATAGCTCGTGTTTTCTATGGTAAAAGGGGGGATCCAGATACGTTTAAAACATTACGATGATTGAATTCCGAGGAGAATGGGGTTTCGTGATTTGTCATTCTGACAATTTGAGAGAGAAGAAAAGATTTTGGTTCTTGACAGTATCAATCTCAATTTATATTATACTGATATATTATTCATTTTAACTCATAATTTGACATACTGATTTTAGAAGTGATTGACGGTATGCAAACCGGAGCAACAAGTAATAAACAAGCAACAGGTATTGCATTTTAAGCTATCTCGCATACCAAAGTAATAAAATATCGCTAGTTCCAAATGTCATCGTCTGATGAAGTTTCAATGTTGTGGGAGTATAGGAGAAGAAATAGGAAATGAAGAAGATATTGTATTAATCCTTTATTCAAGTGCTCAAGAATCATGAAGCAAGTGTATGCGCCGACAAATTGAAGGCTCATTCATTCCAGTTTCAAAAAAAAGTATATGGATCTCAGCAAAAATATACTACATCTCCTCATGGGTCTAGCAGAAAATGCCTGGTGCAGATTCTGTGGGGAGGAGGAGGAAACTCCGGATCACCTGGTGACGAAATGCCTCGCCATCACAAGCCAACGCAAAATCTGCTTTGGATGCGAAACTTGTAGTGAGGAATTAGCCTTCTTGAAGCCATACCAGATCAATATCTGAACTCCAATGAGTTCATTAGAACTCTCTGGCACTTGTAGACGAGCTGCAGATCACGTTATGGAGAGAAGAGCTCTGATGGGGGGGGGGGGCACAATAGACCATTAGGTTGCAGTAAAATGGAACCTAATCAATTGAATCTAATCTGATCTGATGAGTCCAGATAATTTTTCAACACCAATGAAGATTTTAGCACCTTATATTACCAAACAAGATAGTAATTACAGATATGATATCACCCCACAGCAGAACTATTGATTACACTCTTCTTCTTCAAGTACCTATCCGATTTGGATGTTGGCAATCATAATTTGGTAGCAGTTCCAAATAATTCTGCTGAGCTTTTCCCTCTGAATTAAGTTATACTGAATAGACTTAAGACTATTCTGGTGAAGTAATATTCTAATGAAAATTAAAGAACAAATTCATTACAATCTTCACATTTAAGTTTCTTAAGAGAGAGTTGTCTGTCATGACCATCTGACATATCAGGTGAAAAAAGTATGAGTATAGGTTTGTACACGTGTTGGTAGTTCTCCATATTCTCTACTCGGAAATGAGTGACATGACTGAGTGCATACATCGGACTACCTTCATTAGGTGGAACAATCAGGGCTAGAAAATGTTATTGGTACCATCATAAGGATATATTGGCATGGTCCGTCATACAAAGCTCATCTAGAAGCTCAAGTGTTGAACTATTTCTTCCGATAGTCAGATAATTTTGCTGGAAGCAATCTTGTTAGAAGTTACAGATCTGTATCAGGCTTCTCTGTTTGAGGTTTTTGACTTGACATTATTCCATAAAACACGTATCAGCTTCATTGAGGATAGTCCAGAATTTTTTTTTTTGATGCTTTGCAGAAGATTTCATGCGCTGGAGGTCGTGGATATTTCTCTTGGGACTTTCCAACGATAGTTATCTGCTTTTCCTGGGAGTTTCTTCCTGACGGTGTAATCTCTTGTTGTGAATGATCGTCACTAGTCATATCTATATTTTCATTCAAACAAGGCTTTGTTTCTGTAGGTATATTTCCTTGTTGCAGTTTCAAATACATATAGCCTCTCATAACAGTCAATGATTTTCTTGGCATCGCTTCCTGCTTTTCATGTTCGTGGCAAAGGCATTCAGAGATTCTTCCACTTTTCTTTGCATTCAGAACATACAAAAGAAAACTAATTACAGAACTTTGTCGCAGGAATTTGGCTACAGGTTGCAAGTTAGAAAGCTTAAGCCATATACAGGGTAATCCATTTCAAAAGATCCGGTGCACCCTTTTCCAAGGAGTAATCTTGAGAAGAGCCGGGATCAAAAATGTTTCAAATGAATGGTTCTTAGTCATCAGGGGAACATGGAACACAGACGTTCCATGTGACCTTGCAGTTTGATTTCAAGGTCAAGCGAACTTTTTGGATGGGAAAGATAGGTTGTTCGTTGCAGAATATCCATCTTCTAATCCAGAAGAGATCGCGTACATATAACACTGCTCTATATTCCTAACTTCTCTTATAGATAATCCACTTTGCAAAATTCACCTCGAAAATCATAAAAGCTATAAGCTTAATTCATTAAAAATTTTCAATGATGAAAATTTATATTTTTAATTGTTGATAGTCTTGTCTGGAGTTTAGAGGGTATCTACTGCTTATGTATGCAATGATAATTTAACGAGACTGGAGATAGCAGCAAATTAATTACAAGCCATTGTGTAAAATTTGCAATATTTTCCAATTCTCCTTCTACGGTATGGTCATAAGCACACACATCTTTTTCCATGTTACAAAATCGTATCGGCCAATGTAACCCATTATGGTATAACAATTTCCAACGAACAATACACCCCATGGCACGTCTCTGAGGGCCGTAAAAGACACGGCCGGCAAAAACGGAAAGCATGGCATGGCTGAGTTATACAACGTTTCGTTACGACGTCGTCGAGAGAGACCGTGGAAGGCGAAGAATGCCTCGAGTTGGCCGCGTGAGAACTATTTTATAGTCGGGATAATGATGCTACTAGGTGATTATTTGTTAAACGCTATTCACACGTCGACGGAGGATAAATATTTGGACGGCGGCGTTCGGTTCCTTTGCTGGCAGATAAATCAATTTTCAATAAAGCGCGATACGCGCTCGAAGGCCCACTCGTTTCTGCCGATGGCGACGCGCCGATGATGGACGGTTGTTGGCGTTTGGATAGAAAAAAGTTACACGATATTTTTCTTACTTTGACATATAAAGTGGAACTTTTTAAAACTTATTGAAAATTTGAAACGCTGAACATTTTTCGTGACTAGTTATCAAAATATGTCACTTTTTGAGGGGTCATTTTTGAAGATGTCACTTTTGGAGCTGTCACATTTGACGATGTCATTTTTGGAGCTGTCACATTTGACGATGTCACTTTTGGGCTGTCACATTTTCACATTTGACGATGTCACTTTTGACGCTGTCACTTCTGACGCTGTCACTTTTGAAGCTATCGCTTCTGACACTGTCATCTATTGACAAGTAAATACTACGCTATTACTAAAAATGCTTCAACGACGCATATACATTGTTGAAATCTAGAGTAAACTGAGTACGGTTGTAACAATTGCCCATAGCTTTGTCATTATTACACCAAGCACCGAATTAGATATGTTGAATGAAATGGCGCTTTTCTATTTACCAATTGACAGTATCATTTAGGTGCTTGATCTCCTAGATGTTGTGTAAAATCAAATTAAAAATAAAATAAAATTGTTTCAATCGTCTCCATGCCAAGGGCGGTTGAAACAGTGATTGGACCTTACTTATTCGAAAATTAGGCTGGTGCAATTATTACAGTGAGGGATAAACATCCATTGATTTTTCCTAAAATATACTCTTTGGTTATTATTAAAATGAAACACGTTATTGGAAAACCCTTTAGTACTGTTCTCAAGGTCTTCCCGACCTAGTTATGGCTGGTTTCTAACAGTGCCTCGAATAATTTGAATAAACAGTAGTTATCAGAACTAACAGGCGAACCACTAGTGAGTCTCTGTTTATTTGCAATATTTAATAAAATATTATATTAGGTTTTGTTGAAAGGAACATTACATCCAATGATCTATGATTTATATGTAATACAGTGAATCAATGTTTGTTGAATTCTTTAAAGAGAACTATCCATAGTGAGTTATTGTTCATTTCAAGATCATTATAGTAAAGCTGATCTACCGAACAAAATCGTTGCTAAGTAGTTTATTAACAAGAATGCTTTTTGTTAAAACAATATTACTTCTCATTGCGTTTTTTCGATTATTTTCACTGAAAAAATAACATGGCCGAATGGTATTCGACAAAACTATTTCATAGTTACATTTAATCAAATATATTGCAATTTTTTTGTGATAACAAATGTTATTTTCCGAGGGTAATCACGAAAAACTGCTGACAAGATGCTGTCATACAGATTTTCCATCTAGAACATCCATCAACATGAAAAAGCTTTCTCCAACAGTTACTATGAAAAGTAGCCTATTTTTTATTGCCTACTGAATTTCAAAACTACGTGTTGCTCATACTGTGAGAAATATTATTTCTCACGACACTTATTAGCCCATACCACTCTTGATAGTCTAATTTGTGCAGTTGTAAGAAATAGTATATTGTGCAACAAATGGGGAAAGTTTAACTTTTTATGGCAAGAGCCTAAAAACCGAGTGCAGCGAAGACACTTATGAGAAAAAACACTTTCTCCACAAGTTGCACACTATACTTTTCCTACAACTGCTATGGAAAGTAGTATTTTCTTCATAGCTTACTGAATTTCAAAATTCTGTACTGTTCATACTGTAAGAAATATTATTCCTCACAGCGTCAATGAAATTGAGCTTCTGAAAAGTCGTTTCTATGGAAACGCAAGAAAAGCATAGGTACTGTTAACGAAGGCCATTTTGAATTGAATTAGGTATATTACTTGAATTATTTGAATTTATGCAGTTGTGGGAAAAGTTTAGTATGCAACATGTGAAGATAGTCCTTTTCTCACTCGTGTGTTTGCTGCACCATTCAGGCTGGTGCCACAAACTTCCACACTCGTGAGAAAAATTGGACTCTCCCCAGTTGTTGCACAGTATACTATTTCTCTAAGAAATCTTTTGCCCACAGATTCTCCGGTATCAATATTGCTATCAATATAACGGAAGTAAATTATGCATTTAAAATAAAAAATAAAATGCCTCAGAATTTTATGACAAATCTCTCAGGCTCGTATCTTGGTAACCGCCTTCAGGCTTCGGCTGTTACCAAGTAACAAGCTTCGATTGTCATAAAATTATCTCGTCTATTATCAATGTCTTAGGGATACTAATACACGCTATTTTCTATGTTGCGTTCGAAAACAACACTCAAAACACCTCTAAAAATCAACAATCCTTTGCTTCACATCTAACATGACCAACACGATATTAATTTCCAAATTTCCACACCTCCATCAACCCTCAATCAACGAACCATCCTTAAGCGCAAAACAATACACCTGTTGGTGGATCCCGACCTCAGTTCAAGCTAAGGATACGCGCTGCTGCTCGGATTACCAGCAAATCGATCCGCATTAGGAAATATCAAAGGAACCCTTCCGCGGCAGCTTTGTCAAGCGACGACCGATCCGGCGTACCCAGCGGCCACTAATTGATACTCGCCGTGGACGGCTCATCGGAGGGTAATGGGTTCGATTTCATGGGGACCCTGTTCTTACCCCGGGGGACCACACATGTCGACGACCACTAGACTAGGTGAGCAGATCGTTACCGGGCAGGATTTCACGGAGGAGATGTTTGCATATATGTGTGCGGGGAGCTGAAACGAAGTGTGAAATATTTCAATACGTAATGTAGGGAACCAAAGTAAACATAAAGATTTCAATAAGCAGGGTTGAAAACGGTTTCGGAGTTATTATATTGTCTCTTTGTTTGCTATTTTTTTATTTCAAATACATTAATTACCTCCGAAACTACTTTATATTCAGATTATTTGAAGTATTGTTAGACACCAACCATAACTTGGTCGGAAAGACCTTGGGAACAGAACTAGTAAAGGGTGTTTATTTTTATAGCTATAGAACTTTAAATTGCAATAAAACAACGATGGATTATTCGATTGACATGAATTTTATTTATCCTCAAGATAATCTGTTAAATCGGTCGCCAACTCGAACAGTAATGCTAACTTGAAGTTAGATACCTCGAAAAAAATACCCGTTATTTAGTAGTTAGTGCTCTTCCACTAATTCACTTGTCATTTCGTAATCGGTGGAAATTTTGAAGCGAAACAGTATCAGATAGTACTCGATAAGATCTTCGAAATAAGGTGTCGCATCACCCCTCATCCTCATTCAAAATCAAGGGATTGTACTCTCCCCCGTTAGGGTTTGAAGTTACAGGGATGCGAAGAGCGGAAAAGTTGTTTTCCCTCGAATAAGGAATTAACAGGTCCGAGTGATTTTCCACATTTTCAGTTTGAAGTGATAAGTTTTCATTCGACTACCCAGCATTTTAAATTTATTTTTATTGACAGTCAAGATTCGTCAAATGCAATAAAAATGTTTCTAATCAAAAAGACCGAAGCCCATATCTTCGTCTTGGGGTTGTAAATCAATTATCAAAACATTGAACAATTTCATGAACATGGTCTCCAACTGCGGTCGACTGTTTCAATATTCTCAGTCTTTACACGGACTAACTTTTGAAAAATTAACTGTCACCCCCCATACTCCATACCTTTGTACGTGAATTAGAGTAATTTCATTCCATTATCATAAGAAACAAAAGCCACAAGCTGCGCTCGAGTCGAAACATTGCGGAATTCGAATTCGAAGAATAAAATTCCATTGGTCGGATTCCTTTTATTTCAGCGTCGGGAAATGGTATAAATTAACCGTTTTATTTATACCGTGTTGCTCCTCGGAGTCGAATAATACACCTAAATTGTCGAAGGTAAACGTTTCTAAGAGCTCGCGTAGCCGGTATTTTATGGCCAACGATCTATCCAAACTCGGACGATACCGTGGAGGACTCTTAGTGTTTTTAGAGAGCAGAACTGCGAACAATGAAGAAGTTGGAGACCAAGAAGGCATCGATGACGCGAAAAAAAGGCACTTGGAATGACGAGTTTTCTACGATCATTGTGCAGAAAGTCCTCTGGGAGCCTACGCAATGATCGATACGATGCACTAGGGGAACAAAATGAATATTTCAGATTTCATCTATTGAATTTAAGTATTCAGCTGAACAATGCTAATTTTAGAAAAGGATTTCAAAGTGGACTGCCCTGAACTAAAAATGGAATTAATCGAATTAAAAATTAACAATTGACAATGACAGAAGAAGTCTCGAACGCTTAAGAAACATATAGCGTGACAGCATATCAGAAGAAAACCGATGGAGAAGAAGTCCATCAAAGAAAGAAGAAGAGATATAAAAGTCAATTAAAGGGTGTTTTGTTTAGAGCTATAGAACTTTAAATTGCAATAAAACAACGATGGATTATTCGATTGACATGAATTTTATTTATCCGCAAGATAATCTTGTGGCATTACATTTTAAATATGATTTCTGGCATATGACCGCCACGGCTGGCTCGGATGTAGTCCAATCTGGACGTCCAATTTTCGATGACTTTTTCCAACATTTGTGGCCGTATATCGGCAATAACACGGCGAATGTTGTCTTTCAAATGGTCAAAGGTTTGTGGCTTATCCGCATAGACCAATGACTTTACATATCCCCACAGAAAGTAGTCTAGCGGTGTTAAATCACAAGATCGTGGAGGCCAATTCACAGGTCCGAAACGTGAAATTAGGCGGTCACCAAACGTGTCTTTCAATAAATCGATTGTGGCACGAGCTGTGTGACATGTTGCGACAACTTGTTGGAACCACAGCTCCTGGACATCATGGTTGTTCAATTCAGGAATGAAAAAGTTAGCAATCATGGCTCTATACCGATTACCATTGACTGTAACGTTCTGGCCATCATCGTTTTTGAAGAAGTACGGACCAATGATTCCACCAGCCCATAAAGCGTACCAAACAGTCAGTTTTTCTGGATGTTACGGTGTTTCTACATACACTTGAGGATTAGCTCCACTCCAAATGCGGCAGTTTTGTTTGTTTACGTAGCCATTCAACCAGAAGTGCGCTTCATAAAATGGAAGTAGTGCGCGATACGTATTCCGCACAGAACCATTATTTTCGAAATAAAATTGCACTATTTGCAAGCGTTGTTCAGGCGTGAGTGATGAATTGCCAAACCAAACTGAGAATAAATCACTTAATAACTGTTAAATCGATCGCCATCTTGAACAGTAATGCCAACTTAAAGTTATATACCTCGAAAAAAAAACAACCGATATTATTACACTATAAGTATAAAACCAAAATAATCAAGTAAGACGGGTCAATATCACTTTTCATCCAATCTAACACACAATTAGCATTTCATGAAAGGATTCTCAGACCTGGTGATTCCTTTCAATGGCCACATCATTTCCTCCCATAAACTCAGTAGCAATGAATGTTTTCTGAGATATCTCATTTGCATCGATGCATGGTTATGAAATTCTTCATTCAACGTCTCAACCCGAGATAGGATATAACAGTGCTGGATTACCCTTCAATCTAACATAATCGTTAAATGGAGTACCTTTCATTGCCGATGAAATGATAGGAACAACACGAAATGGCTTAATAAAACTTCGATTCTGTTATTCGCTCGGACTGGCGTGGTCCATGACATTCATATCTAAGATCGAATTACGCCTGTCATCCAGTGTAACCATCAATTATACAGAGGTATGCATTTCTTTTGCCGAGAACGACCATGAATTATTCCGCGAACGTTTTAATTATTGAGTTAATTAGTCTATTAATCCTCATGTCTTATCTAGATGAAAATCGCAGATGTTACCTGCAACTTTTTATTCTTCTAGGTAAACTCGCGTGAGTAATATTTGTAGGAATGGTAGTGATTTGCGAGGTATTTTTCCAATCATTTGATCATTTTATTTAATGGTTTCAAAAATAAATGTTTCATTGATTGTCTCTCATTAAGTTTTGGAAATCTATTCACAGCGTCTCAAAAAAGTAACGCAACAACTCCATAAGTCTTGTACGAAGAATCATCATAAGGGAAATCCTCGATGTCAATTTTTATTTTCAAAAGCAATTTTGGCTATGCCATTTTTTATTTTATATTTTTCACTGCTAACTCGCTTTCCCCACGAGGATTATTTTCGATTGGTAATATGTAATATGTATATGATATTGTTTCATAGTAACATACAGCTTTCACTCAATAATGTGTTCTTGTGACTCTATGGATAATTCATATTTATTTAAACTTGATAATTTTTGAATATTGTTATTCCATCAGAAGATAAAATGAAGGTTTTCTCTTTCGAAGTTCCATTTGTTCTGGTAATATATTGAAATTCAAGTAGAATCTTCTCACGAATGGAAATGTAGTTTTATAATATTTTATTAATAATTTTTATTGATATTGTATGTACTAAACGAGAAGTTCCTGAAATAAAATAACATTAATCCAATTGAATCAAAAATACAAACACTATAAACAAACATGAAACAACAAAATGCATTTTGTTTAATTGTTTAATTTGAAGTGGCAATTCCTTGATCTGTATAGATTTTGAGTAACCAAAATAAAAGAGAATCGACTATCGAACTTGTAGAGACGATCAAATAATTTAGCGATTGATTTCCATAGAGGCGTACAATAACCTTCACGGATAGTGTAATTGAAAATTCCAAGCTCATTTTGGGACTCGATTCAATTAAATCCTGAACGTTATTATAATCGAGAGTGACTAGTGTAACCAATTGTTAAATATATGGTAGGTATCATCCATATACTCTAAGAAGAAACGATGCAATTTGTGAGTCTTTCACACACAATGAGAAATTGTTTTATTATTAATTGTGGACTTTCTCTCCTATGAGATGATAAATTCGATGAGATCGTTCAAGTTCAACTCAACAGAACCGTTCCCTTCCAATATAAAATATCCTCACCTTATAATCTATAAGAATGGACTTTTAATTTGAAAAATTTAGTGACATAAATGTCTGAAATGAGCAAACTCATATCATATGCCTTTCGAAGCGTTGAAGTATTGATTTTCATTTTATTGTTTGTGATTATAAATTTCGATTTGGCGGAGGCAAACATGTTTGTAGCCGTCCAGAAATTTTACACCTTATTCTTATTTTTATTTCGAATCTGGGTTGTTGTGAACTTTGAAGCTGACAAAATCCTTAGCAGACTTGGCTGTTACTTCGTGAGTATCCAAGACCAACTTTTCCATGTGAGTGGTTCTTAGGTCAGTCAGCTTTCGGCATTTGCATACCATGTATTCAGCTGTTTTCGTTCCACAGTGCCTGCAGATCTCATCTGCTGAATTACCCATGCGGTACAAGAGGTATTTGCACCAACAATATCCTATCAGCAGTTCAACCATTACCCAAATCTCAGTTCGTTGTGGCTTCAGGAGCTTTCTGGTTTAGGTTGGTGAAAGCACTTGCCTGAGTAAGAAGAAGGAGTCTTTCTTCACAGGGTCCTTCTATTATTGGACCGTTGCCATATATTGCTCTTTACCAAGCCCACAAAATGTTCCAGGGCCAACAGGTATTAATCTTGATGCTCTTTTCGCCAGTTCATCGGGTCTTTTTTTCCTTCAATACCTCAGCCTGATCTGGCTATCTGTAGTGATATCAATATGCGCCCCTTTGAGGTTTTTTTTTCAATATACTTTTGAACGCGTGTATAGATAGCTAGTGACTTGGTTTGTAGAAAAGAGCGCTGACTTAGCAAGGTTTTAGAGATCCTCATTTTAGGTCTGTATATCCTAATACCTGTACCTTTCTCTGATCTTGATTCATCATAATATGTAGGGCTTTTTGTTCAGACGATTTACGAATTCCATTGCACCGTGAAGATCACCAATGACTGTTTTAAAGGGCTCTAAATTTTGGAATATTTAGAAATCAATGAGTAAATGGAACCACATATGGCCAGACGTCCTACATCGGCTAAAGCTCTTTTTGGAAACTCTATGAACTATTGCATAAAATTTGGCTCAAAATTCAATCCATTTACGACATTGATAGAAGTACTAAGGTATCAATTCGATTTCGAATAATCTTTATATTCAAAAATCCACTATTGTACTAACTATATTTTTCAGCTAAGTTAGAACCCTCATAGTCTCAAAATAATGAATTTCTGATAAACAGTATTTCCATTTAATTACAATTGTTGTATAACTCATTGGTACAAGACAGCGGTCCAACAACGGAAGAGGGACAGTAGGAAAACCCTTTGGAGGAATACTCCGGGTTTTTTTCAGTCAAAGAAATTTGTGGTGCTTTCACTAATTTATATCAAAAAGCTCCTGAAGCAACCACTAGCTGAGCTTCGGCTAACGGTGGGACTGCTGACAGGACCCTGTCGGTGCAAATATCTTTTGTACCTCATGATGAGATCTTCAGACTTCGCGGAAAGGTGATAAAAACACCCGAACACATAATAGTGTGCAAATGCCCGGAGCGGACTGGCTTAAGAACCACTTATATGGAAAAGTTAGTTCTGGATACTCACGAGGCAATAGCCAAGGCTCCTGAGGATGTCGTCGGTTACGTTAACAGCATCGACGGCCTCCCTGAGTTTGAATGAATAGGTAGGGTTAAGAACAAAAGATCAATTTGGTCGCAATTCCCGGCTGATTCAGTGAAATAATAAAAGGGTTCATTGGGAATATGGGTACTTCGATGTCACAAGATTTTTTGTTTTCTGAGCCGATTAGTTGAAAAAGTACTATAGTATCGTAGTCGCAGTGTTTTTCGCTTAAATTCCAGAGGGTTACCACCCAAACAATAGGAACCTACTCATCTCGTCTTTGAAGACGAGTGGCCAATCCAATCACAAAACGAATTTCGGAGCCTACCCAACCATCTTCCTAACCTACCTAACTTTCTTTTCTACAACCGACACACACACATACAAGTACATGTAGACAACATCGAAAAGGCGTGGCGCAGGGCACCGTCCGCGGCCGTTAGTCTTTTACCGTACGTCCTCAAAACAATAACATTCCAGGTGGCCGGCCGGGCCGTAAGCCGAGACGGAACACGGATCGGCGCGCAAAAACACGACCCGGGCCCCTTTGACCGGCACGGTCGATAATTAAATTTATTTTCGCGCTAGATTCGGGTTACGTTACGAGAGAAAGAGAGAGAGAGAGGGCGGCGGCGAAGGTCACGATCGAGAGACGGCTGCGTGCCCTCCGGTTTCCCACGGGATCATCGGGGCCGTATTATCCGAAATCGAAACGTCGGATCGATGGATTCTTCGGCGTGTTCGATTAGCCGGAGATCCGTGAGGTCGAGTAGCGTTTAGACCTATTAGACCGGTAGATCTGAGGGGCATCTCTCTGTGTGTTGGCATTCGGTTTCCGCGAGAGACGAACTGATACCCCAAATTTGTACAAGGACTTTCCAGGATTCCTATGATTTTTTATCCTTATAATTAAACTAAGTTTCGGTTGATATCAGATTATAAATTTTTTTTCTAAAAATAAAAAGTAAAATAGTATACAGTGTTAGAACTGTTTATAGGGTCACTACAGGGATGTCGAAAATCGTTAGAAAGACAGGGTGGCTTAAATTACAAAAAAAGTTGGTGTTAACAGATCCGAAATATCTCCAATGGTTCTCGAAATATCTCGAAAAAACTGAAAACCGAGATTTCTTTTTTTGTATAACTCATTTGTTTCTGGAGATAACTTCACGATATTCGGTTTGCTGTCATTATTCAATATAGAGATTATAATGGTGTCCTCAGATTTTTTTCTGTTTTCCATTGTTTCAGTGACGCGATAATCAAGTGATGATTTCACATAACAACTCTTCAAATTTGCGTACCTTGACTCGATATTTTTGTAGAGTGTGATTCATTGTTGAGTTCGTAATTTATTTATTTATCAACACATTAGGAAAACTAATATGTCGTCCATAAACAAAAATGACTATCGCCTCTCTGAAACAATGGAGAACAGAAAAAATCTGACGACACCTTAAGAATCTTCATATTGGATAATGACTACACTCCGAATTTCGTGAAGTTATCTCCAGAAACAATTGAGTTATACGGAAAAAAGGAAATCTCGATTTTCAGTTTTCTCGAGATATCTCGGAAACCATTAAAGATATTTTGGATCTGTTAACACCATCACATTAATCCCTAAATATCGTAACTTTTTTGTGATTTAAGCCACCCTGTATCTCTTACGGTTTTCGATATCCCTGTAAATAGTTCTAACCCTGTATTGTACAACAAGTGGGGAAAGTCCCACTTTTTTCACGAGTGTAGAAATTTTTGGCACCAGCGTGAAAGGCGAGTGCCGCAAACACACGAGTGAGAAAAGGACTTTCTCCACATGTTGCAAACTACACTTTTCCTATAACTACACAAATTTAAATAATTCAAGTTATGTACCTAATTAATTTCAAAATGGCCTTCGTTGACAGTACATATCTGTTCATATCTTGCATTTCCATAGAAACGACTTCTGAAAAGCTCAATTTTATTGGTGTACCAAGCGAGGTGTGGACAAAGTGCTGTGTGGAATAATATTTCTCACAGTATGAGCAATACATAGTTTTGAAATTCAGTAAGCTATGAAGAATATGCTACTTTTCATAGCAGCAGAACATCTCTCTTCAAAGACTCGTTCATCCAACGAACAGCAAGGCTCTGGAACACACTGCCTAGGGAGGTGTTCCCCAAGGCATATAACCTTCATAAATTCAAAAAGAACACCAATTCCTACCTTCTTTCCCTTGGTTCTCACGATGTTCTCTGAACATTACAGGATATCTCCTTTCGTGGGAACCAGAACATAAAAAAAAAGTTGTAGAAAAAATCATTTTTGAAAATAACCCTTCAATGCGTGGTTTTTCCTACAACATTTTTTCGATGGGACACTCCACTACTACTACTACTAGGGATGGTCAATTTTAATAACTCTCACGGATTTTTCTTAGACCTCACAATTAAAGAAAAAACTTAATTCGAAATTTTGGGAGAAAATCATAAAAATTGAATCTCTTTATAAAAATCGTTATATCTCCTGAAATATTTGACACATACCTCTTAAATATGAACTTTTTCGGAAGATCGAACTCTGATCTGAAACATGATGAAGTCTCGAATCTATATCTCGCGTCCAGGAGATGTGGCAGCCTCGAGAAAATTGTCAAATTTTTTTGAAAATTTCAGTTTATGACATTATTTCTGAAAAAATTGACTAATCGCCCAACTAATCCTCCCACGAAGGAACTTTCATTTTTCTCGAATATTTTGGTGAACGAGATCTGGCTAAGTAGAGATCGCCAATTCTAACACCGCTTACTTATTTTTGGTAGACCTCACAGTTTAGGGAAAAAGTGTACTCGAAATTTTTGAAAATTTCAGTTTATAACCTAGGATTTCTAAAATAATGGAGTTGTCGCCCAACTCCAAGTATTTTTTCGATCTACGACAACAAATCAATTGAAATAATGTCATCAATATCATAATTCCAATTGATTTGAACTTATCCTGAATAAACTTTTTTTTAAAGTATTGCAAACCAGTTCTGTTTGACGTATGTCAGTAAAACAGGGCTGTGAAACCCGAACCACCACATGAATAACCCAGTTTGAGAAAAAATCGATTCTGTTTCTTGTTTATGATGTCACTCCATGCAACAATCACAACACATAATTCGCAGGATTGGTATTTCTTCAACCCTAGTGACCTACTCTGATAGACCCTTAAAACAACACAGACTACCAAGAAAGGAAACTCGCCCTCAACATCAACATTGCCAGACAGCACCTCGAAGAACCTTCCGCATCTCCTCTCCCGACCAGATTTCCGCAACGAAGATCAAAGCTCAATTAGAGACAGTTCTCTTTAATCATCCCCGCATTACCTTGTGGTCAAACCTCTTACCGGCAGCCGCAGGGTGGGGAACATCCCCCCCGAAACATCCGCCCGGAACGATATCGTCTGCGAGGGGCCTTAATTAAACCCCGTTTATATATTCAATGCGCGCACTAACGGCGGCGTACGTCGAGAATACGCTTTCGGATGTTTGTTGTGTTAATTTGCGTTAAAACGAATGTTCGAGACGCGAGAACGCGTGTTGTACGTCTCGATTTGCGGGGAACGAGACCTCATGGGAGGCAGATAAGGGGCTAATTAGTAGCGGAGAAGGCGGAGGTGGAGATTAGGAATCGCTCCTTTTGAAGGTGATGCCTGCCTAAGACTTCGACTGATATATAATAGGTGAAAGCAGCTATGGGAGCAGTTCCGTTCGGATCATATGGCATAATCGATGATGATGCGGAGATACAACAAAGACCTAAGTTGGTGGATTTAGGATCGGCAGGAGAAATACCTATTGAATAAAATTATGACATCTTTACTTGTTCAATCATCAATTAAAATTGAAATTAAGAGTTTTTGGCGAGCCAAATAACAATGGTACCCCCCTCTTTCTAGGAATTACGGTGTTTCGTCCCGAGATCGCTGGTGGTCTCATCAGTTGAGCTATCCATTGATCTCTGCCCAAGACACATCATCTCACACCTTCGTAGAGAAGTGACTCCCTATGTTTAATTTTCCAACTGAGCTGTCTGTTCGCATATAAGTAAAAGTTGGAAATGAGTTCAAGTGAAATTGAATACTAGAAGAACTGTACTTTTCCAGTTAAACGCGGCAGACGAACTGCCACTTTCTTTTTACTTTCATCAGCAGTATCTGAGGAGGGTGTCATCAACCATGGCTCTAAACCGGTTGATGTATTCGTCCCTGTGGATTTTTGGTTTTATAACTCCTATTTGAGTGCAATCAATCACTCCAATTGCTGTTGGGAAAAGCCATAATTTCTTAGTCTGCACAACCACTAAATTTTTGGGAGTTTATGTGGACAATCAATTGAATTGATGCGAACATATTCATCATCTATGTAAAAGGCTAAATCGGGCTATTTATATGATAAGGGTGTTATCTCGACGGGTAGATAAGCAACTTTTAAGATCCATTTATTTTGCGAATTTTGATTCTATACTCAGGTACGGAATTGTGATTTGGGGTAGTGGTTCCGATTGTAGTAAACTGTTTGTACTTCAAAAGTCTGCTTTAAGATCTATGATTGGTCTAAAATATAGAGAATCATGCAGAGGGCACTCCAGACAGAATAGAATTCTCACTTTCTTTGGGATGTTTGTTTTAGAGTGCGTTCTTTTTGTAAAAACAAGTCCCCATTATTTCGAGGATCTCAAAAATATTAATAACACAAGACGTACCATTCCCTTTCACATTCCGATACATAAGATGTCATTAACTGAAAAAGGTACCAAGTATATGTGTGTTAAATTTTATAATAATCTACCCAAAAATGTATTAGACATAGCTGATGTTAGAAAATTCAAGAAAAATTTCACAGACTTGATTATCAATGTGGAACCTTATTCTATTTCGGAATTTTTGAATTATTGAGGTGTACATTCTAGGATATAGTTTGATTTTTTTTCTGATATTGACGGTTTTCCATTTCTTTGTATATTTGTGTACAGGATTCAGGAAATAAAGCTATTGTTATTGTTATTGTTATTTTATCGTGGATAATGGGGAATTTTATCCACCGATCAGCCTTCTTAATGATTTCATTGACAACAGAATTCACAGTTAATAATAATAATAATAATAATAATAAGGGTAGCGGTAGGTGAATCTCTAGCGATTCACCTATCAGGAGAGTTGAATCGACTCCTGCCCACCGCAGATTCCAGGAGCTCTCTGGCCCGGGAAGCTGAAACCTGTCGAAGGGTCCCTGTCCAGGGTAACGGACGAAGCCGTGTGGAAAGCAGCTCAAGAATTCTCCCACCGTAGCTCTGCGGATCGTAAAAAGCGATCAAAGGCCGTCTCCCCCACGACACGGAGGAACCCATGAATGATGGTGAATTTAAGGAATAGGAATATAGAGCCGCTGCCTGAGGTTCGTCAGGGCGTGTCTGGAGCCGGCGCTGGACATGACAGTATGCGGGACGTCGGTGACAGAGTGCTAAGGAGACGGGCGTCTGTCGAACAAAATGCAACGCCTCCACAATCTCAACATTCTAGGAGAAGAATAACACGAGTTTCTCCGACCGCTGAAGGTGCTGCGCAGGATCCCCAACCAGCACTCACCCAAGCAGGTCTACCAAGAAGACGCATGAAATGGACAAGTTCGATAAATGAAACGATCATGCGCATATATTATGAAGTGACTAATATGGAAGAGGATAAAATAGGCTACCGTCAAAAATTATTTGCAGAATTCCACAGAAACTATCCCGAACTTCAAGTTTCTGAGCAAAGAGTAGCCGACCAATACCGGGTCATATTGAGAAATAAACTTGTACCCGATGAGAGACTTAACACCATAAAAAATGAAGTCCAACTGAGGCTACAGAATAGGAACCTCACTAACAACGAAACGACAATTGAAGAAAACTACGATTGTGCTGAAAACCAACACAACATCAATGCACAAATGAACTCTGAGGAACAAAACAACGCAGATGTGTTAGCAATAAGTGATGCTCAACGACGGAATATATATGCTGCACCCGTCGTTAATCCAGAAGAAGACCAAAGAGAACTACTGGAGCGATTATTTGCCACAATGAATAGATGCGTTATAGATTTTGAGGGCACAGATCCATTGAGACGACCGATTCTGCCAAGATTGAAGACATCTAAGAAACTATCTCATCTTCTGGTCATGACCAACAAGGAGATTATACCCAAGTATCTTTCTGACTACCATGATCTCGAATCATTACACCTCATCATATACTGTGCAGCATTTTCAATAGCAACAGTGCTAGGTGTGAAGCCAAAACCTAAAAGTCAGCAACCAGCCAGAGAAAAACAACAAAATAAACCACATTGGCAAAAAAGGCTAGAAGACAAAGTTCATAGCATCCGCCAAGAAATTGGGAGGCTCACCCAATTTGCAAAAGGTTCGCCGTCTAGTAGATTACAAAAAATGGTGAATATAATAATGGATCGTCACCGGCAACATACAACGTATGATCCAAACAATGAAAATGCTCAACAAATTTTAGACACACTGAAACAAAAACTTAGTGTGTACTCCGAAAGACTCAGAAGATACAATGAGAGCTATAGAAGAAAACAGGATAATATGATTTTTGAAAATTCCGAAAGAAAATTCTATAGAATGTTAAACAATAATATGTCAGCAACACCAGGAAGTTATCCAACTGTCGAGGATATTGAGAATTTTTGGACAGATCAACTAGCTACACCAACCCCCTACAACTCCCAGGCTGATTGGATAAGAAATGAAGAGAAATCCTGTGAGACAATGGAACAAATGCCGCATAACGCAGTTTCTATAGAAGAATTCCATGAAATATTGAAAAACACACACAATTGGAAATCACCCGGCCCAGATGGAATCCACAACTTTTGGTTGAAAAAATTTTGGTGTATACACGGCAGGCTAGTTGAAACCATAAATGATGTTATAAGTAATCCAACGGAAATGCCCAAATTTTTAACAACAGGGACCACTTACCTCTTACCGAAGGATATGCAACACACAGCGGATCCATCAAAATACAGACCAATTACATGTCTACCAACAATATATAAAATCGTCACATCATGTATAGCATCTCGTATCTACAAACATTGCGAGACAAATAATATAATGACAGCACAGCAGAAAGGATGTTCCAAGAATGCACTAGGATCGAAGGAACTGCTGATAATAGATTCCATCATATGCAACCAAGCCTTCAAAAAACACAGAAATCTTTTTATGACATATTTTGACTATAAGAAGGCCTTCGACTCTATTCCACATGGGTGGCTGACAAAAATTTTGGAAATATACAAGATCGATCCAATTACAATAAACTTTCTGAAGTATGCAATGTGCAACTGGAGAACGAATATCGAACTCTCTACAGCGAACATAACTACTAAAGATATTCCAATAAAAAGGGGAATTTTCCAAGGAGATTCGTTGAGTCCCTTATGGTTCTGCTTGGCGCTGAACCCCCTTTCTAAACAACTGAATGCTACTGAAAAAGGTTTCAATGTGAAAGGAAACAGAAATAATATTGCACTCAATCATTTGCTATACATGGATGACCTCAAACTTATAACAGGCAACAAAAACCACTTGCAAATTATGGTCAAACTGGTGGAAAATTTTTCGGAAGACGTGGGGATGAAATTCGGATTGGACAAGTGTCGTACTATTAGCGTAGTGCGTGGAAAAATCCAAGATGAACCGATAGCTCTCTCCAATGGACAGGAGATAGAAGCAATGAAATCGGACGATCTTTATAAATACCTAGGAATGAAACAAAACCGACGAATAAACCATCAAAGAATGAAGGAAGACTTAACAACTGAGTTCATTAGGAGAATCAACAAAATTTTGAAAACAAACCTCAACAGCAAGAACATGACGAGAGCTATCAATACATATGCATGTTCAATTCTTACATACTCTTTCGGTATCATTCCATGGACCAAAACAGATATGGAAAACCTGCAACGCAAAATGAGAACCTTGATGACGAAAGCACACAAGCACCATCCGAAAAGTAGCATTGAGAGGACGACACTGCCGAGGAATAAAGGAGGCAGAGGTCTGCTAGACATCATGGAACTTGCCCATGGTCAAATTGAATGCCTACGAACATACTTCAAAGACAAATCAGGCACGTCAGAGATCTACAAAGTACTGTGTGAAGCAGACGAATCAACACCTTTGCAACTGCACAAGGAGCAATTGTCAATCAACCACCAGACAATCCAAGAAAAACTGCAAAGATGGAGAGAAAAGCCCCTACATGGTCGACATTTCAACGAGGTGAACCAGGATCATGTCGACATTGAAGCGTCGAACTATTGGCTCACATCAGGTGCGATGTATCCAGAAACGGAAGGATTTCTTTTAGCCATCCAAGATCAAGTGATCTCAACAAAAAATTACTGCAAACATATCATAAAGGATCGAACTATTACTGACGATCGATGCCATTATGGTTGTCCAACGAACGAGACAATCCAACATATCACGGGAGGATGTCAAATGTTTGCAGGAAATGAATATAAAGAGAGACACGATGCAGTAGGAAAGATACTACACCAAGAAATGGCAACTAAATTAACACTTATTAATTCTGAAAAAGTGCCATACTACAAGTACCGACCGGAAACCATCCTGGAAAACGAACGCTATAAACTGTACTGGGATCGTACAGTTTTGACTGATAAAACAGTCCCTCACAACAGGCCAGATATATTGCTAGTTGATAAACAACAAAAGGCAGCAATACTCATCGACGTAGCAATACCTAATAACAACAACATGCGTCAAAAAGAGGTCGAAAAAATTTCAAAATATAGGGACCTCGAATTTCAGATAAAGCGCCAGTGGGGAATGATATCAACGAGAACTATTCCAATTATCATCTCAACAACAGGAATAGTACCCAAAAATCTCAAGAGAAATATCAAGCAACTAGGTCTTAGTGAGTATGTATGTAATATAATGCAAAAAGCTGTTCTTTTAGGTACTGCAAGGACGGTGAGAAAATTCCTAGGAAGCGAAGGACAGGTCCAAGGATCACGTGTGAGAGGACCAGAAGTTCGACGAGAACCAGGGGGACCACAACGACCGGACACGACCGAGCTCTGCCCTTCTGATATTTTAAATATCTGGGATTGAGTGAATGTTCCTCTTAGCGAGGAGTGAGAAGCCGACGGCGAGGAGAAATCCTACGCGTATAGGCAAAAGTCGGAATAATAATAATCGTTTATTGATCTCATAAGACATACAATTATGTGTGAGATAAGTCACAAGTTAGCGACACCATACTTTGTGATAACCTTAAATCCTTTTCGATTCCACATTGACATACCTTCATTGTTTTACCAAAGTGAGCACCCATGGAGACTCTGAACCTTTGACTATAAAGTAAGTCTGATAACCATTGTACAGGGATGGCAAATAAGCGAGGTAAGCGGCTATATCTCAGGATCCACTCATCGTAGAGACTTGCGGTTAAAATTTTAATGACTAAAGCGTACAAGAAAACACACTGGAAATTGTTTTGAAGTTCATACCTCTACCGCTAGGGGGCGTAATAGCTATCGTCGAGTAGAAAAATGAATTTTACTCGAAAATGTTTCATATGAAGTTGAAGAAAAAATATCATCAGTGTTATCCTTGGAAAATTCTCTATCTTTTTGAATTATCAATTTCGATTTTACGACATCAAATGAGGGTAGGTGAAAGGGAGAAATCTGACTGATTGAATTGCTCGTAACTTCAGTTTGGCTCAACATTTTTGAGCAAATTAGATCTCGTCTGAAAAATGATATCTTGTTGATTGAGGACAAAATATACTCATGATAAATTTGTTTTTGCTGGTTTCGATATGGGGCTCTAAGTCAGAAGTTCATTGTTTTGTTTATTTTACTCCGAAATTTCAAATGTAATGATAGGATTTTCTGAACAGAAACAGAAATTCCATCAAATTTGTATGAAATAACCAAAAGGTTGCAAAGCGATAGCTTCAGGCCTTCTGGAGTTATGGCCAAAAAATATATTCTTCAACTGATGCACTGAAAAACTAAATTGTGTCTTCTTTCGGCCATAACTCCAGAACGCCTGATGGAATTTCTGTTTCTGTTGAGAAAATCCTATCATTACATTTAAAATTTCGGATTAAAATGAACAAAATAATGAATTTCTGACTTAGAGCCCCTTATCGAAATCAGCACAAACAAATTTATCATGAGTATATTTTGTTCTCAATCAACAAGATATTTTCTTTCAGTGGAGATCTAATTTGCTCAAAAATGTTGAGCCCAACTGAAGTTACAGGCATTTCAATAAGTCAGATCTCTCCCTTTCACCTACCCTTATTTGATGTCGTAAAATAGAAAGTGACAATTCAAAAAGATAGAGAATTTTCCAAGGATTACAGTGATGATATTTTTCTTCAACTCTCTACGATGAGTGGATCCAGAGATATAGCCGCTTACCTCGCTTATTTGCAACACCCTGTACATATTATCATTTATCAATACTACTTACTTCGTTCACTAACTAAAATAGATAAAGTGCGCTTATGCTGGTTTTTCCAATATAGTGGTTCATTTCCACGGTCAAAATGGTATATGCTTGGAAAAACTTTTGAGTGTATGTTTCCAGGAGTGTCAAAGCTAACGTATTATGTGTCTTTCCGATTCTTCTTTTTCGTAAAATTGAATATATTATCATAAAGAGTATTTTAGACATTATATCAATGCTTATATCAAACTCGATGTTTTTTTCTGATCATTCGTTAGATCGATGATGATATCCCAACCCTGCCTCGAAAGAAAAGTTGCATCGACAACTAGCTCCGAACCCATAAGCCAAGCCTCATTGCCTACTACGTCTTCGATTTACAACTTTCGTTGTCCCGATGTACTCTCGTTCTACATCGAAAGTGTACACTTTATGACCGATAAGAGATCGAGCAACGAGCATGGGAACTAGCCATTCAACAAGTCTTATATACATTCCCATATTGTTCTGCAAGCACCGAGGGTTGTAATTATCGAATTGAATGTCGGGAATATAACCATTATTCGGTCTGATTTCGTTTAATGGCTCCATCGCGGAGGCGCGGTCGTTAAATTCAATTCTGGGATGAAATTATTGGGAGCACGCAAGTTCAATTAATTTTTTTTTTTTTTTTTTGGATTCGTGGGTAAATTGTTTGGGTTTCGTCCATTATTACCGGTTTTCGATGGGATTGAGTTGCGGTGGGAGGAGATCGAAAACGTGTTCGGGGTGGAATATTATAATTATTTATATCTATAGAAAAAAATCGAAAGTAAACGTAGCGAGAGAAATATACGACCTGTTTCATTGGGGGGTCTCGGTTTTACATCGAACTATTTCAGCCTACGAAATATTATTGTATTTGGAATAATTAGGATCAATTCGACTTCTTTCTCTCAGTTTCTGTTCAATCATGTCCACTAATAAACCTACAGGAGTTATAATGAGAAATAACTTATAAAAAGAATGGGGAAAAAGTATTGCAGTCAGAATCTTTTTGTGCTGATTCGAAATAGCTTTCCACGGAATTTTCCATGTAGGTTTTTATTTAATGTACTCAATAATGATATTGGTAACAAAACAATAAGAAACGAATAATAGGTATTTACTGTTGGAAGTGGAATAAAGGCATCATTATCAAATAAGTGTGTCAGTTTCAAATAAGATTGAACAGCTGTCAAGTGATTTATTCTCAGTTTGGTTTGGCAACTCATCATGAATAGACTCACGCCTGAACAACGCTTGCAAATAGTACAATTTTATTTCGAAAATAATGGTTCTGTGCGGAATACGTATCGCGCACTACGTCCATTAGCGATGAAGCGTCAACAAACAAACTGCCGCATTTGGAGTGAAGATAATCCTCAAGTGTATGTCGAAACACCGTTTAATCCAGAAAAACTGACTGTTTGGTGCGCTTTATGGGCTGGTGGAATCATTGGTCCGTACTTCTTCAAAAACGATGATGGCCAGAACGTTACAGTCAATGGTGATCGGTATAGAGCCATGATTACTAACTTTTTCATTCCTGAATTGAACAACCATGATGTCCAGGAGCTGTGGTTCCAACAAGACGGCGCAACATGTCACACAGCTCGTTCCACAATCGATTTATGGAAAGACAAGTTTGGTGACCGCCTAATTTCACGTTTTGGACCTGTGAATTGGCCGAAAATTGGACGTCCAGATTGGACTTCATCCGAGCCAGCCGTGGCGGTCATATACGTAACGCAAAACTCAATAGTCAAATAGCTTCGAAATGAAGCAGCCATAGATGAAATATTCAATTTGGTTCTTCATCTCGTTAGAAAAACTGATCGAAAAAGGTGATAAATGTAGTGTGCAGTGTTTATCACAATTTTTAGATTATCATGACTTGTCTTTAAACAGAAAGCACTTGTGTGTTTACTGCATTCTTCATTTTCAGTATGAACTACTTTCAGTTCATACTGAAAATGAAGATGAAATTGAATAATGTTTCCTCAAATTGAATAGCGTGGAGTCGGATTTGCTTTAAATAATAATAATAATAATAATAATAAGCCTTTATTTCCAACAGGTATACCCAATTACAGGAAATCAAAAACAACAATCAATACTAATTTAACAAGAAAAAAAAAAAAAATTAATGCTATATCATGAACATAATCCAATAAAATCATGAAAATTAAGAGATAAACAACCCATACACACCCCAAAAGACAGTTTAAAAGATGCTTCTCTCAAAAATACTCATTTCTAGTGCTCCTTAAATTCATATTCAGCCATCCGAAAAACCCATATTTCCCTTAAAATGTGACACACAGTATAATGAAAGGTTTGGCAAAAATTCCATTGATTTTATGATCAGTCAAGGGTCGAAGCACACTAAACGATGATTCCCCGAAATTTACAACAAAATCATACACTAATCGAGATAATCAACACCAGCTAATGTCCAAACAAGAAAAGAAACATGATTGCGAATAGCATTCAACAAGTCTCGGAACTGCTGAAGTTTTGATAATAAAAATGCAAATTTGGGAAGTCACGCCATGCATGTTTCCCTCCGCTATCATGGAGAGTTTGCGAGCCAAGAGGAGAAGACATAAACTGTTTTATTACGCAGAATTTGTGGTCCTGCTGGTGACAAGGGTTACGTTCACTTTTTTGGAATCAATTTACTTTTCGAGCGTTCGGTTTATAGTATTTAGGTGCTATCAATTTCCCTAAATCAACACCTTCTCCTATTGTAGTTCAGAAAATGAAAGTTCGATTTCAGAAAAGGGAATATGCATTACAGAATAGGAAAGTATAGGTATTTCAGAAAAGAAAAAGTGAAATTCAGATTACAAAGTTGGAATTCAAAAAAGAAAAGTTGTAATTCAGAATAGTGAATTGAAATTCAGAAACGGCAAATTATATTTCAGAAAAGGAAAATCGTATTTTAGAAGTAATCAATTTAATTTCAGATAATGTAGTATGTAGGTAATTCAGAACAGTACAAATGTGAGGTACCAGTATAAAATGCAACACAGGTATTATTCTTATTTATTTATTAATTCTTAAGTACATGTAACTAATTCTGTATTACAATTTCGTATTTCTGAATTCGAAATTAGCAAATTTCATTTCAAATTTATTTTTGCTCTGCTAAAATACGAATTACCGTTTTTGAATATAAAGTTCTTTTTCTGAATATCAAATTACTAATTCTGAATAACATCTTCCAATGGACTAGTTTTCATTTTTTTGTTAAGGATTAATTCTAAAAATTTAATAAAATGAATAAAAAATGTGGAAGAATCATTGAAATATCTCTAGAAATGAAAAAGTTATGGGACTTTGAAGTTTTGCTTGGAAGAATAATTTCATAGTACGTGTAAGTGGTGTGACGTCACACACTAGACGACTGGTATTCGCAGAGTGCTTACGAATTCATTGGAGTACAATCACTTGTGCCGTTCGTGTCGTGTTTTGTTCGTTACACGATGGCTGAAATAACTTACTATATACATACATATAAATTACTTTTTTCTCTTCTTACTTTTTACTCCTCACATAAATATGTTTTGCTATTGATAGACTTCAACAACCAGTACCCAACTACAAACTGTTTATGAAACGTTTTTTAAATAAATCATCGTTATAAGTTAAACCATGATGAAGCAAACTCAAAAGTAGATACTTACTTGAAAAGTTTAACTCCTTTTATTTCTGCACTGACATAAGATGGATTTGAAGAAAAAAACTCCATCACTGCGAATATATCTATTTTAAGCAAATTGTCACTTTGTCCTTTCACGAAGCCTTCTTCCATTATGGTGACATAAAAACAAAACTCGAGTTAAAACTACACTGTACAGTGCATCCCATTTTGGGTGAGACTGCCAGGTTTCTCGCTTGTTATTTAAGATAGAGCCTTGCGGTTTTCACGTTCCTGTCCTACTTTTTCGTGAAACTCAAGTTGGTCTAATCAGATGTTGCATAACTGTTTCCGTTCAAGAGATACAGGGTGATTTTGGAAATTGATACTTTTCGGACCCCTCCTTTATCTCCGAAGTTATTAGAAATAATGCTGAGGTAAAAACTACATCTGAATCAGAATTTTGCGTAGAATCCAGTGGCGTACTCAATTTTTTTTTTCAGGGTATGGTTTTGAAGATTCAACACAAACCTATATTTTTTTTAATGGAACACCCTATATATCATTACTTCGTTGAATTCGTTATTTTTTTCCCTTCAAAATGATGTATGATACTATATAGGTAGAATGGTCAGAAATGTTAAAAAAACACTAAAACATCAAATAATGATGATTTTTTGTTAATGAGCAATGGATTTCCCATATGAAAAAAAGTTCAATTGGATAATTTTAATTTGTGATTTTTATAAATAGTAGAGTAAGCAAACAAAGATAATACAGTCATCACTAACATGAAAAACGAAACGTTTGTACCTATCTAATAGCAACAAATAAATAATACAAAAATTCATAAACATTGCATGATATCTTACAGCTTAAACTATTCAAATTACTGTCTATTTTCCTCTAATATATAATTGACAAAACTTTTCAATACGCCTGAGTTAAATTTAATATTATAAAAGGGCGGTTTTGTAAATCTTGGAAAACTGCCTCTCTTGATGCACGAAGTTCTTCGAGACTGTTATGTCTTTTACTGTAGTATATTATATGTATTAGGGAAAATGGACAGCAATTTGAACAGTTTAATCTGTAAGATATTATGCAATGTTTATGATTTTTTTTATTATTCATTTGTTACTATTAGGTAGGTACCTACGTTTTGTTTTTCGTATTAGTGATGAGTGTATTATATTTGTTTGCTTACTCTACTATAAATAAATATCACAAATGAAAATTATCCAATTAATCCTTTTTTTCATATGGAAAATCCATTGCTCACTAACAAAAAATCATCATTATTTGATGTTTTAGTGTTTTTCAACATTTCTGACCATCCTACCTATATAGTGTCATATATCATTTTGAAGGGAAAAAAATAACGAATTCAACGAAGTAATGTTATATAGGGTGTTCCATTGAAAAAAATATAGGTTTGTGTTGAATCTTCAAAACCATACCCCGAAAAAAAAAATTGAGTACGCCACTGGATTCTACGCAAAATTCTGATTCAGATGTAGTTTTTACCTCAGCATTATTTCTAATAACTTCGGAGATAAAGGAGGGGTCCGCAAAGTATCAATTTCCAAAATCGCCGTGTATCTCTTGAACGGAAACAGTTATGGAAAATCTGATTAGACCAACTTGAGTTTCACGAAAAAGTAGGACAGGAACGTGAAAACCGCAAGGCTCTATCTTAAATAACAAGCGAGAAACCTGGCAGTCTCACCCAAAATGGGATGCACTACAAACGGCGCGAGAGCCTTGGCGCGGCTAAGTATTTAAACGTAATTTATGGTGTAGCGATCACAGGCAAGAGCCGTGACGTCACAAACCAAAGACGTTCCGCGCTAAAATACGTAAATTTTAATAATCTATTTCTCAGTCATTTATTGATGGATTTTCAAAATTTTTTCACTGATTTATCAGTTTTGCTCTATATTTTAATTCTATCGTGTCAAATATAGTATTATCAACATCAATAAACTAGTCCATTCTGAAAGAAAATTTTCATCTTCCGAAATTCAATTTGCTTTTCTCAATTATATTTTCCGTTTTCTGAATTACAATTGAAAAAGATGTACTAGAACTTGAGAATTCAATATCTCTCAAAGTGTTCATAAGATTCCGATGGGGTATTGTGCATATAAAAATATATCAATAAAGTGGGTAAATATGCTAAATACAGAAGTTGCTTTACAATAGGTGTGATGGTAAACGAACTCACTCGTTTCCATTCGTCCGCAAATTTGTATTGTGACATTTTTATCACGTTCGAATAATTTAGGTTAACGAAAATGACGGTTTAACTTATGATTCGTACATTTAATTTGTCAAAAAATAATTAGTACCCTACGCTCTTTCGGGGCACTCATTTGTGTTTATTGGAACTTACGACCTGGCGTGTTTGTGGAAATAAGTCAAACATATTTCGCCACTCCTTGAGTGAAAGACCATCAAGGTACATGAAATAACAGCTTGAATCAACTAGTGAAAATTCATACTTTGTTGTTGGAATTTTAATATCGCCTTTTACTACCAAAAAACATATTTTTCTTTTGACAGAACTTTCCTCATAATCTGAGAAATCTACTTGCAATGAAAATATCGAAAGAATATTCATAAGAAAGTTCTCTGGAAGGTTTATTTATCACTTTATCTCATAAAATATTGTATTGATTCTGAACTCAATCATAAAATGTTCAATGTAAAAGAATCCAAATATAATTAAAGGTGTTTTTTTTTTATTTTTCATAGTGACTCTAACTGTCTCTGAATTTTACATCAATTATTTGATTACGACCCTGTGAAAAGAAGAATATACGATCTCGATGCAAGTTAACAGGAATGCAACAGGATAAAGGTCACGGCTATGAGCTTAGCTCTATCATTCTGTTGTAGTGGGACGACTCTCAGGTCAATCTAGTACGGGTTTAGAATCCTCAGCCTGGATTCCAAAATGAGATTATTCTTGACTTTAATAATTGTATTCTCTGGATATAGTATTATGTGGAAAATAAAATCCCCCAACGTAGTGCTTCTAGAATTATAATTTCTAAAATTCTATGAATATAATTGTTATTGGAAATTGTTAGATAATTGATCATTATTCGATAAAAACATTCAGATGGCAATATCTATATATCTTATCTTCTTTATAGAGTTCTTCCATAGTTGTATTGAAATATCAGTATTGTGAATATTGAACTCAGCTAATTACCCTCCAATTCCATGAACTCTGTATTTCTGCTGATTCCGGAATAACTAAATGCAAAGAATGATACATTTTATACTTCTCATCTTTCTGAAAAATCGTATCATTATATGAATGTTGTCGAGAAAGGTTTTAGTATGAATAATTGGGAGTTCTAAAGGGTGTTTTTTTTAGAGCTATAGAACTTTAAATTGCAATAAAACAACGATGGATTATTCGATTGACATGAATTTTATTTATCCGCAAGATAATCTTGTGGCATTACATTTTAGATATGATTTCTGGCATATAACCATTGACTGTAACGTTCTGGCCATAAAGCCCATAAAGCGCACCGAACAGTCAGTTTTTCTGGATGTAACGGTGTTGCGACATACACTTGAGGATTAGCTTCACTCTGAATGCGGCAGTTTTGGTTGTTGACGTAACCGTTCAACCAGAAGTGCGCTTCGCTAAACAAAATAAAATGGACGTAGTGCGCGATACGTATTCCGCACAGAACCTTTATTTTCGAAATGAAATTGCACTATTTGCAAGCGTTGTTCAGGTGTGAGTCCATTCATGATGAATTGCCAAACCAAACTGAGAATAAATCACTTCACTGCTGTTAGATCGGTTGCTATCTCGAACAGGAATGCCAACTCAAAGTTATATACCTCGAAAAAAAACACCCGATACTATTCTGCATTGTGTTTCCAGCAGTCTCGTCAGTTGATCTGGGTGCGTAATTATATAGAGAATTGAAGTTGTGCGGTACACGTAATTGTAAAGACTAAATCTAATATCTGCGCAGGCTTGTTCATCAGGATTTAACGATAGCGTAATCTTTTCAAGATATATCTGAATATAGGTTAACTGATTGACGCGCACTTAAACTATCCTTTCATAACAATCTGTAAAAGTTATAAGGGATGTTCCAATAAGAGGTTCCATTTTCAATTGCCCGCTAGCTGGGCAGCTTTAACCTTTGAAGATGTCTTCTTTTGACATTTAACAAGTAAAAACTACGACATTACTAAAAATGAAACGATGAATTCTTCGACGATGCTTCGAAATCTTTAAAATTCACTACAAAATTGGAGAATTATCTACAGACACTGTTAGCTAACCTAAAGCAATGAAATAATCCGAATTTCCATCGAAAAATCATCTTCAGTGATGAGGTTCATTTTTACCTCGAAGGCTACGTTAATAAGCAGAATTGTCACATTTGAGGCTCGTAAATTTGAGAATGATAGTTGAAAAGCATCTCCATTCTTAATGTGTCTCTGTTTGGTGACATTGTTGGGATGGTGGCATGACTGAACCTTACTTATTCGAAAATAAGCCTGGTGCAACTGTCACGATGAATGGATTGGACCATAGAGTAATAAATAGAGATAGAAGGAGTATACGCAATTTTAACATGTCCCCAATATGGTAAGATTACGTTGTCGGATTGTGATACATTTTCAAATCCACAATTTTACTATATCGTTATGAATGTGTATTATATTGAATGAAATATATTTATTTGAGTGATTCCCGATTGAATATGCAAATTTGAATATTTGAAATCCGATATTTTTCCTAATAGTCAAATTTATAATGAGCATTATAATTATTTTCTGTATCTACCTGCTGGAATCCAAGGTTTGGCAACTTTTGCTCTCCTAGTATCATCGGTTGTTCCACGTCGTTTGGCGCGCTTGAAGTTTGTTTTCTGAATTTCTGATATATTTAGTTATTTATTTCAATATATTTTGATTTGATCTGAAACGATGATTCAATATGGGACATAAGAAGTGCGTTCTTTTAGGGGAAACTCGCGAATAGCGTGAAATATCGTATCACTGATATGTTTTCATTTCCGCGCACTTCATGTCAAATTTGATAGTTCATATTGGGGACAAAATTTGCTCACTGAAAATAACATAATATGATCTCTCTATCTATGTTTATTAATCTGAGGATTGGACTATCTAGCTATGATTAGTGATTTTTTTAAAGCCGGAATTATGTGGACGATGTTCATTCTCAACAAGACGATGCTAAGTGCCTCACATCGCAACAATTTGCAAGAAAAGTCTTCTGGCCTTGTTATTTCTCGAAGAGGTGATTACAATAAGCAGCGATATCTGTTCATTAACTTCAAAAGAAGATGGAATTCGTTATCGATGATGTTCAGCCGAATTGGTCATGGAAAATTTCATGAACAGGATATTCAGGTTGGGGGATTAGACGTGTCATAGAAATCTCTGTTTTTAATTTTATGGTGCGTTGCGCATCAGATCTTTAAAGATCTGAGTTAAAGAGTTAAAAGAATTGAATTAACTTCCTGCGCAGCGAATATGTTTAGTTAGAGATTTTTTCTTCAAGTGAGAATCAGTGTGCCAGCTATGAAAGCGATGTCGTTTTGCGTTGTAGGTGTTCAATTCGTGCCACCCTTCACTCACCTCGTTTCGAAACAACTGCAGGCTGGCCGTCGAGCGAAAAAACCGGCGACCGATGCGATACCGATCGAAGACCATCGAAAAAATTCGCGCCGTGGCATAGATCCGCAATCTGGGCTCGAGAGCCACTCGCATCGAGTATGTTCGACACAACAGACGACACTAGAGACAAGCAGCCTGATGTCCGATCGGAGATAAGGTTCCCGCCTCTCGAATTAGACACAGATAATGGCGGGTATAAATCAATTTGAGGCCTGACTCTGCAATAAAAGAGCTGCTCGCCGATCTCCCCCATGGAATTATGTAAAATCACGCTTTGACCGATAGTAAATAACAAGCTTCGGTGGCGGACGGCGGATAAGATCGAGTGGGTAGGTCTACTCGAACACAGAATGAGACGTTTGTTCGCACATGTTGGTGTCATTGATCCGGAGGAGGTAGCACTGTGGCCAACAATCTAATGTTCTATTATTTCTTTATGCCATTCGTTTTCTGACGTCTTGTTTCAGGGTGGTCATGCTTTGGGTAGCTTCTGTTATGATTATATTATAAAGAGGGAACACCACCACGTGGCTGCTTACTTCAAAACGAAATTAGCGATATTTCTTCTTACAAAACGGCGATTTTTATGGGATTTTCACATAATTTCCTCAAACAATAATCTACACTGAAGAAAGTGAATATTTCCCATTTTCGAAGGGAAAATTTAGAAAAAGAATATAGTAACTTCTTGTTTTTAGCGAAACAATTAATGGTATTTTGCACAAAGCACTGATATATTTTCAAAATACTCGTGAAAAAACCTAGCAAAACTCATTACGAGGTGAAACTATAATTTCGTGACAATTCGTCGATAATTCATCGTACAATTTGGTCATCGCAGGAGCGCCAGAGGGAAAATGAATGAAAAAAACCACGTGGTGGTAATCTCTCAAGAATTAACATTTTAACAAATATATTTGGTCCGTTATTTTGAAATGCAATTCCGTAACACTTCATTCAATACGTCCCTAGAATAACCGGAAAAAAATACTATAAATTCGACTTCAATCGTCAACATAGCCATCGTTAAAAGTGAAAGATGTACTCCAACGCTTCTGTAGCTTTTAAATGCCTTTTCTGTAGAAATATTATCTTTGCTTTCTGAATAGGCTTCAACCTCTTCTTTAGAGCCAAATTTCAATCCCTGGAGCACCTTTAAACCATTGTTTCGATGGAACAGAGTCTGAATAACATTCATCAGACCAACTGCTATGGAAAGTATATTCTTCATAGCTTACTCAACATGTACAACATGTGGAGAAAGTCCTTTTCTCACTCGTATGTTTGCGGCACTCGCTTTTCAGACTCGTGCCACAAACTTCCACACTCGTGAGAAAAGTTGGACTTTCCCTACTTGTTGCACAATAAACTACTTCCATTATGACCTAAGTACTACACCTATTCATTCATTAGTCAAAGAGTTCTCGATAAGTTTGTATGCTATCAGAAAATAGGCTATGGTACTTTTCATATTCTTATTTCCTCGGACGATTCATCCGAAATATTAAAAATTTCATTATTTTTCTAGGTCTATCAGATAATGTACATCATCATCAAATCTGCCAATTCTCCCAGGCCTGGGACATGGATCCTGGAACGTTCCATCGACGGTGACATCTTTCAGCCTTGGCAGTTTTTTGCGAGGAACGACAGGGAATGCGTAGAGAGATTTGGAATGACAGCAAGGAAGGGAAAGCCAAAGTATGTCACAGACTCCGAAGTGATCTGCACTTCGTTCTATTCGAAACTGACGCCCATGGAGAATGGAGAGGTAAGTTGTTGAAAACTCTTAGCCATATTCCGTATGAATTGTACTTCCTATGAATAGTTGGTTTGCCCCCCAATGACATATGTCAAAGAGGACGGTCATCCGAAGCGTCCTATGTTTAGTAGAAGGAAAGATGTCGAGAATGTTGGTGTGTCCACTGATTAGATTTTATTTAAAATGATTCTGGTGACTCGGCTCTGCATGGGTCCTTTTTCTCTTTTCTTCTTCAATGTGGCACTATACATTGAATTGACCAATCAATCGCAACATTTCAATAGAAGGTTAGCCACTCAGCAGTATGGATCGTTCTTCTACTGCTAAACGTGTGAAAATTGTGAAAAACTTTTACAATAGTATATTATTCAACGAGCGGTAATGTAGGTCATAACTCACGCAGATGAAGTTTGCAGCACGAGCCGCAGGCGAGTGCTGTAATTCATCAAGTGAGTTATGACCATTACCGCAAGTTGAATACTATACTTTATCTACGACTATATCAATAAATACTAAGAAAAGAATACAGACTTAGAATATAGACAGAAGGAATGGGAAATAAACATATATGCTCGATCCCGACTACAAGAGAGTTGGAAACATAGTGTCACCAATCATAATCGAACTAGCTTCGGGTAGCTCGAATCCAGTATAGAGTACAGACATAGAACTATATTAAAAAACCTCAATAGTTGCCTATAAAAATGCATTAAAATATACCAAAAAACATTCCCGGTAAATGACGACTTAATGACCTTACTGCTACAAACTCCTTTATATTTTTTTCGGGCAAGTAATTCTGTATGGTAACATTAGCTGTTTGTCTTTTGAAAATGTATACCTATATAATATTTCATCTTCACTATCTGAATTAATCGTTTTCAGCAAAACATTCAGAGTAATTAGATATCAAATTAATTTGAAAACGTCAAAATTATTAAAGTGACATTCCCTCGGACATTCCTCCCCTCAATAACAATAATGGAATGTTCCCATTCGGCCAATCGAATAGAAACAGAGAAGTATAGAAGCACAGATCCATATTTTCCGATTTATTATAGTGAGTTATAGTAGTGAGTTATTATAACTCACGATATTTGTTAATAGATACTATTAATTGCTCAAAAGCAGTTGAATAATGGATATATAATTCAATAGGAGTAGATAAAAATAATTATTACTCGTCTTCGTTCTGAAGTTTGGCTATAATGAAAGCTATGCCTATTCTCGATACTGCAGATCCAAACAATTTGCAGTTGTTGCAATTCTCTCGAGTTCTTCAACCATGATTTTCTTCTTTTTCCTATTGATCTTTTGCCCATTATCTTTCCCTGGACAATAAGCTGCAGTAACTGGTATATATGTCCCAGGTATTGCAGTTTGCGCTTTTTAATAGTCAAACATTCAAGTTACATTTCTTCTTCAGAAAACAAGTTGATATTTATTTTTCATAAAAGGATTTAAGTAGCTATGTTATGGTGTCTACGCATTGAGCAGCTAGCTAAACTTCACAAGAGCATCAAGTTCAACACCTGTTGGTCCTGAGCCTTTTTGTGGGATTGAAAAAGACCAATATAAGGCAGCGAGTTGACAATGGTAGTTTGACAATGAATAACTCTCTGATGGAATACTCCCGGTCTTGCTGAGGCAAAGAAATGTGTGGTGCTTTCACCGGCCAATACAAGAAAGCTTGTGAACATGCCACGAGCTGAGCTTCGAGTAATGGTGGGACTGCTGACAGGTCACTGTCAGTGCAAATATATTTTATACCGCATGGAAAAATCAGCTGATGATGTTTGCAGACTCTGTGGAACGGAGGTAGAATCAACTGAACGCATGGTGTACAAATGTCCGGGTTTGCCTGGTCTAAGAATCACTCATATGGGAGAAGTCAGTTCTGAGTACACACGAGGTAACAGTTAAAGCTCTTAAAGGTTAGTTCTGTTCCTTAGCAGTATCGAAATTGCAGAAACAATTCTTTCATTCCCAATGTAATCATAAATCTTTCTGTACCTTTGGTAGACTCAAGCAAAAATCTTTCTTTTGGAGGGTAAGGTAACATTCCTGACAACTTTGAATATTCTATTCTGCATTGTGTTTCCTGTAGTCTCGTCAGTTGATCCGGGTGCGTAATTCCATTCTGCGTAATCATCTCGACGCACTTATCCCATCCCTATTACCTCCGTCAATATTCCGGGCGCCGGATCCGTCAAACCCGCGAGGCCGTATCCAAAAATCCGGACAAATCCGGACGGCAAACAGTAATTTCCCCGCGCCCCATACGGACACGAGCAATTATCGTCAACTAGCATCTCGCAAATTGAACAAATCGCTCGCCGATGGCCAAATGAGTGAATACGGACGGGCAGGTTTTTGTTTGGGATAATTGAGAGTCGGCCGACGGGACGGACCGGGTGACGCCCACGGGAAAAAACCCATTTACGCGTTATTCGGGAAAAAACAATTGCGGTGGGCGGAAAACGCTCACGGACAATTTGTCCCCTCGTTTAGGCTGATGGGAGTTGATTGGGGAAATAAATAAAGAACTTAAGATAATTATCGGGATAACGGGGTCCCTCATGGGGCTTTCATGGTCCCCTTCAAATATATCTAAGGTGACAAGAAAATTGAATGCGGTTTTCCTTTCACAGAAATTCATTCATTGATTCTGAAACGATCAAAATATTCAATCCAAGTCAAGCACAAACTTTTCCAGGCCTCTAAAATGATTTTCTAATAAGAGGTCTTTCCTTTTGATATTGGAGAAAAATATATATTCTACGAGATATCAATGGATAATTATTTCATTGTAACGAGGAAGGTATGTCATTATCGATATCGGCTAACTGGCCGCCACGCCTACGATTGCAGCACCATATATTTTTCATGAAAAATTTCCATTACCTATTCTGCGCATTTGCAGCTGTTTGTTCTCGATACCTTCACGAATTCCATCTTTAAGGTCTTGAATCGATTGTACAGTATTGGCATATACTTCATCTTTCTCGTGGCCCAAAGAAAAAAAGTCTGAAGATGTTAAATCACAAGATTTTGGTAACCAGGAAAGTTTTTTGCTAAATTGCGTTTAATTCCTTGCCTCTGTGCCAAGTAGCGCAATCTTTTTGAAAATAAACGTCGTCCACATCAATATCTTCATATTCCGGCCATAAAAAAATCATTAATCATAGCCCCGTAGCGCCATCCATTTATTGAAACAGTTGCACCTATTTTAGAAAAAGTAGGGTTCAATCACTCACTAGCCCAAAATTCACATCAAACAGTGACACTTTGACGATGGACAGGCATTTCACCAATCATTCTTGGATTTTCCGAGCACCAAATGCGACAATTCAGCTTAGTAACGTAGCTTCCAAGGTTGAAATAGGTCTCATCATTGAAAATCAGCAGTAATATTCTTAGTTGTTCTTGAGTGACACACACGGTTTCGATTTTTCAAATCGCTTTCCTATCCAACACGACGACCCAAAGGTGCGTCAGTTTTACGAACTGTGACTTACAAACCACGTAGATCAAGAACTTTTCGAACTTTTCCATCTATACACTTAATATTCCTGACTTTTGGTTTCTTGAGAATTCAATGAAAAGTAGGTAGTTCAAAAGAAGGGTGGGTAATACTCAAGGTAATTTAAACTTTGATCCAATAAATATAACTGATATCATAAGTGATAGCCTTCACAGCATTTTATACATTATATTCAGGGAGGAATCATAGATTTATGGTAACAGTACATCTGGCAAAATTTTTGCATAAATTCTTTTGTCTAGTGAAAAGATTAGAAAAAATTTCAGACAGAAAAACGAACAAAATTTTGAGAAGATGACTCACCTCCTTACCTGAAAGTACCTGAAAAAAATATATTTTTTTTTCCGATTGACAGCAAATATTGATTTTGCATACATATATCAATCAGCCAAGTATTTCTTTTCCTGTCTAGGCAGCAAAGTGATTATTTTTAATGCGAATAAAACATTCGACATTTTCTGACAATCAATATTTTTTTCTACCTTCCTTATTTCTTGGGAGTAAGTAAGTAGTCGCTATAACTATCCATAATATAAATATATCCGATATTTTCCCAAAAAATTGTCAGATATTTCATGAGTTGTCAAACTATAATTATCATGGACATACAGGTACATTTCTATAGTAACCAACCATTCAAACATTTCTATCAAATTTCGTTTTAATTTATCACTACAGGAAAAATAAAGAGATAATGGAAATTGTAATAATTTGCATATACAATAACCTACATGTATGATTATGAACAATTGCAGAAAAAAATTATATGTTTAACTCGGCAGCAAAGTAGATTGACTGCCTTGGCTGAATTACTAGACTCGCTACGCTCGGCTATAAACTATCAGACGCTGCAGTCAATCTACTACTTTCCTTCCTACTAAAACAATTAACTATTTTCTTCAATCTGGATGTATTCCTGTTGTGGAGAAAGGTTCCTTAATAGCAATCCGTTGACAGAGTTCATCCTCTCAAAGTTGAATCACACCACAAATCCACCTATCCTCGTCAAAGGTGTTCTCCAGGGCTACGTTCTGAAGCCCGCAATTTTCCAAATCCACCTCATATTATAGAAATATCGCGAAAAATCAAATTCTTTCGTTTCCATTTCAACCTACTCAAATCTTCATTGGATATAACAAGCTCCTCATATTGATTTCAGATCCACACATCTCTGGTGCACGGACGACCCGGAGCGAACGAGTCGAGCCCGGAGCTGTTGGAGTTCACGAGAGCGCGTTACGTGCGTCTGAGACTGATGGGTTTGAGGGGAACGGTGGAGCCGCTTCCGGAGTGGTTCGTGGAAGACTTCTCGAGGGACAAGAGGCTCTTCTATTCCATCAGGGACATCAACATAGGTGGCCAGTGCGTGTGCAACGGTCACGCACAGAACTGCCGATACAATGTGGCTTCTGGGGTAAGTAGAGATGGTAGTCCACACCATGATAATTATAGATGAAGTTATAATTTAAATCGTTCTGTTTTTAACAGTAATTTTTTTTCTACTGAATTGAAGATGAGCTTCCAATTGATTGATGTCAATTTTGTTATGAATAGTTATTTAAAATAGAAGTGCAGGAGTCTTTTATATTCTCTCAAGAGCTTCTGAATGAATGAGCTTCTGTACTAGTATTATGGATTATTTTCTATAATAGCCTGAATTTCATTTCAATTTAATGAATTCTTGCACGATTTCGTTTCACAAGATGTGGCTGAATGAACGGATTAATAATAATAATAGTGTCTTTATTTGGCAAATTCTAGGGGCGAAAATCTAGCCAAGGCTACTCCACTCAACCCCCAACAAAATACAAATAAAGAAAAAAACAAAAATTAAATTTAATGAAAGGAAATACAACATTAATAATATACATCATGAATATCACCAAAAATGAAACTTATCTACAAAATCTATAACTGGCTCAAAAATGAAACATTCTTCAATTCTTTTCTCAATGAGTTCAAAGAAGAACCCCCACATGCAATCAGCATCTCATTATGCAATTTCACCGCAATAAAGGTGAAAGAGCGCTGAAACATGGCTGAACCAAATCGAAGCAGCTTGAGCCTCTGCCCAAGCCTTAAAACAACACGGTGAACATCTCGTCTGTAGACCAACCTGGCTTCCAAATAAGGAGGAATACCCTTACTCAAAATTCGATATACAGTAATACTCATCTGAAGCCGAAAAATATTTTCGACCCTGAGCCACGCTTACTCATTTATTCCATCACTGATCCCCCTATCGTATTTTCTCAAACCCAAAATATAGCGGCAGCACGAATTCTGCACTTTTTGCAACCTATATCTCTCAATGGAATCTAGACAAGGATAAAAAACTGTCAATCCATAGCTCAACTTGGACAGCACAAGAGTTTCGCAGAGATACTTACATACATGGAAATCTAAAAACTCTGGCGATACAAATAACGTAGTGCCAGAAAAGAATTTCTCAACAGCATCCGGACATGCTCCCTAAATCTCAGTCGACAATCGAAAAATATACCAAGGTTCCTACTGCAGGAGGAGGATGGAATCTTCTGAACACCTATCATAACCTCAACCTCCGCATGAAACTTTCTCGGAAAGAAAGGTATATACTATATAGAAACTTTTTTTGACCTTTATTCTCAGATTGTTCCTTTTGCAATACTGCACAATGCTTGACAAGTATTCATTTAACCGTCCGACAGTTATAGAAATGGCAGAGGGGAGGAAAGTTAGATGAACCTGAGTGTCATCACAATAAAAATAGATGTAAACAAACTAAACAACTTTATACATATCAGCTATATATACAAGGAATAGCAGAGGAACAAGAATGAAACCTTGAGGAACACCCGAAGTTATCAAGCAGTACTCCAAAAATGCATCACGTAATTTAACGCACTGATATCTACCAAAAAGATAAGACCTAAAAAATCTCAAATAAGATTCATCAAAACCGTATTAACTTAATTTAGCACACAGCAACTCATGGTCTAGGGTATCAAACGCCTTTGCAAAATCTAACAGGGTAAGAATTGAAGCATGCCCCTTATCCAAAGAGCGCAGGATGTCATCTGCTACATTTAAAAGAAGAGTGGTAATGCTATAACCCCTTCTGAAACCTGACTGATGAGCAGTAAGCATTTCGCTCTCGAAAACATAGTCATAAATCTGAGTATGAAAGTACTTTCTCGAGAATCTTCGACATGGATGGTAATATACTTATCGGTCTAAAATCGGATAAATCTTTAGGATCAGGAATCTTAGGTAGAGGATTCACAATAGAGCACTTCCAGACACTCGGATAATACCCAGACTCGATGCAAACATTAATTATCTGCGTTATGATTGGCAAAATAACATTTACCGTCAATTGTAGCATTCTAGCCGATATACCATCAATGCCCAATGCGTTTGAACCAAGATTTGAAATAATACATCTTGCCTCCTCCATAGTGGCAAGTCTGAATAAAAATTCTATATTTGGATCGAATTTACTAGAACAATAATAACTGGTTGCTTCCGTACAAACATTTGGAGGACTGAAAACTGAACGAAAATAGTAGGTTACTACTTTCCACTTTCTGTGGAAAGTATTAAGTGTTTAAATTTATTTTTTACCAAATCAATATGATTTTCCACCAAGTAAGGACTGAATCAATTAAATATACAATACTCCAGCCTGGACTCAATCAATCGTCTTCAAAACTGCACCAGAGAGAAACTACGATGACACCCTCAAAGAAAAAATATTCCTGCAAGGGTGAACGTCAGTTCATCCAAGTGAGCGTATTCATAAATTCTTAAGTTACTTTCACAATCTTATAGGATCAATATGTTTAAAAATGCTATTTTTGAAATTACGGTTCAACAGGTTTATTTTCAAAATTGTCAGTCTTTCATTTCATTATTAGTTCCAAATTCGCCATCCTCGCAGAGAGAAGACTAAAACAGATCAACGTCCTGAAAAAAATCGGTCAGACGTCGCGTAAAAGTGACTCATCCTCGTCGTGAGAATTCCTCTCACGTATTCTCCATCAGTTGGAACCCCCTTAAGCCGCGTTCACATGTAAATGTATCGGCCGCGACCCGCAGACGTGACCATATACGCCGCGGGGCGGCGCCACAGTCGCAGGTTCCGCGAATTGCCGACGGACAACGGTCTTCCTTCTGTATTTGGCATTATTCGATGGTTATCGTGTGGGAATCCTATCAATCTAGGAGGCTGCCGCTCTGCTTACCTGCCGGTTAGAAGCAGGTCCCGAAGACGATGACCATACTGGTACCTACGGCCGCGACATATACGTAATGACCCCGCGCGCTTTGTTGTTGTTGTGTTGGTAGCCTTGTAAGTGGAGGAGATGATGCGAGATTGATGGATTGTGAAGGATGGGATCGGCGATTCGACCAGATGGTTGACCATTACTCAGAAATATCGTTGTTATGATTTATCCCCATTAGTTTCCTCCAGACGATATTTCAACGTTTATGTCGGATACTTTTCATTCCGCTTCCATTTTGAGTCTTTGAGATCCCACCAGCTGAGATATTGTGGGAGTTGTTGTAATCGTTTAGGCTACTGTGTTCACACGACTTAACTAATTACATATTAAATATATTTCCCGGCATTAAGACAATTTTTCAATTATGGAAAAAGTATTATCTCTTTGCGGAGAATCTTCAGCTTCCTCGATGGCTCAGTGGCTAGAGCGTCGAACTAGTTATTCGGCAGTTGCGGGTTCGAGTCCCGCTCGGGAGATACTTTTTCCAGAATTGAAAAATTGACTGAATGCCGTGAAATTAATTCAATATGTTAATACACAGACGTTAAACCATTATTTGCTTAACTAATTACATTTATATGATCCAAAAGCGGAACAGCTATAGGTAGGGGTCAATGTCTACATGGTTGACTGAACAAAGGTTTCCAAAGATTCTGCCTCAATGTGCATTTCTCGGAGTTCATGATATTACCTGCAAATCACGATGTTCAGGTAAATGGGTTTTCAATGATAGGTTTCATTATGAATAGTTCGCTTTCTGCTTTCACTTTTGACATTTGACGCGTAAAAACTGAGCTTTTACTAGAAATGGAAATTGTTACATATAAGTACAACTTTGCTTGCGCCGTTTTTTCCGAATTTCCAGGCTATTGTGAAAAACTGGTTATACATTTTTGATTCAAGGTATTGCCCATCGCTGGCCACTATTTTCTCTCATCTTCCAGGCAGCGACGTGGAAACATGTCCGGGATATCCCCATGATTTTCTTTGCCTGGATTTATCGTAATGAACCCATTTTTGGTCCTCAGTCGCAATGCGATGTGGAAATCCCTTCCATCTCTTCTTGCAAGCAGCTGTTCACTAGCAAACAACACCGTTCAACATACCTCAGCTTCAACTCGTGTGACTACCAATTTCCTCGTTTCTGAATCATTTCCAACACTTTTAAGCGTTTTGAAAAAGCTTGTTTCGTCACTCCAAATGATCCTGCCAATACTTTTTGAGTTTGACACGAGTCTTGATCAAGTAGGTAATGCTTACAATTCTGCATCTTCGAAAACCTTCTCTCACCATGCTAGTCAACTATAAAAATCATGTAAATTTTGCAGTCACTGTTTGCAAAACTAAAGCACTTTTGGGTAATAGTTTTGATGAGAATCCTGGTTTCCTTATTCCTCGCCAAGCTTGGGAATTGAGCATTCGCTGATTGAATCCTTGAAATGCATCAAAATGATCCGGATTTTCATCGGAAAGTCATCTTCAATGATGAGACTAATTTTCATATCGGAAGCTACGTTAATGAGCCGAATTGTTGCATTTGGGGCTTGAAAAATCAAAGAATGATTGTTGAAAAGCCTCTACATCCTCAAGGGTATGCTGCGGTTTTTGGTCTGGTGGTATAATTGGACCTCACTTATTCAAAAATAAGGCTGATGCACCTGTTACGGTGATTAAATTGCGCTAATGAAATATAATCATTTTTTAGGCCGGAATTGGAAGATATAAATGTGGACGACGTCTATTTTCAACAAAACTGCGCTACGTGCCACACGAGCAACGAAATAATCGCAATTTTACGAGAAAAGTTTATTGGCTGTGTTATTTCTCGAAAAAGTGAACATAATTGGCCACCGAGGTCTAGTGATTTAACACGTTTAGACTTTTCACTTTGGGGCCACTGAAAGATAAGGTCTATGCCAATTCTCCGCAATCGACTCATGACCTTAAAGATGGAATTCGCGAAGTTCGGGGACACAAATGTGTCACAAATGTGCGAATTGGTCATAGAAAATTTCGTGGAAAGGATATGGCGCTGCAACCGTAATCATGGTAGCCATTTGGTTGATATTTCAATATGTTTAATATGAATTAAACACCATTATTAATATCCAAATACCTGGAGGAATTTTTCATTAGATACTATTATTAATAGCATACCTTCCTATTGATAATGAGGTAGATATTATTATTGAGTTGTGTTCTCTCAAAATATATTCATTTTTTTTATATCAGAATCGGAAAACTCTTATGGAAAAAGTCTTTACTGGTTTAAAAATCTGTCAACTCTTTTTCAAGTGGTCTCGTTATCTTCATGATAGCATTTACATACGCTCATGGAACAGGATTTTTCAAAACTATAAAAAATGTTCAGAACTGCGGTCACTTCCCGGATACCATTTAATATATTTTTCTCTAATTCTATGGTTATTCCGTTCATTCTTCCACATCTTGTAGAACAAAATCGTGCGAGAATATATCAGAAACGCACAGTTTTCATGGTTATATTTTATTATTATATGTTGGTACTCCGAACTTTCCGCCACGGCTATATCTGTCAATTAATCAATTTGCCTTAAAGAAATCAGTTCTGCCAACCAACATTTTTCAATGCAAAAATCACTAAATGCTATCTATTTATGGAAATATTTCATTAATTTCAATAAAAATGCAATGAATTAGAGAAAATAATGTATAACTCGTACAGTAGGCTCATTCTACCACTCGTTCATTCCAAAACTCGCCACTTCGTGGCTCGTTTTTGAATTTTGAACTCGTGGAAGAATATCAATGCTTTCTGCACTTGTTATATAAATAACTATTCTCACAAATACTTTTGAAATGACAATTGTCAATATACATATGTAAATAAGGCTCTCGCGAAAGGCATTACTGCACTAATAATGCTGATACCAGAGACGAAAATTCACAGAAGAATGAAAGACTGTCCTTTTCTTCCTAAATTGTTTGTTTGTTCACTGTTTGGAAAATGAAAGTGGGAAAAACATTGTCGCTCTTCTTTTGCATTCTTTATGCATTTCTTTCTAACACGTTGCCATTACAACCAAAGATACCGACTTGCCAACACTGCATTCATAATACTGTAAAAACATGACCTATCATCATGGCTCATCTCACATACACATACACTTTAATCTTCACTGGGTTTCATCGATTTAATTAAAAGGGCGTAACGGAATCAAAGAATGTCCATTAGACGCATCTCCGATCCAGCGGGAAAAAAGTACCCGACCGCTCTCTCTCTCTCTCTCTATCTCTCTCTATCATTAATTTCATAAGTTTCGGACCGGCAAAACTGTAATGGAATTTCGATTACGTTTTCGAGTTCGGAGAGGCCGATATCGCCGCGACGTACGGAGGCGTTTATTAAATTTCGACGTCGTCGGCGTCGTTCCCCACTTCATGAAACCGATCAGAAAGAAATTTAATATGTTCTATGATCGGTGGCTTTTGGAATGGCGGCACTTTTGAACGTCACCGAAAGGGTTTCTTCAGGAAATACTGCGGATGGTTTTTCACAATTGTTCATTTGAATTATTTCATTGTATGTCCTTTATTAGCCGATTCTCTGATCAATCTTATGCATCGCTGAAATTTGATAATTTTTGCCTACAATGAAAAGTAGCGTATTCTTCACTGTGGGAAATATTATTTCTCACGGCACTTTGCCCACACCTCGCTTGATAGACCAATGAAATTGGGCATTTGAGTCGTTTCTATAGAAACGCAATAAATTAGCACATACTGTCAACGAAGGCCATTTTGATTTGAATCAAGTCCATTACTTGAATTATAGAGATTTATGAAGTTGTAGGTAAAGTATAGTGTGCAACATGTGGAGAATAGTATATTGTGCAACAAGTGGGGAAAGACCAACTTTTCTCGCGAGTGTGGAAGTTTGTGTCACGAGCCTGAAAGGCGAGTGCCGCAATCACACGAGTGAGAAAAGGACTTTCTCCACATGTTGCACACTATACTTTTCCTACAACTGCACAAATTCCAATGATTCAAGTAATGAACTTGATTCAAATCAAAATGGCCTTCGTTGACAGTATGTGCTAATTTATTGCGTTTCTATAGAAACGACTCAAAAGCCCGATTCCATTGGTCTACCAAGCGAGGTGTGGGCAAACTGCCGTGAGAAATAATATTTCCCACAGTATGAGCAATACATAGTTTTGAAATTGAGTAAGCTATGAAGAATACGCTACTTTTCATAGCAGTTGTGGGAAAAGTTCTTTTCTAGCTCGCGAGAAAAGTTGGACTTTCCCCACTCATTGCACAATATACTATTTTTCGACACTGTATCATTATGCACCTTTAGAGCTACATTCTCAAATTGATTGTTTCTCTTACATAAAACTTACCATTCTAGAGGTATTTCGATTTTTCATATATTGAAGAGTTTTAAAAAGCACCTAATTATTTGGAAATGAATGAATTTATTATTAAAATCAAAATATCTCAAAAAAATGAAGGATATGAAACTTTTAACAAACTTGGGTTCATTTATTCCATGCAATCTGTTATCGCTGGTTTTTTCCCGAAACAATTTTGTGGACTGTATGTTTTGGGTATTAGAAAACACCTTGAATGGTTGAAAACAACACTAGACGTTACACTAAATTTATATTACAATATATAAATATACAATAAAGTTGTTGAACTGAATATTAACAGAAATATCATAAATATACACAGGGTGATGCTAGATCAATAATAGCAAAATAAGAATATTGATTGTAAGTATGGTGCATTAAGTGCAAGTGGGCAAATTTTCTTCATGCAACCCGGTTTTAAAGAGTCTTGATCATCCCCTTTCAGTCTCATTCTGCCCTTTCACGGTAGATTCCGCTTTCAGAAATACGATCTGAAAATTCAATAAAAAAACAAGATGTTTCATAAAAAACGTCATTAACACTTTTTTGGTACACACAATGTTATACAGGGTGTGTATTTCCGAATAATTTGAGGTGGTAACTCTACTGGAGCTTAATGATAATGAGCCTAAAAAAAATTGAAAATTTCAGCGTTCCAGTGCTTTCCTCGATTCTGAATTTTGAATTTGAATAAATTCAATTCGAGTATAATGAAATCCATCTTTTCGCCATTTAAAAGAATTTTCGGAAAATAATTAATGAATTATTCGCGAGAAATTCAACACAGATCCTTCAAGTTCAAAAAGCTAATCCTCACTAATACAGAGAGAATATAGAAAATGTAGTAATATAGTCTTTAAAACTATAATACATATATGAAACTATAGTATATATCATCAATCATGAAATCTCATAATTTTTTTTTTCAATTTGGCAAATTTTATTGAAATTTGGTGAGGGTAACCTAGTTTTAAAACGGCCCCAGTCAGATTCAAAGAAAGGTTATTTTAGTTTAGTTGTTAGTTGGAAGAAATAAAAATGGTTACACAGATACGGCAAATTTGTATAAAGAGTGTATAGTTTATTTTGAAAGATTTCGAAAAAAAATGGAAATATATAATTATGTTTACGCCTAAATACGACCCTGTGTCACGCCTAACTCCAACCCTGTATACTCAACCCCTGACCTTGAACTTCAAGTACCACCAAGACGCTGAAGACGGAACGAAGAGGCAGTATGCAGCTAGCAATCTAGGGGTTAATATCTTAATTTTACCCTAATTTCAGTATATTTCAACGCTGTATGCTCTTAAGCAAAATAAACGCAGTTTTAAGTTTTACAATTGAATTTAAAACCACACAATCCACAACAAATCATAATCGATTCTTTCATTCAATTAAAATCTGCAATACCGCCCACATCTCAGTAGATAGACGAGCTCTCAACCAAAATCAACTTTAATGAAAATCCATCACTCCTGCGGTTTCGCTTTGATTTCGCGTGGGCCGTAACCCTTCTCGGTATCATGTCAACAAAGCCCGGAGCTCCCAACTTTGTTCTTCAACCCGCAATAACAACGACGCCCACATCCTTTGTGTCGCGGAACAACTGAAAACCATCAAAATCCGAAACTTCCATCTCTTCTTTATATTTCAGCACCCAGAATGCGATTGTGGCCACCACACTTGCGGCCCACACTGCGGACGCTGCTGCCCCTTGTACAACCAGAGACCCTGGGGTCCCGGTTCTTCCAGGGACGCCCACCACTGCCTGCCATGCAACTGTCACGGACACGCCAAGAGCTGTCACTACGAGGAAGAAGTGGAAAAGGCCGGTTTGAGCATGGACGCCACTGGGAACTATCAGGGCGGTGGCGTTTGCGACAATTGCACGGTAAGACTGTGCTAATATCATAGCAATTCCGAACAGAACCTTGAAGGAACACCTCGAGATGTTCCTCAGTGAAAATTATCAAATTCAATAGTAAAGTTTTTCTGCTGCCTATTCACGTACCACTTGGTATCAAAAACTCGAAGAGTTTTTACCACTTAATGCCTTTACAATTCTATCCCAAATATTCGATGGATTCGGTCCTCACTTCATGGAAATCGATAACCAAAATAAATACAACAAAATTCATTTTATCGAGATATTAATATTAATTGATAATAATATGAAGTATATTAATATTAATTCATTAATATTGATGTTGATTAATATTAATAAATATTAATATTGATTACCTAATATTAATGGGAATACTGAAATATTTGTAGAACTTGATTCTGTTTTATCCATTTCATCCTCTTCTATCATATCTACCTCTTTCAGGCTTTCACTACTGGCATCAATTGCGAACTCTGCCTACCAGGATACTACCGCCCCCAAGGAGTAGCTCAAGATTCTGAAACTCCCTGTGTTAGATGCAAGTGCGATGGAATAGGAAGCTCTAGGGATTGCGTCCAATATGGCGAAGATGCGGGAAAATGTTTATGCGAAGAGGGCTACGCCGGTACGAATTGCGACGAGTGTGCGCCCGGCTTTAGGGGGTTTCCGAATTGCGAAAGGTGCCCGTGCGATACTAAAGGAGTATTGGACGGGGGTGACTGCGAAGGAAAATGCGTTTGTAAGGTGAGTGAAAAATTAGTAGTTTCGAAGCATTTTAATGTTTTCAGTTTCATTTCGCAGGTCCCTAAACTGGGTTATTTCATTATGAAAAAATTACTATCGCTCATGTTGAAGTAGAAAATATATAAAAATCATAAATTATAAGGGTCGAACGGGTCTACTCGATGAAGGCAATTTAAAACAATTATCAAAATTATGACATAATTGTGCTAATCTTCATTGTTTGATATATCTTGATATAATTCTTTGAATAGAAATACACTTTCAAATTGACGAAATTTAAAAGCGATCCAAAAGTAAAACCAAATTATCCAAAATTGAAATAATTGACTAACAACCACAGAGTAAGAATAATAGATAGAGGTAGACGCAATTTCACGTTGTCGGGTTATTATATACATATTTTCAAATCCAAAATTTTATTATATCATCATGAATGTAAAGGGTGTTTTTTTTAGAGTTATAGAACTTTAAATTGCAATAAAACAACGATGGATTATTCGATTGACATGAATTTTATTTATCCGCAAGATAATCTTGTGGCATTACTTTTTAAATATGACTTCTGGCATATGACCGCCACGGCTGGCTCGGATGTAGTCCAATCTGGACTTACAATTTTCGATGACTTTTTCCAACATTTGTGGTCGTATATCAACAATAACACTGCGAATGTTGTCTTCCAAATGGTAAAGGGTTTGTGGCTTATCCTCATAGACCAATGACTTTACATAGTCCCACAGAAGGTAGTCTAGCGGTGTTAAATCACAAGATCTTGGAGGCTAATTCACAGATCCAAAACGTGAAATTAGGCGGTCACCAAACGTGTCTTTCAATGAATCGATTGTGGCACGAGCTGTGTGACATGTTGCGCCATCTTGTTGGAACTACAGCTCCTGGACATCATGGTTGTTCAATTCAGGAATGAAAAAGTTAGTAATCATGGCTCTATACCGATCACCATTGACTGTAACGTTCTGACCATCATCGTTTTTGAAGAAGTGCGGACCAATGATCCCACCAGCCCATAAAGCGCACCAAACAGTCAGTTTTTCTGGATGTACCAATGTTTCGACATACACGTGAGGATTAGTTTCACTCCAAATGCGGCAGTTTTGTTTGTTGACGTAGCCATTCAACCAGAAGTGCGCTTCATCGCTAAACAAAATAAAATGGACGTAGTAGGCGATACGTATTCCGCACAGAACCATTCTTTTCGAAATAAAATTGCACTCTTTGCAAGCTTTGTTCAGGCGTGAGTCTATTCATGATGAATTGCCAAACCAAACTGAGAATAAATCACTTCACAGCTGTTAAATCGGTCGCCATCTTGAACAGTAATACCAACGTAAAGTTATATACCTCAAAAAGAACACCCGTTACAATATCAACTTTGTACCATAATTTGTGACTGGATCCTCCGCCAATTTGCAACAACGTATAATTTCATTATTCAACTTTTTTTTCTTCGATCAATTCTACTTATGATTCAAGGAAACATCGATCAATAGCTAGTACATTTTCAATTACTCTGAATTTTATATTTTTTCCGTAGGAAAACGTAGAAGGTGAATACTGCGATCGTTGTAAACCAGGTCACTTTGGGCTACGATCTGATTATCCTGGAGGATGTGCAGAGTGTTATTGCTCTGGCGTAACCACATTATGCGAGTCAGCAGTCCTACAATCACGAAAGGTAGGTTATCAGTAAAAATAATAAAACAAATCCCTTTTTTATCGAAAACACCCAACATAATAAAACCGATATCTGTTTCAGATCGCCACCTTGCAAGGCTGGTCCATCACCGACCTGAAGACCACCACGTTCGTGAAACCGACGAAAGACGACCATGGCCTCCTCTCCGTCGGCAGCTACGAGCTGCCCGACGTCGAGGCCTACTACTGGCTGGCTCCCGGGGATTTCTCGGGCAACAAGTTGGAGGCGTACAGCTCGGAGCTCGTCTTCAAGGTGCACTGGGTCATTATGAGGGGCGACACGAGCGGCGAACCGACGGTGGGTCCCAATGTTATCTTAGGTAAGGGTGAAGAAGTTCGAGGGTACGGGTCCGTTTGGGATCCGGACGGCCGGAAGGTTGTTTGGTTTGAGTTTAATTATGCGCGAGTTTGTTCAGTTTGAATTGTAACGGTTTTTGAAAGGGTCACTTGGGATTCAGATTGTTTGAATGAATGTTGACCGGATCCTTCGCCATTTCGCACAATTTGAATGTTGGTTGAATGTTGGAGTGCTGTTAAATGAAGCAATCGTAGAGCGTCATTAGTTTCCGATTATGATATGCTCAAACTGAAGAATATGCAATAAAATCTTTTCATCACCTTTCACTTTGGTTTTTTATGACGTCGTTATACTTGAAATACTAGATTTCTCAATGAACTTATGCTGTGACCGGATCCTTCGCCATTTAGCAACAATACAAAATTTCCCTCCTGACTTAGCTTATCAACTCCAATTTTAATTCAGAAGGCGTTAATATAGTTTAGAGGAGCAAATTGAATTTCAGAATATGGAAATTGTAATGCAAAATAGGGAAATTGAAATCCAGAAAAAAATTTAATATTCAGAAACAGTAAATTGTATTTTGGAATAGCAATATGTAATTCCAAAAACGAAAAATTGATTTCAGGAAATATAAATTGAAATTTAGATTGACTAATTTCAAATTCACAAATACGAAATTGTAATTCAGAATTGATTACATGTACTTCAAGATTAAAAAAAATGAATAGCCATATCTATGAAATATCTGCGTTGCATTTTGTACTGGTAGCTCACATTCGGTATTGTTTCAATTCTTCGTAAATTGAATCAGACGGAATTACAACTTTGTTTTTCTGAATTCTAACTTCCAAATCTTATTCTCAATTTCGTTTTTATGTAATTAGATTAACTATTTTTGAATCCAATTTTTATTTTCTGAATTATAATTCCCATTCTGAAATACAGATTTATTTTTCTGAAATTGACTTTGATTATTTGAACTACAATTGTAAAAGGTGTAATCTTAAATCATCACAATATTCTTAAAGAGATCTGAATATGGCACTAAAATTTTTTACCATTTTTGCCTGTTCTCCGTACTACTTTATCAGTTATTCTCAATATGCTATACACACCACCAAAAATTAGGGAAATGAATAAATCTAGTTTCTAGTTTATTTCCTCTTGAACCGTTCGGCCGATTTCAGCATTATTTTTTTTTGCGTGAAGGAAAAATTAAACGTAAAGTTTTATCAAACATAACCTGTGGAATGAATTGTTGATAAACCAGAATGTTTACGAGCATTTAGATATTGTCTCATCTTTTCTGAACCTCTCTATATAGCAAAAAAGGAAGTAAATGAGCATCCGAATAGTTATGTCCCCGAGAAAATAAGCTTGAATAAAAAAAATTGCTTAAATCGGGTAAAAGGTTCAAAAGGAAATGAACAACAAACTTGATTGATTTGCATCTCTAAAATCCTCAATTGCGTTTAAGTTTTCATATGAAAGTTAGCTGACAATCCAGAAAGACATTTTGTTTGAGTTCAATTGAAATTGCTTGAAGGAATATTCTTTCTCTATTTCAGTATCATAATGAGTTCATCACACAGTGCTGTGATGAAGTCATTACAGCTTTGTTTTCAGTTATATTTTTCGTTTTGTCTTTGTCTACATTGACTTCCAATCCTATCAAATTTCAACACACGTCAATTGTCAATAAGATGTAATTTGGATTTGTGAAATGATTTGCGACATTATTCGCAATTTCTCGGAATTCTGGTGGTGTTAAATCGATTTCGTAAGACATAATTCACGAATTTAATGCATATTTATAAATTATTTCAAAATTCAAAACGTACGATTCAAATTCAGATTCCGTAATCTGTCAAGTATCGTAACAGTCACACCATCTGCCAAGATACAATACAAAAGTCACTAGGATGTGTGATCTGAGTGTTTTAATGAATTTCGACAATAATTCGCGTTGGAATAGGAGCCCATTCTACAACTTGTTTAAGAATATATGATCGTGATGTTCAGATCCTTCGCCATTTTGCAACAATTGAAATAATAAATCCTTTATTTAAGAACAGATCTTTATTTTCAAATTCGATAGTATTTTCACATGAACATTTTCAAATATAGTTGATACTCATACATCCAGAAGAGTGTCTGATTTCAGTTCAATTAATATTGCCTTACAGAATATTCCTGTAATGACAGGATCCTCCGCCATTTAGTAACAAATAAAATGTACCTAAGTTTTAATTTGGATTTTCAGCATTGTGAAATAAACCAATCATACTCATTCTCTTTTCGAATGTATTAATAATGCATGAAATGTTTCCAAAATTTTTTTTTTGTGAATCACCTCCTCAAACCATAAAAATCAAGCAGAATATCTGAAAAAACTTGTATTTCAGTGACAACAGATCCGACCATTTTGAAATATCTTTGTATATCACATAAAATACATATTTGAATCAATTGCGAAGCCTGAACCATAGAAAATTCAATCAGAATATCGAAAAACTGATAAAAACACGGACGTGATGTTAGAAGCGCTCAAAAGCTTCTGATATCAGAGCTTTCCTCATGGTTTATTTACTTCTAAGTTGCTAGGAATATTTCAAATTTGTAGGATATTTTTATTTCTTTCACACACCTCCATAATACCCAAAACATAGAATACGATACATCCCAGAAATTCAACGACACCTCTCCCTTTCAATTTCCTCGGAGTAATCCCCATTTTTTTCATCCCTCTCGCTTCCCACGTCTCGAATGTCCCGCGTAACAGGATCCTGTTTAATCTTCCCGTTTTTTCAGTCGGCAAAAACGGCATCACGATAGCCCACGGCAGCGATCTCTTCGCAGACTCGTCGAACACAACGTTCCGGGTGAAGATGAACGAAGTGGGCTGGTTTCACGTTTCCAAAGACGTCGAGGATACCGGGCATCGCCTCCGTAGAGGCGACGGGTACAGGGGCGATCCGGTGAGCAGACGCCAGTTCCTGGCGGTGCTGAGCGATATCAGGTTCCTGATGGTGAGGGCCACTTTCCACACCGATCAGATCGAGGCGCTGCTGGAGAGCGCGGAGATGTCATTAGGTGAGCCTGGAAAAAATTTGATATTTTTCAGAAATATTTTGTTTTCTTAACACTTACAATTAATATTTTTTTGTTATGAAATAAGATTTTCAGATGTATAAAATTGAATGATTTTTTCATCATTCGAATGTATATTGTGATGATGTGTATTCAAATAACCTATACCGAATATTTCGAACACGCCTACTTGTACACCTCCCCGTCAAAGCGATGTTGTTCAAATTTCGCATTTTTTAGCTAATAGATTTTTATCTATGTTTCTCGCATAATACACTGCGCAAAAAAATTAACGCACATTCTGAAAATCTCAATTTTAATGAAAGTTAACTCTACATTGACTTTATAACTTATTTTTTATGTTCTCTCGGGAAGGTTTTGAACGAAACAAGACACATTAAATGGAAGAAAAATTCAGGATTTCACCGAATCTTATGTGAAAGAAGAGAAATAAACAATTTTCAAAATACTGGAATGCTGATAATTGATTTAATACTTGGTATTTCCACCCCTTGCGTTAATTACAGCTCGACAACGACGGTTCATACTCAAAATGAGAGATCTTAAAATGTTCTGATCTAATCCTTGCCCGATTTCTCTGAGTTGGATTCCTAAGTCATTAAGAGTAGCTGGATGATTTACTGAACTTCTCAGCCTTCTATTGAGGTTGTCCCAAAACTGCTCAATCGAAATGAGATCTGGACTTCTTGCTGGCCATTCCATTCGAGAAACTTCAACCTCTTCAATATACTCCTAAACGATGCACGCACGATGGGGTCTGGCATTATCGTCCATAAAATGAAATTTTCACCAATGTATGGGGCAAATGGCACTACATGCTCTTCAAGAATGTTCCCTGTATGCCTATCAGCATTCATAGTTCCATTATCAACGACCACTATGTCTGTGCGAGCAGTCAAAAATATTCCACCCCATACCATAATCGATCCTCCCCCGAAACCAGTAGTATTCAGGAAATTGCACTGAGCATATCTTTCATGTAGACGTCTGTATATAAGGGAACGTCGATCACAATGGTAGAGGCACAATCTCAACTCATCTGTGAAGAGAACTCTTTCCCAATCAGCCTCTTCCCAATGGATATGCTCTCTCGCAAAATCCAAACGCGCCCTTCGATGGCCTGGGGTAAGAGCTGGGCCTCTTGCCGCGACACGAGGCCTCAAATCATATTCTCTGAGGCGATTTCTTATTGTCTGAGTGCTAATTTGCACCCCATGAGTTTGCTCAAGCTGATTTTGAAGGACTTGTTACCCGAGGTCTACCCTGTCCTTGTCTTGGGACATTCATTCCTGTCTCCCTGAATCGCTGCAAGATTCTGGACTCACTTGTATGGGAAACTCCAAACCTTTCTGCAATTTTTGTATATGTCCACCCTTCTTCTCGCAGAACTACCGCTTGGGCACATTCCTCTTGGGTCAAATTGCGTGTTTCGTGTTGCATGGCGATCGAGTGTAGAAAATCAAACGAAAGAAAAACTATTGATCACTAGAATTGATCGAGAACAACTGATTTCAGAATGGAGCCAATATTTTCAAAATCTGATAATCTCATCTTTTTTTATTCCTGCTAGGAAAAAACATCTGTATTGAAGAAAAACGTTGAAAGTGGATAACATATGCATGCATAATTCTGATAAAAATAATTATCATTGAGAACACCTTCAGTTGTAGAATAAATTCGAGATTTCCATAATGTGCGTTAATTTTTTTACGCGGTGTATATAACAACTGAAAAAGACACTGCAACACACAGAAGGAGCTGTTTAAATTTAAAGTTTTTTTTGGTAAAACATTGATAGTAGGAAAAAGTCTTAAGTTGCCCCCAAGTTATTGACTACTATTTTAATAATGAAAGACTCCACTAACAAAACAAATACTATACATTGTCAGCAGAAATAACAATCTGAACATTTCTTATTCAAGGTAACATCGACGAATCAGAAACATACAGTGGTGTAGAGAAATGCTCATGTCCTTCCGGATACTCAGGACTATCCTGCGAATCCTGTTCGTTTGGTTATGTGAGGATCATGGCTAATACATCAGATCATCATCTACAAGTAAGTTGGAATTGCAACATAAATTTCTGTGATTTTTTAAACACAGAGAAATTAAGAAGGATCTTCATCACTAATTTAGACTATATCGACAGTATCTTCTTGAGAATTGTTTAATCGGGTAATTGTGATTGTAATTCGTTGAGTCTGCTTTGGTGGACAATGTGTACCTTGAAGCGTCATTCATTTGCTGGTAACAATATTCGAAATCTAATGGTGGCCTCATTTTTATCATTTTTTAAGGGTTTCTGCGGGAAATGCGACTGTAACAGCCACTCTGCGACCTGCAGTGCTGACACAGGCGAGTGCTTCTGCGAGCACAATACCATCGGGGAGAGATGTGAACGTTGCGCACCTGGGTTCTACGGGAACCCCCTGCGGGGTACACCTTTCGACTGCAAACCATGCGCATGTCCGTTGGAAAATGAGGAAAACAACTTCAGCCCTAGCTGTCAATTGGATTACGTGGATGAGGATGACGAAGACAGGGGTGGGTATGTTTGTACCCAGTGTCCCAAAGGGTATACAGGCGACCATTGTGATGTGTAAGTATTGACATTAAAATAAAATAGTAGACAATAGACTCTGACATGTTATATGAACACTTACACTGTGCATCGGAGTTGATTAAGGCTACTTAAAGGGATCATTGAAATTATTTTTTTCCTTAGGTGGAACAAGTGTACTCTAGTTTCGTGAGCGTCATCTTCCACTTAGTTGCTCCATCTTGTCAGCTCATGAGTGTTTAATTGTTATAAAATTTTCGAAAATTCAAAATTTCCGAAATCAAATACTACGAAAAAACTCCAAATTGATATATATGATGACATAATTCCACATATAAGAGATAAATTCACAGAAGAGCTTTTTTCTAGTATCTCTCAAGAACACAAATTCAAGTAAATGGTTTTATAATAAGGGGTTTCATTTTGATATTAAATGAAGAGTATATATTGAGAGATGTTTATTTCATTTTTCATTTTAAGAGAAAAGTATGCCATTAACAATGGAAAACGATATCAGCTAAATAGCACCACTGTTACGGTTGCAGCACCATATCCTTTTCATGAAATTTTCTATAACCAATTAGCACATTTGTGGCTGTATGTCCTCGATTCCATCTTTAAGGTGGATTGTGGAGTATTGACATAGACCTTACATTACTGTGGCCACCAAAGAAAATAGTCTACAAGTATTAAATCAGGAGATTTCGGTGGCCAATCGTAATCACCAATAAATAACATGTTCTTGAAACTTTTCTTACAAAATTGCAACTGTTTCGTTGCTTATGTGGCACGTCACACTGTTTTGCTGGGATGAACGACGTCCACATCAATATCTTTAAATTCCGGCCATAAAAATAATTAATCATAGCTCAATACATTCACCGTAATAGATGCACCAGCCTTATTTTCGAATAAGTAAGGTTCAATTACTCCACCAGCCAAACCAAACAATGATCCGTTGAGGATGGAAAGGCTTTTCAATGATCATTCTTGTATTTTACGAGTCCCAACCTTGCCTCCGAGGTGAAAATGGGCCTCACTAAAGATGATGCAGTTCAAGGCTTAATCAGCAAAGATACGACGTTGCTGGTGGCTTGAAATCTTGTATTAACCAAACTTTGAAAGCCTAAAGACCTGAACCTTAGTGGAAAATACAGTTTGTGGAATGCCATGATCGACGTGAAATCAACAAACCTATGTTTTCGTTAACACTACGGACTACAGCTGCAATATTTTCTGTTGTTCTTGAGTGACGCACCCAATTTTAATATTTTCACCAGTTTACTATTGCCGGCCGAGAAGTGCTTTAGTTTTGCGAAATGTGAAATATTTTCACCGCTTTTGTAGTGAGTTTCAACAAATGCAATGCGTTTTTGAAGTGTATCGCTCATTTTTTAGTAAAATGTAGTTTTTTCTTGTCAAATGTAGAAAGATCAATAGTAGGCTATTCAAAATGAAACCTCTTATTGGAAAACCGTTTAGAATTCACAACCAATAATTTTTTCGGGTTCGAACCCCTCCAAGCAATATTTATTTTCATATTTTAACTCGGGGTAGAGTTATCCCGTGAAAAACTTACAGTTTGTTCTCACCAAATCGCATCAAGCCATCTCCCTTTTCTCAACTCCAATCGCTTTGTTCCAGATGCGACGACGGTTACTTTGGAAACCCTCTGGAAATAGGGAATAAGTGTTTTCCCTGCGACTGTGGTGGGGGACCATGCGACAGGGCGACGGGACAGTGTCTGAGCTGCAAGGGCAATACCGAAGGTAAACAATTTTTCTTGGTTATTACAGTCCCTTCCGGAAGCATGGGCGACTCGTGAATGGGGTGAACTGCGAAGCAGCATTTTGTTTATTAGAATCTCATAAATTTGGAGCCTACACATGTCATCCTTCTATATCGTGTTCTGGCTCTTGTTGTATTTTAGCATTTAATTCATGTGTGTTTAGTATATCCAATTTTGTCTCCCATTTCCTACTTCCATATTTTCCCTTTGTGAGGTTAATTTTAATCTGAAGTCAAAACTTGAAGCTGTCTTCATTCCTGATTTTATTGTAATTTAAATATCCGTTCCGCTATAAAATCAATCACTAAATCACTCAACATATTTTTATTTGCAAACATTCAGGTTGTTTGTTCAGATAATTAGTCAAGTCATGTAATGGTAAATTCCAAAAATCTGGAAGAGTTTCTCAGTCTGCATCTAAGATGACTTTGCGGGAGACACTAAACGGTGATTTTGAATTCTTCAGTGTTTTAAATGTAATGACAGCTCTTCTTCTCCCCTATTCACAAAAATACAAGGTGGTCCAACGAAAATTTAATATTTCGATATTTCGGGTTTGAAATGAAAATGTGTAAAATCAAAAAACTTTTCCGCTCTTCGTATTCCAGTTACACCACAACCCCTTGATTTTGAATAGGGATTAGGGGTGTTGCGATAACTCATTTTGAAGATCGCATCGAGTACGATCTGACCCTAAAATTTTGCTTCAAAATATCCATCCAATGTAGAATTTATCTGGAGAATATTATTCGTATCCGACACATTTCAAAGCTATTTAGTAGTTGTACTCTTCAACTCTTCTACCTGTCATCTCGTTATTGATGGAAATATTGAAGCGAAATTTGTGGGTCAGATAGTACTCGATAAGATCTTCAAAATGAGGTATCGCAACACCCCTCATTTATATTCAAAATCAAGGGGTTGTACTCACACGCGTTAGGGGGTTGCAATTACGGGGATTCTAAGAGCGGAAAGGTTTTCATTTTAAACATTTTTATTTCTAAGCCAAAAAATCGAGGTGTTAAGTTTCCGTTGGACCAGACAAATCGGTCTATTCAATTCATTCTGTAAGATGACATACACCCAGTTGCAAGAACGTTCATTAAAATTTAATGTCGTCATCAAAATTTTAAAATTCCAGTAGAAGGAGCCTATTGGCTAACTGCACCGTTTAATGGAGGATTACAATTTTAATTCGGCATTAAATTTTAACGAACGTTCCTGCAACTTGGTGTTTATGTTTCAAATGTTAAAATATCCAACTTTCCGTTTAGCTCTACTTGTCCTCTATTCAAAAATAAACCAGACATATCGGCGAATGTGAAGAATCGATAGCAACAATTGAGCAATTTATCACAGGAATTTGGACAATTAACAATAGCAACAATTTTTTCAACAGGTTGGAAATGTGAACGTTGCAAACCGGCCCACTATGGAGATCCTGCAGCTTCGGATTGCATAGCTTGCCTGTGCGATCCTATGGGTTCGTTATCCAAGGAATGTGACAACGAGACAGGACAGTGTCAGTGCAAACCTCATTACGTTGGACGTACCTGCGATAAATGCGAGGTTAGTTCTTTCATCCTCATTTTTGCATCCGTTTTGTTATTCTTTGGAGTTCTCACTTCTCGAATAAATAGCCAAAATTAAACTGACTAAATTATTCTGTTTTAAAATCGCGCAAAAATATGGCTAAGGCATGTCGAGTGATTTTCGATTAGGGTTTATTTTGAATCTATGGTGTGCGAGTGGATCCTAAGTTTCTAATACTAATGAGTTGTAAATGATGAGAAGAACTTACAGACGATGATCAATGCTGAATGGTCATCTGTGAATTCTTCTTAAATGTATCTCAGTATTCCCAGGCTACCGAAATAACAATTCAAAAATTTTCAAACAAAATCTGATATTATTGAATAATAAAGAAGCAAATAATTTAAAGCAATTATAGTAGAGTCTGAAAGTTACAATATTTTGAAGGAGTTTTGATGTAAAGATTATGTTTTTGAGGAGCAAACTTAAAAAAGTTCATTCTATTTATATTAAGTTTCTGTTGTGAATTTCATTGTGATGAAATCAACTTGGGTAATTTAAAAAACTATTATATAAGTCTACTTGATGCCGGCAATTTACTATAATTATCTAAATTATCGTTTCAATATATACTTTTTTTGTCTAGAAATACAATTCCAAATTGACAAAATATTAAGAACCAACCAAAAGAAAAATAGAATTATGCAAAATTATACAAATTATTATTATCGCTTTTGAAGCTTTTGAAAAGTTAAAGAAGAGGTATATCCTACAATACATATTAATCTTAGAGTTTAATGTTCAGTTTCTAAATATTGAGAATGTTTTCAACGAAACAATTGTTAGTTGATACAAAATCAAATTGATTAATCAAGAGTTAATTCCCGAAAATAAAACACAAAAACTGAGCGTTGTGAAAATGATTTACTGAGTATTCGAACATAATATCAAAACTGAAGGCTTCATCTCATAATCTTGTCTTATTCTTCAAGAAATGAGGTATTTTAAAATTTAAGTGAAATGAGCAATGCCAGTATAATTATTCATAATACAATTGCAGAAGACATTGATATTCTTCCACGAGTTCTTATTTCAAAAACGAACCACGAAGTGGCGATTTTTCGAATGAAAGAGTGTTACAATGAGTCTTCTCTGATATCATACATTATTTTCTCTTATTCACTCAAATTTTATTGAAATTAATGAAAAATTTCGATGAATATCTTTAAGTGATTTTTGCATTGTTGATTGGCAAAACAGTTTTCCGTATCACAAATTTTATATGATAGATAAAACTGTAACAGAAGACTTCCGAGTATCAACATATAATAATGAAGTAAAGGGTGTTTTTTTTAGAGCTATAGATCTTTAAACTGCAATAAAACAACGATGAATTATTCGATTGATATGAATTTTATTTATCCGCAAGATAATCTTGTGGCATTACATTTTAAATATGTTTTCTGTCATATGACTACCACGGCTGGCTCGGATGTAGTCCAATCTGGACTTCCAATTTTTGATGACTTTTTCCAACATTTGTGGCCGTATATCGGCAATAACACGGCGAATGTTATCTTCGAAATGACTTTACATAGCTCCACAGCTATTCTAGCGGTGGTAAATCACAAGATCTTGGAGGCCAATTCACAGGTCCAAAACGTGAAATTAGGCGGTCACCAAACGTGTCTTTCAATAAATCGATTGTGGCAAGAGCTGTGTGACATGTTACGCCGTCTTGTTGGAACCACAGCTCCTGGACATCATGGTCGTTCAATTCAGGAATGAAAAAGTTAATAATCATGGCTCTATACCGATCACCATTGACTGTAACGTTCTGGCCATCATCTTTTTTGAAGAAGTACGGACCAATGATTCCACCAGCCCATAAAGCGCACCAAACAGTCAGTTTTTATGGATGTAACGACGTACACTTGAGGATTAGTTTCACTCCAAATGCGGCAGTTTTTTTGTTGACGTAGACATTCAACCTGAAGTTGCGCTTCATCGCTAAACAAAATAAAATGGATATAGTGCGCGATACGTATTCCGCACAGAACCATTATTTTCGAAATGAAATGGCACTATTTGAAAGCGTTGTTCAGGCGTGAGTCTATTCATGATGAATTGCCAAACCAAACTGAGAATAAATCACTTGACAGCTGTTAAATCGGTCTCCATCTTGAACAGTAATGCCAACTTAAAGTTATATACCTCGAAAAAAAACACCCGTTACAAGCTATGGAAGAATTAACAGATTTACGACAGAACTCCAGAAAATTCATAAATTTATCTCTCGATTGAATCCTTGTGAACCGAACAAAGAAGAATCATTATCATAAATCTTTTATTTTTTTCTAGGAAGGTTTCGGCAACGCCACTGGCGGCTGCGCGGCCTGCAACTGCGACCCCGTCGGATCCGTCTCGCCGGTCTGCGACGCCGTCACTGGACTGTGCAAATGCCGTCCCGGCGTCGAGGGATTCCACTGCGACGCCTGCCAGAACTTGCATTACGGCTTTTCCGAAGAGGGATGCGAACGTGAGTCATATCCTAGTTGTGTGTAGCGTAGAATTTTCTTCGATCGATCCGGGAAATTGGAAACCGACGCTTTCCCGGAGGATTTCGGGCCGCCTCCGACGCTCGTAGTTTTCCTGAAAAATTGGGATCTATCGCGTGGGTTTAGGAATTGGGGCACTGGTGGGAGAAAAACAGTTTTCCGCCGTAAAATGCTGTGATTTTTTTAGGTGGTTTTCCTTCGGGAGTCGTCGAATTTTTCTAGATTTCCTCCTGAAGTGTGTTCTGCTTTTGAACTCCTGAATAAATCACAGGTCCTTAAATCTAATGATCAGGTATTGCGGAAAGTTTTTTTTATCCTGTTTCTCCAGTAACATTTTAAGCAGTACGAATTGATAAGCTTCTGATGTCATGAATAAATATATCCATTTAATTGTTGGGTGAATATGACTGTAATGAATCATTTATTGTGATTTTATTACATTTTTCACTATCGGATTTAGATTCAGGGAGGACTTCATTGCACCACGATCTTATGGTTTGTTGTGCCCTCTATCTATTGTCTATCCATTAGTCCTCGTAGACTACAGCTCACCCTCTCGTTCCAGAGTTCTTTTGAACTCCAGTATCTGGAATGGCTGCAAGTAGTTTAATCCCTACAAGATAGATAGAATTTATTGGTCTCATAATATCAAATGACATAAGACAAGTCAGAATAGGAACAAATTAAAAATTGAATTAAAAACTGAAACCAGAATTTACCCTAAAATACAAGAACTAAACAATTATTTTAATGAACAAATACAGTAAAGCAATGAATAAACATGAAGAAAACACTAAAAATCACTAGAAACACACAGGAAAGTCAATATTTAAAATCAAGCAAAGTGAAATTAAATTTATGCACTAAGGTAATATCTTTAAAACATTGGGGAAGCCTATTATAAAGTTTCATTCCCATATTACTAAATGTGATTTCTTACATATTTCTATTTTTTGTTTGATTTATATCTTGTGTCATGAGCATGAATATCAGTTTTGTTTGTTGACGTAGCCATTCAACCATAAGTGCGCTTCATCGCTAAACAAAATAAAATGGACGTAGTGCGCGATACGTATTGCGCAGAGAACCATTATTTTCAAAATAAAATTGCACTATTTGCAATCGTTGTTCAGGCGTGAGTCTATTCATGATAAATTGCCAAACCAAACTGAGAATAAATCACTTGACAGCTGTTAAATCGGTCGCAATCTTGAACAGTAATGCCAACTTAAAGTTATATACCTCGAAAAAAAACACCCGTTACAAGAAATAAGGACCACATGGGTCTCATAAGGAATAAGGATTCACCATGGTGATAAATCCGTTGAAGAGACCATGTTTTGAAACCTGCACATGCTATATCTGAAGTTTCGTTAAAACTGCAGAAGTATTTGAATGAAAAGTTTTGGGAGAGGGGAATGTATTGATTTGTTCGAAAGAAAGAAAGTTTGCTTGATTTCGCCTAATAACTTGACATAATAGAGAAAGGATAGAGTAATGTCATGATGTTAGGATTAAAATTCTCAAGATGACAACATAGTTTTCAAAATGTTCGTTGAACGCTTCTGGGAATAAGAGTATTGTTACTACTTGAGTTGATTAAAAAAAACCTTCAACTTTTAAGGCCTTGAGCTACTACAGGCATCTTCAACCGACTTGTATTCAAACGAAAATGGAAATACCTGAGGTATTAAGAACTAATTCTGACCAATAATTCTCAGTGAAATTTCCATAACTCCTTAAGCCTCCGTGAAGCGGAATCTTCAACTCTGAAAGCACATAAGTTTAAAGCTGGTTGCATGTTAGGAATAATCGAGGCGCAAGTATACTTAAACAGCACTAAAGATTATCGTTCCTCTTCGGATGTTCTATTGAAATTGATTTCGATAGAATACATAGCGAAGTTGTCGATATACGAGGATACATCAGCATCAATAATTAATTTGAATTATTGAATTATTGTACCGAAAAGAAATCGAGAAAGTCACCGACATCAAGTAAGAAATTTTTGGTGTGCTGTTCATCTGCTGGTTCAGAATGGAAATAGACTCTAAATATCTAGTCTTTAATCCATGCCGCATAAAATAACAAAAACTTGGAGCATTGGAGGCATTACTTGATCAAGATTCGTGTCAAACGCAACAAGAATTGGCAGGATCATTGGGATTGACCCAACAAGCCATTTCATAACGTCTGAAATAATAGGAATCAATCAATCAATCAATCAATCAAACTTTATTCATTTATTACTTGAAATAAAATAAATCAGTATACATTTCAATCCATTATAAATAGCATAAAGAGAGGGCGTTGCCTGAAACAATGTCTTGTTTGTAGGTGCCCCTCATTAGCTTAGGCACAGCGCAGTTCCAAAGAAAAAGAAACATATCAAAATAATTCAGAAACGAGGAAATTGGGTGTCGTACAAGTTGAAACCGAGAGATGTTGAACGGCGTTTCTTTGCTTGTGAACATCAGCTGCTGGCAAAGACGGAAGGGATTTCTGCATCGCATTGTGACTGGAGTCCAAAAATGGGTTCATTACCTTCCACGTCACGGTTCCAAGGTCATGCTCAGGATTTAGTGGGACCTGCTCGGCGTAGTGTATTATTAGTTGTTAAAACCCACCAAAGCAATCACAGGCGATCGTTATGTTGATTGTTACGTGTATTTGAAGCTGCATAAATGCATGATAAGCCACATATATATGACATAACATCGATCGCAATTTCTCATCCAGATATTGACCACGTCGAACTCTGTTTGGTGTCCGGATTAAAATTTCTACCGAAAAAAGTTATGTAATTACTAATTATAAAGCGAATAATACGGGTTTCACAATAAGCGTAAAACGTAATTCGACCATAATTTCAACGTAAAACATAGAGTTGAAATATTCGGTCCTCATGAAATTGCTCACAGAGCGTTTACGACCGTTTTATGGCTTTTCGTACCCCAAAATGAAAAGTTGAATTGGACTCAACAACGTTATTCTTTTTGAAGAATCTAGCGGCATAAAAGTAATATCTAGCACATTTCATTTAATATTAGACTTTTTATTGACCTAATTGAGATATGACAGAACTTCGACATTTCGTAAAATTTACGTTTCAGTTTGGAATGCACAAAGACCAATTACGTAAACATCAAATTATACGGTTTTATTCCAGTTACATCATACACTTTTGAATATAATGTAAATACTAAATATCAAGCCCAGCGATGAAGCTACAAATTTGATACTTTATGCCCTTTATGGATATATGAAATCATTGATATCCTGAAAAAATGACGGCATCGCTGAGTGAAAGGCCGAAAATTTCTGAAATCTGGTTACTGCCCATTCCGATCGGTATTCATTACAGTTATAATTTATCGCCTGATCGTTTAGACGTTTATCGCTTTTAAAGACCTGCCTAAAAGCTTCGTTTTATTGCCCTTAAGCTCATCGTATAACCAGTTTTATGCGATTCTGAAGAACCAATATCACGGGAGGAACGGAATAAAAGAGCAAACGCGCAAATACATGAATGGGGATTTTAACTTGTCGCATATAATAAGATACTCGTGTTTTACATTGTAACGAATGGGAAGTTTGGCAGCCTTTTCACTACTTGGGAAATTGTTGTGCTGGGTTAATTCTCTCCGAGTAACCACGCTATAACACTAATATATATGTATTGTGGATGAAATGCATTCCATATATACGAAAAATGCATAGTTGGATGGCTGCTTTCAATCCACAAGGAAGTTTCAACCCATTGAGAGCAACTTTGATAGGTCAATTAGGGTAAAAAAAATAGGATTATTGAAAACTAAAGGTCTAAGAGGAAATACACTGATCAACAATTGCTAGGGATCACTTATGAACTTCTGTTCATTTGTATTTTTTCAAGTTATCTCGTGAATATCTGTACATTATATGTTCTCTAAGGAAAAAGTAAGATGTTTTGAGTTGATTATATCAAAGTCTTCCTCACTTCATCGGCTCTTGTTCACAAAATCGATTATTATCTGTAGGCTGTTACAGGTGGAGTGAAAAGCAATGTGGTATTTGTTATTAAATCTGTTTTTTTTCTCTCGTTCAAACACATAAGGTGACAATAATTGAAGAAATGAGAACAATATCAGCTTATCAGTCATGCCGAGAAGACGTTTGGCTCCTGTGCAACTGGACCAAATCATACGGTGGATACAGGAAGGTTTGTCCCAGCGAGAAGTGTCCCGGCGGTTGAATGTTTCGCAAAGTGTCGTGAGTCGGGCTTGGAATAGGTTCATCCAAAACGACTCAGTAGCTTATGTTCATGGAGGAGGTCGGCAGCGCAGTACAACAGCTGCCCAAGATCGTCTTTTGATCCTCAATGCTAGGAGAAATCCCACTTACCCGGCGTCGCGGCTCAATAGATCACTGAGAGTTGCAACAGGAGTTCTAATTTCGAACCAGACTGTAAGACGACGACTACATGTTCGTGGTTGGAGAGCACGTAGGAGGGTACAAGATCCCCGTTTGTATACCGGGTTCATCGATGGCAATGGGCTGAGGAGCACCGCAATTGGACACTTGAAGATTGGAGCCGATGTTTATTTACGGATGAGTCTAGATTTCGTTTGGTCAACTCCGATGGATGTATTCTTGCTTGGAGGGAAAGAGGTCGAAGGTATGCAGAACAGTTTATGGTACCCACAACAGCTTTTGGCGGAGGTTCTATATGTGTATGGGGAGGCATTTGTTTGAACCAACGCACAGAGTTGGTTGTTCTGCAGAACACCACCATGACCAGCCAGAGATATCACGATATGATTATTGAACCCATAATTGCTCCGTTTGCGGCTGCCGTGGGCGAGAATTTCATTTTAATTGACGATAATGCCCGTCCACACCGTAGTCGTCTGGTTAATGAAGCGCTAGAAACTCATGCTATTGATAGGATGGACTGGCCAGCTCGCTCTCCAGACATGAATTGCATCGAACATGTCTGGTCTGAGATGTCTAGACAATTGTCAACCTAAGAACAACCGATCAATAACCTGGAGGACCTTTCTAACGCTTTACGGGATATTTGGACGAATTTGCCCCAAAATTTTATAAATCGTTTGATCGAAAGTATGCCTCGTAGGGTAGAATGCTTGAGACGAGCTCGTGGGGGACCAACTAGGTACTAGCTTAACCGAAACTTTAGCCTTCTTGTGGTTTCATCATAAAATTTTTATGTTATTCAAACACAGAATTTCGAGTGTTCCTAATAGAGTCTTTTTTTCTCTCCAACTTTCCATTTTTTCATTCTTTTCTCAAGTGAACCATATTATCAACTGAAAATACTCTGATATCTGACTAAATTCATAATCTTGGAGCGAATATTTCAGAAATAAATTTAGAACAAGTAAGTGATCCCTATCAATTGTTGAGCAGTGTATATGAAAGGAACTTGGATCTGTTGCAATTTAATCATTGAGATTAATAAGATTCTCATCAGAACGAATTACAGTAATCTGAAACATCAGCGCTAGTTCATTCATGCTCAGTAAGGAAATAAAGGGTTTTGTAATGAGAGGTTTCATTTTGAATAGTGCCCTATCTGACCAGCTGTCACTTTCGAAGCTGTCATTTTTTGGTATTTAACAAATTTAGTAAACACAAGAACATCATCAAAGTAGTATTTCCGCTGATTTAGTCCTTGAAATGCATGAAAAAGATTGGGAATTTCATCAAAAATCATCTTCAGAAATGAGATCCACTTTTACCTAGGAGGCTACGTTAATAAGTTGAATTGTCCGCATATGGGATAATAATGATTATTGAAAAGTCTCTCCATCCTCAACGTGTCACTTTTTGATGAGGTTTTTGGGCTGGTGGTGTGATTGGATCCCACTTATTCGAAAATGAGGCTGGTGCAACGATTACGGTGAATGCATTACGCTACCGAGCTATGATGAATGATATTGGCCACCGAGATCTTGTGATTTAACACCTTTAGAATTTTTTCTTTGGGGTCACGTCGAAGATAGGGTCTTTGCCAATGCTCTACAATCGATTCAAGACCTTAAGGATGGAATTCGTGGAGTTATCGTTGACATACAGCCGAAAATGTGCGAATTGGTCATGGAAAACTTTATGAAGAGAATATGGTGCTGGAATCATAGCCGTACCGGCCATTAGGCTCATATCGTTTTCCATATTTAATGGTTGATCTTCCCCTGCACAATGAAATAAACATTCATTGAGTTCTCTCAAAATGCTCCATTGTTGTCAATTAATTTATCTAGATGTTTACCAACAACATATATTTTTTCGTAAATATTGGGAAATTTTTTTCGATTTTCCATGGTTTCAATGACGTTTTTTTTTCTATGTTATATTTTAAAGCCGACAACACAGAATACTAAGAATATTTTTTCTCAAACTTGGGTTTTTTGCTGAAATAAGTTTTTTTCATGAAAAACAAGACGTATTCATATTCTTACATTACTGGATGGTATTTCAAAATCTGTCGTCTAACCTATTATGCAAATTAAATAAAAATATTCTCCCGTGAATGCCAGGCATCGTCTTACCATAATCGTTGGTCATTATGGCTAAGTAAAACACATTCTTCATTAATTTGGGCTTGAAACCTGTTCCTCATTGATAATGACTCTATTCTGGGTGTAAATTATCTTTTTCTAGGTCGACTTGCATAGATCTCTTTCGCCTGGAGGAAATTAATTTCTGATCTTTCTATATCATCCTGACTTGCTCTTTTATCGGCCCATTCCCATTATCTTAAACTGAAAAATTTATCTTCTAAGGATATCAAATACTAATCAAACGTTTCAAGCAATATTACAAGTCCATAACTTCAGTAAATTATCCGGAAATAAAGAATTAATAAAGTGATAGGTACAAAAGATATATACACTATTGATACACATAATGTTGAGTTAATCCTTTCTCTACCTATTCCCCATGTAATCCCGGAAGCAGATGGATCAAAAACGGCACATATGTTTAGCTACTCCAGAATATTAAATCTTGGACAAATATCCACCCATCTCGTGAATAACGACAGCAGACGACATTTCATGTCATATATCATCTCAGTTATAGCCTCAGTCCCACAGGTATACGAACTCAGAATAGTCAAGCGGTTTATTTATAAAAGTTTATTCAGTGAAATAACAGATCAACCTGCTCCCTATGGTTTTTACGATATAACAAATCTTCATTAATAAGCAACATCCCGAGATCTTATTAATGTTTAATAACTCCCATTCATGTTTATTATTTTCGATAATAAACTGATCGAAAAACAAATCAAATACACCTGAAACTTCAATATTTTACTTTTTAAGGGGTCGTTCCCCCAAACAATCTGTGATTTTTTTATTATAATTTTGAAATTTTGAGCCGAGAATGGTCTCAAACTACTCACTGATAACTTATCCGTCCTTAAATTTCTTCAAATTATGTCTGGTTATAAATAGATATGTCTCGAACGGAAAAACATAGAAATTAGAAATTTTCAGGTTATGATGGTATTGATGTGTTAAAAGAAACTCAATGAATTCTTCAAGAATAACAATGTCTGTTCAGTCTGGGTTCCTGGTCACTCGGCAATTAAAGAAAATGAAAAGGCTAACATACTTGTCAGACTCCTTTCATTGATCCAGAATCTTTTTGTAGTATAGGTACCTACAAGAAAGAGTTTCAGGAGAAGGAAAAACCAAAATGGCGGAGTCTTTCTGGGTTGGATAATTCTAAAAAGTGCCTTGAAAACTTTGATACTGCGAGATTTAAGAAGAATCTGGATCTTATTCTTTTTGAATTTATGAAGGTTATATGCCTCGGGGAACACCTCCCTAGGCAATGTGTTCCAGAGCATTGCAGTTCGTTGGATGAACGAGTCTTTGAAAAGAGATGTTCTGCAGGTCTCCAACGCGACCACAAAGGGGTGTGAAGACTGAACTTGACGGGCTAACCTCGAAGAGACTGCCAAAGGAGGAACGATTGTTGATATTTCAGAAGAGCATAGCCCATGAAAATATCTATAAAATAGAGACAGATAGCTAACTTTTCTACGGTGTTCCAAAGTGGTTAGCGAGTTTGTAAGCGAGGCATCACCGACGAGACGAATTGCCCTTTTTTGGACAGAATCCAGCAGTTTCAGAACATGCTTTGGTGCCGCACTCCAAACATGGGAACAGTATTCCAGGATAGGTCGGATCTGTGCCTTATAAATCATAAGTAGCTGACTGGAAGTGAGTAGGAGCTGTAGGTGTAGACTACGACCATTGATGAGAGAACAGCTCCGATAGGGTCCACAATAGATCATAAGGTCATGGTGCAAATGCAACCCCCTTTAATCTAAATATAAAATCTACGCTTGACTGCGGAGAAGCATACCTGCAGGTATTTTCTGCTGGATAAAATAATACAACCAATGAAATTGACCAAGCTGAAAACTGGAAGAGTCATTGTTCCTCACTCTTAAAAATCGAAAACTTCGTTTATTAGTTCAATAATAAAATTCCATAGAGTATCGACAGATCCTACTCAAATTTTACTAAGAACTTCTAAACATATCTAAAGGAAATAAACTCCCTGGAAACTTCTTGATTAAAATGGAATCCCCAACCTGGTCCCTAGGCATCGATCACGTGACTTCATTCAGAGTCGATCCGCGGATGACGTGGGAGTATAGTATTTTCGGATTTATTGTTGCCCACGGCGTCACCTCCGGTTTTCGACGGATCGGCAGAGATAAAGTACACACGAAAACTTTTTCGTATGGCGAATTTCAAGCGAATGTCGTCTCTGGTTGTTGCGTAGGCGACCAACAACCGCGCTGGGTGCGAGAGCCATGTTAATGGGAATGTCGAAGGAGAAAGATCAGTTTCGATTTCGACACAGATCGCGTGGGAACGATGTCTGAGCTATGAACGGCCATTAATTTCGATACACGCTTTAGAAAATGCTATCCAACGATAGGAAAGATATGGACAGCCGTTCAGACTACGAAAATCAGGAATTCCCCAAAGAAATGGCGTTCTTCACTTTGATTACTTCAATTGAAGTGAATGAAGTTCATTGGTCAAATTTCATTCTGAAGTGGAAAAAATTTGTTGTTAACGATATCCTCAAAGCTGCCTTCATGATCTTATAATTGCTGATGAAGTCCTGCGCTTTCGCAGGACTATAGCTCTAAAAAAACACCCTTTACTTTTGAAGGGTGTTTTTTAGAGCTATAGAACTTTAAATTGAAATAAAAGAATGATGGACTATTCGATTGGCATGAATTTTATTTTTCCGCAAGATAATCTTGTGGCATTACATTTCAAATATGATTTCTGGCAAATGACCGCCACGGCTGGATCGGATGTAGTCCAATCTGGACGTCCAATTTTCGATGACTTTTTCCAACATTTGTGGCCGTATATCGGCAATAACACGGCGAATGTTGTCTTCCAAATGGTCAAGGGTTTGTGGCTTATCCGCATAGACCAATGACTTTACATAGCTCCACAGAAAGTAGTCTAGCGGTGTTTAATCACAAGATCTTGGAGGCCAATTCACAGGTCCAAAACGTGAAATTAGGCGGTCACCAAACGTGTCTTCCAATAAATCAATTGTGGCACGAGCTGTGTGACATGTTGCGCCGTCTTGTTGAAATCACAGCTCCTGGACATCATGGTTGTTCAATTCAGGATTGAAAAAGTTAGTAATCATGGCTCTATACCGATCACCATTGACTGTAACGTTCTGGCCATCATCGTTGTTGAAGAAGTACGGACCAATTATTCCACCAGTTCATAAAGCGCACCAAACAGTCAGTTTTTCTGGATGTAACGGTGTTTCGACATACACTTGAGGATTAGATTCACTCGAAATGCGGCAGTTTTGTTTGTTGACGTAGCCATTCAACCAGAAGTGCGTTTCATCGCTAAACAAAATAAAATGGACGTAGTGCGCGATACGTATTCCGCACAGAACCATTATTTTCGAGATGAAATTGAACTATTTGCAAGCGTTGTTCACATAAGTCTATTCATGGTGAATTGCCAAACCAAACTGAGAATAAATCACTTGACAGCTGTTGAATCGGTCGCTATCTTGAACAGTAATGCCAACTTAAAGTTATATACCTCGAAAAAAAACACCCTATATATGTAGCAATGAAAATCTGATTTTATTGAAGAGGTCGAAATAGAACTTTACTTAGAATGAATTACTCAGAATGAATTACTTAGAATGAATGAATAATAACTAAGTATTATACATCAACAATGATCACTGCTCTAAAAACCCAGGAAAAAATTGGTACAGACATAAAAAACGCAATTCATACTTTAGCGAAACAACTGTTGTTTTTGGTTCATTTGTTTCAAAAATATTGGGAATCAAAGTTTGTCATGATTTCTATATAAGATAACTTATCATGAAACAAAGACCCAATTTTCCATTGTGTAAACTGTGTGATGATAAATAAGCTCCAGCAAGCACAAGGTATTTCCAACTCAAACAAAAACTTTTGGTAATAATAGCTGCCAGCAAACATAAATAATTGTAGAGGATAGCTATATCCAACTATGTGTAATACTGCTTGATTAACACATATTATTCACTACGCAGCCGAAAATCCAACTACTTCCTTCATTCTGAAAACCATTAAGCAGCGTCATTAATAGCTGCAGAACACCTGGCCTCGCACACTCGCGAAAGAAGATCCAAGACTCAACATTTGGCCTGCGGCCACATTAAAATTACCAACGCCATTTAACTATTCAAACACAGAACTAATTCACACCTCGATAAACCGCCAACGACCTTATAGGGTATTCGAAGTGGTTGCCAGATCTACGAGAGAAAAAAATTCCTCATGTACGGGTACACAGGGTGAGTCTTTGACTTGTATATAAATTTCAACCGAACATTCCTGAGGTGAAAAGAAACACTCTTTTCCTTCACTATTTTTTCCGATTTAATTTTTTCTTCTGACTTAGTAACAAGCCAATTGAAAAGTCCCCGGTCTAACATAATAAAACACATTTTTTTTGGCCAAATTCGATTTCATTATTCAACATAGTTGCCTTCCAGGGCGATACAGCGATCTTTCTACTGTTCGATACCATTTATGTAGTACGATTTGTCTTTCGCTTCAAAATAGGCCTTACTTTCGGCGATAACTTCTTCATTGGTGCTAAATTTCTTTCCAGCGAGCATTCTTTTTGGTCTGAGAACATGAAAAAGTCGCTGAGGCCCAGATCTGGCGAATACGATGGATGCAGAAGCAATTCGAAGCTCAATTCATACAATTTTGCCATTGTTTTCATTGATTTATGACACGGCGCATAGTCTCGATGAAACAGTTCCTTTTTTTCTTCAAATGGGGCCGTTTTTTAACGATTTCATCCTTTGAACGATTGCGCATCCCAGAATACTGATGCCATAACCTTGCCAGCTGACTGTTTGTTTTTCCTTGCTTTGGATTCGGTTCATCGTGTGCAGTCCACTCAGCTGACTGTCGATGGGTCTATGGAGTGAAATGATGGAGCCATGTTTCATCCATTTTCACATATCGACGCAAAAATTTAGGTTTATTGCACTCGAACAGCTTCAAACCCTGCTCAGAATCATTAACACGTTGTTGCTTTTGATCGATTGTGAGCTCGCGCGGCACCCATTTTGTACACAGCTTCCTCATGTACAAATATTCCTGAATGATATGATGTACACGTTCAGATGATATCTTCACAATGTCTGGTATCTCGATTAACTTCACTTTACGGTCATTCAAAATTATTTTGTTAATTTTTTTGATTTTTTCGTCGGTGACAGCCTCTTTTGGGCGTCCACTGCGTTCGCCGTCTTCGGTACTCATTTCACCACGTTTAAATTTAGCATACCAATCAATGATGGTTGATTTTTCTGGTGCAGATCCCGGAAACTCTTCATCAAGCTAAAATTTTGCTTCAACTGTATGTTTTCCCTTCAAAAAGTATTATTTTATCAGCACACGGAATTGCTTTCTCTCCATCTTTCTTCAAATAAAAAAACTCACAACGCAATATCTCACAAACTGATGGTCAGACTGCTGTCAAATTTTGACACGTATCGTTTGAAGGTTGGTACTAACTAAAAATCAAATGCATTTATTGGCCTAATATAGCGGGCATTCTGAAGTTGACCGGACTTCTATCCACAAAGATGTTCTGGCCATTATCTCTTGAGTCTTCTTGTGTTATTGAGATTGAAAATTTAGTAGACGAGTCATCATTGGTGCTGGTATCGTATTTTATGGAATATTGTCTTATTCTGACAAACATATGGGATCTCCAAATTATTGAGGAGCGTTTGATGGGATACATAGCATGGAGCATTTGCTTCTCAAGGTCTTGGATTGAAACGTTATTTCTTGAAATAAAAAATCTATCCTCGATTAATAAAAATTGATGAAAAAGCACAGTTTTGCCTTGGTGCGTAGCAAAAATTAAAAAATCGTTGCAGTCATCCAAAGCTTGAGGTCTGGCAACTCTTCCTTCAAGCGATCGAAGACGTCGACAAATAGCCCGCGTCCACGAAGCGCCTCAGGCGTCGCTTTATTAAAATGCATCTTATCAGGTTTCACGATATTTGCACAGATACCGCGCATAGCGGTAACGATAATAACAACGATACGAACAAATTATTAATATTCAAATTTAATCGCGGTCATCATGCATCATGTAGCTAGACGAACGACGAAGCAGGCGTGGGAGAGAACGTCTTGTGTGTTCTTTGACAGTTCTAGGTTATGATTTGATGTATATCAATGAAGCGGCCGGTATAAGGGGGAATTCTGACAGCCATCAATCTCCGATAGGCGTAGGAGAGACAAGTATTTTCCATAGTTCTCATTAAGGAGAATGTTCTTCGAATACAGGTGGGAACATAATAGTTCAAACCGCAAAGTTACTTGTTACTCATTATGGTTAGGTTAGGTTAGTCACTATGGCTTTTTGATGATTGTGAGTTCAATTTCAATGGTGAAAATAATCTCGGTACCATAAAAAGTTAAAAATAAGTCTGACCAGTCAGAGTCAGCTTCGAAAACCACAACAAATCAATGGATGGCTGATTAGCTTGACATCGCTTTAATTCGGCCAGTTTTTGGTTTTCTAGCTACTTGGCGCTTCCTCTACAGTCTACAACATCACCAACCAAAATGCCACAAAGAAGTTTCTGTTCCGCATTAATTGCTCCCTCGAGCTCTACTGCGCTCAGCTCAGTTCAGCATCGCTCAACTTCACATTCAGTCTGCCTAAGAAGTCGGTTATGAGTTTTCAGAAATTCTGGAAACTCCCGGAACTAGTTACGTCATATGATCAGAGTTGGAATTTATACAGCATAAAATAAAAAAAATAGATTTAGAACTTTGTTTCCGCCGTTTTGCATTAGATGACAGAAGCGGTAAGTGGTAGACGATATAAATAGATCGTAGATGTCATACAATAAGCTTAGGTATTTGTAAATATAACGCCATCGAAATATTAGTCAATTTGTGTCTGCATCATGAAGTTATTCTCGATTAAACATGTCAGCTTACGAGCCAATTTCTCGTCATTTGCGGGAGATTTTGATTTTCTGCTATAATATGAAGAAATCTGTGACTGAGGCTTATCGAATGCTTTTAAATACCTATGGTGAGGCCGCTATTAGTGAAAGAACGTGCCAAGAGTGGTTTAAACGCTTCAAGAACGGTGATTTTGACGTCGAAGACCAGCGGTGAAAGAAAGAAGGTTTTCGAAGATGCAGAATTGGAAGCATTGCTTGATCAAGTCTCGTGTCAAACGCAACAAAAATTAGCAGGATCATTGGGAGTGACGCAACAAGCCATTTCAAAACGCCTGAAAGTCATGGAAATGATTCAGAAATAAGGAAATTGGGTGCTGTACGAATTGAAGCCGACATATGTTGAACGGCGGTTATTTGCTTGAGAACACCTGCTTGCAAGGCAAAGACGGAAGAGGCTTCTGCATGGCATTCTGACTGTAGACGAAAAATGGGTTAATTACGATAATCCCAAGCGCAGAAACTCATGAGGATATACCGGCCATGCTTCCACGTCGACGGCCTAACCGAATATTCACGGTTCTGAGGTCCATGCTCAGTATTTGGTGGGACCAGCTCGGCGTAGTATATAATGAGTTGTAAAACCGACTGACACAATCAGAGGCGATCGTTATCGAATGCAATTGATACGTTTGAGCCGAACATTGAAAGACAAACGGCCGCAATCCAAGGAGAAAGATGTTGAAATGATTTTACAGCACAACAATTCTCGACCCCATGTTGCGAAAGTGGTCAAGACATACTTGGAAACGTTGAAATGGAAAGTCCTACCCTTCCTGCCGTTTTCACCAGACGTTGCTCCTTTGGACTATCACTTGTTTCGATCAATGGCATACAGCTTGGCTGACCAGCACTTCAGGTCTCATGAAGAAGTAAAAAATTGGATCGAATCGTGGATCGCTTCTAAAAATGACCAGTTTTTTCAACGCGGCATTCGTACGCTGCCTGAAAGATGGGGGAAAGTAGTGGCCAGCGATGGACAATACTTTCAATCATACTCGTAAATGTATAACCAGTTTTTTACAATAAAGCCTCGATTTTCGGAAAGAACCGCGCAAATTTGTACGCCTATGTTTTCAGATAACATTATTGTAATAGATGGAAACTCTCTTTGGCTGTAGATTGAGTATACTAAGGCAAGAGAATATATCCTTCCCGGATTACACATGATAAACCTGAAAGTTCTCAAATTGAAACCTCCGTTCTAACTTAATTCACACTGAAGTACCATAAAATGCCCGTCTACATCTCTTATTGGCAAAGTTGCTTTTTCATATTAAAAGCCACTAAACCAGTCTTCCTGCTCTGCTTATAGCCTCTAATATCAATAATTTATCCCTGTATATTCGTATCGTTAGTTAGTTTCGAATTGGGATGAAAAATATAAACGATACAAACTCTCTCAAAGTAGTTACTTTCGCAATCGGTTAAAAGGAATCCATGTCGCGAATTATTTTTTCCGAACGTTCATGACGTCCATTAGAATCGATATTTATAGTGCGTACTACAATCTAACGAAGCGTCGATAACCAAAGGAAATTCTATGGATTAAACGGAAGGTAACATTGGAGGAAAAATCTAATTCCATCTGGACAAGAGATCTGCGTATTTTCGCAGATAATGGGGTTGTTGAACGAGGCAGGTCTGGGACAACAAAAGGGAGGAAACATAAGTTAGAAGGAATTGGGACATGAAAGGAGAAAAAGGTATCACAAGGATTCCGGATGCGGACAGGATAGGATTCTGGGTGAATTGGCTCTGCCACAAAAATATTTATGTTCATACATAGGCGAAAAACTTTGCTTCCGCCGTTTTCTTTTCGAAATTCGAGGCTTTATTATGAAAAACTGGTTATACATTTATAATTCAAGGTATTGTCTATCGCTAGCCACTACTTTCTCCCATCATTCGGGCAGCGAGCGAATCCCACGTTCAAAAAACTGGTCATTTTTTCGGAGCAATCCACGAATCGATAAAATTTTTCACTTCTTTATAAGACCAGAAGTGCTGGTCAGCCAGGCCGTATGCTCGAAACAAGTGGTAGTCCGAGGGAGCAACGTCTGGAGACTACGGCGGGTGGGGTAGGACCATTTCAACGTTTATAAGTTTGTCTTGACCACTTTCGCAACATTGAGTTGAGCATTGCCATGCTGTGGAATCTCTTCATCATGTCTTTCGTTGTATTGCGGCCGTTTGCCTTTCAATGCTAGGCTCAAACTCATTAATTGCGTTCGGTAACAATCGCCTCTGATTGTTTCAGTCGATTTCAACAACTCATAATACACTACGCCGAGTTGATCCCACCAAATATTGAGCATGGAACCGTGAACATTTGGTTTTACCGTTGACGCAGAAGCATTGCCGGGATATACCCATGATTTGCTGCGCTTGAGCTGATCGTAATGAACCCATTTTTCGTTTCCATTAACAATGCGATGCAGAAATCTCTTCCGTCTTTGCCTTGCAAGCAGCAAAGCAAGCAAACAAAAGCCATTCAACATCTCTCGGCTTCAACTCGTACCGCACCCAATTTCTTTGTTTCTGAATCTTTCCCATAACTTTCAGGCATTTTGAAATAGCTTGTTGCGTCACTCCTAATGATTTTGCCCATTCTTATTGCATTGGACACAAGTCTTGATCAAGTAATGCCTTCAATTCTGCATCTTCGAAAACCTTCTCTCCTCCACCATGCTGGTCTTCGACGTCAAAATCACCGTTTTTGAAGCGTTGAAACGACTCTCGGTACGTTCTTTCACTAATAGTGGCCTTGCCATAGGTATTTGAGAGCATTCGATGAGCCTCAGCCGCAGATTTCTTCATAATAAAGCAGAAGATTATAACCTCCCGCAAATTACGAGAATTAAGCTCGTTAGTTGACATGTTTAATCGAGAATAACTTTATGATGCAGTTACAAATCGACTAATATTTCAATGGCGTTATGTTTACAAATATTTAAGCTTATTGTATGACATCTACGATTTATTTATTTTGACTACCACTTACCGCTACAACCATTTTTTGCAAAACAGCGGAAGCAAAGTTGTCCACCTAATGTAAATCATTGTGATATTCACATTCACAACATTTAGTTAACGCCACATCTCATTTGATGCAATAATTTTTTGTGAGTTCCTAATTACCTGATGAGAGACGTATAATATTTGCTGCATAGGTACTAACAAACAAAATTCGCCTCAATCTGAAACTTTGAATCTTATCTGTCAATAAGTGTTCTTTTCATGTTATCATCGAACCACTTATCAAAATTATGAAGTTTATGATCATCAAGTTGCTTCAGCTGTTTACTGAAGAAGCCAGTTTACAATTCTTGAAAGATAATTGTACATAATCGTCACGAAGATCATAACAAACCAATTCTGTTTTAAGAAAAGTACCTTCGTGTATTCAGGTGTTTTTATATTGGTTATTATTTTAAACTATATATGTATGTATGTGTATATATATGTATAATTGTGTTACTTAACAGGCATAGAATTTGAGTTTTTTTATAATATAAACAATAACAGAAATGAAAAAAAAAACACGTTATACAGGTGTTCCTAAATTGGAGGTACAAACGGAAATGAAAGATAATTTTAAGAGAAAAAAGTCTTATAAACATGGACCCTCAAACGCTTTGTTTTCGAGATACAGCGTAATAAAATTTGTCTTTCTCATAGCATATTACCTCTATAAGATATTTCAATTAAATTTGGCATAGATATTCCAATTTGAAGTTTCCTTATTTTCCCTAATTTTGAATGCAAATCCACATAGTGATATTTTTTCTAGTAACAGTGCCCGCTTCTTTTCTCCATTATTTTTTTTTTTTGGTGGACCAGGTCCAGGACTGTAACCTTTTTGGTTTCTTTTAGTTTTGTTGTATCTGCTACCGATTTCGAGATAGTAGTTAGTATATTGTGACGAACAGCGAGAAATCTAGGCACTGAAAATCACTCAAGAAGCTCTACTTAGTGTTAAGAAAGCCATTGGCGTCTTGAACCTCCTCCAATTTCTATTTCGTTGCACGAGGGAAAAAGGAACTTTACAAAATTTAATAGTTCACATGAAATCAAATCTAACAGAAAATGTTTTGCCCAGCTCAATTCTCAAAGAACTAGTTAATGTAGGTATATATACTAAATTTTTGTTCGGAATATGGCAACTATCTTCTGCCAATTTCTGCCCTGTATACAACGGACTGAAAAAATCGAGTTTTTTCATGAATTCTACTACAGTGCAGGCTCAAAATTAGTTGCAATTTCAGTTTCATTAAATAAACGCACAAACACTGTCTGGCCAAATAATGAAGATAAAACGCAATGACCTCGAGCCTTATTTATTCTTCCGTCTGTGCCCAAATACATCTTACTAGTACCCTATATTTGGCCGAGAAATAATATCTCGAAAACATCGATGGTTCTGAATACTTGAAGTTTGAGTACAACGTTCTCGAGTACTGGCAAGCTCCTCTAAAGTCTGTATAATGAAGTATCAATGAATAAAAACTATCGCAAAATCTGACGTAGCTAGAAGTCATCAATAAATCACTAGTGCCTGAATAAAAGTTGAGTAAATGTAAACCGAAAGGTTCTTATCGTACAAAACTATTCTTCTCCTTGCCCGTATTGTGTTATGCTGAAAAATGTGAGTCAAAGCTTTCAGATATATCTGTTGCCCATCATTACCACTTCAAATTAATTCCGTCTCCTCCTCTGACTGAAATCCATAACTTCATAACGAAATATCGTCGACATCTGTCGGTACTTAAAAGCCCAACTACTCAACACCATTTCTAATCAATTATTCCTTAGATCAGAACAGTCATTATGCGGCCTGAGCGCACCTAATGGAAGTGTAAATCAGACGCCACTACTTATTAGATGAAGACATCACGCGTCTCTTTGAATCCGATTCGACGTATTAATGAATATCAACAAATCACACCTCTTTGACTCTTTGAGGTTAGAGCGGAGTCCTAATTAGGTCGCAATAAATAAAACCATCCATTAGACGTTCGTTTTTTTCATAAGGCAGTTGTCGAATGAGGCAATAAGACGCACCCTAGAGACTTCAAACGAACGCGCGTAATGCGCCGTGTGTGCGCCGACTTCAGACATCGATAAAAATAATACACCTACTATAATATCGCAGGTCATTTACTCTCCGACCTTTCAGCGTTACGCAACCGCGATTGTGTTAAATAATAGACGCGCTAAACGTGGCGAGAAATTCGTTTTCGTTGACGACGGGAATAGACTTTTGTTTTCGTGGACGTCGGACGTCCAAATTGACCGTCGCGACGAACGTTTCCGGCAAAGGCAGATGTGTATACGCGCGGAGGGCGCAGATGAGGTTTTGGGCGTGGAAATTTTTCTACTGCTTGTTTGACGAGGATGGAATGTTTCTGGAAGGCACGATAAATTAAAAATTTTTTAATTATTCCAATTTCAATGCTACATATAAAGGGTGTTTTTTTTAGAGCTATAGAACTTTAAATTGCAATAAACAACGATGGATTATTCGATTGACATGAATTTTATTTATCCGCAAGATAATCTTGTGGCATTACATTTTAAATATGATTTCTGGCATATGACCGCCACGGCTGGCTTGGATGTAGTCCAATCTGGACGTCCAATTTTCGATGACTTTTTCCAACATTTGTGGCCGTATATCGGCAATAACACGTCTTCCAAATGGTCAAGGGTTTGTGGCTTATCCGAATAGACCAATGACTTTACATAGCCCCACAGAAAGTAGTCTAGCGGTGTTAAATCACAAGATCTTGGAGGCCAATTCACAGGTCAAAAACGTGAAATTAGGCGGTCACCAAACGTGTCTTTCAATAAATCGATTGTGGCACGAGCTGTGTGACATGTTGCGCCGTATTGTTGGAACTACAGCTCCTGTACATCATGGTTGTTCAATTCGGGAATGAAAAAGTTAGTAATCATGGCTCTATAACGATCGCCATTGACTGTAACGTTCTGACCATCATCGTTTTTGAAGAAGTACGGACCAATGATTCCACCAGCCCATAAAACGCACCAAATAGTCAGTTTTTGTGGATGTAACGGTGTTTCGACATACACTTGAAGATTAGCTTCACTCCAAATGCGGCAGTTTTGTTTGTTGACGTAGCCATTCAACCAGAAGTGCGCTTCATCGCTAAACAAAATAAAATGGACGTAGTGCGCGATACGTATTCCGCACAGAACCATTATTTTCGAAATAAAATTGCACTATTTGCAAGCCTTGTTCAGAAGTGAGTCTATCCATGATGAATTTCCAAACCAAACTGAGAATAAATCACTTGACAGCTGTTAAATCGGTCGCCATTTTGAACAGTAATGCCAACTTAAAATTATATACCTCGAAAAAAAACACCCATTAGTAGATAGAAAGGGAAAAGTTTGAACATTTTGTTTTTATGATAGCGCGACAAATTTTCCGTAGAAAATCTTTTCCATGCCTAAATATTTCTGAAACTTGCCCTTTCGAAACGTTCTTGACTAGAGATTATTATGAGTATCTCCATAGATCATAAACTTCTCACGGAAATTTCTTCAATCAACATCGTAGAAGAATGAGGTTCAATTTTACCTAATTGTAAAGTTTAAGTGAATAAAATGATTAACCTTATAGGGATCGTTCTTCGTGAAAACTTTCATGAGAAGTTTTATTCACTACTGCTTACAAAAAGGTTTTCGTAAGCGAAGTTCTTCCATTGATTTCTACGACTCACGAAAAGTTCGTTTTAGGTCTTCTTAGAGATTAACTTTTGAGTGAATTAGACAAATGTTTTTTGGTATCTGGGAAATTTGTCTGTACCCTCGGATATATCTATTATCTATATACAGTTATGTGGTCTTCAAGGACACAACGATTACTGAAATGTTCATAATTCCAAATTAGTGCTTTTTATATTTTCTAGATTTTTTTTCGGAAAGTGCCAAAATACTATTCGTTGAGGTTTCTCCTCGGGTTTCTCGTATTTGAATAAGTATTTGCTCTTCTATCTCTTTTTCTCTCTGAATATTTCAATTACTAGAAATTACCTAGGGAGATATCGATTATGCATACCTACTAATGCATAGTCGATATCTGCCTTGAAATATTCCCGGCTTGGCTTGATTTTCAGGCTACTTGGCTTGAGCTTGACTTGATTTCAAGTCAATCAATAAAAAAATGATGAAATGAGAAAAAACCTTGCAAAGAACACTGTTATATATTTATTAAACTTATTGTATGAAAGAACCGAAAATATCAACTTTTTTGGAATAGAAACATAAATTAAATCACTTTAAATCGTAATAAAATAAAAAATAATAAAAAAATAGAGTTTCTTAATATTGAGAAACCTCCAGGCTTTGTTTGATTTCATAATTTTCCAATCAGGATCTAAGACACATGAGTCATCTTACAGATTTGTCGCCTTACCTATTGCGGGTTTTTGAAACTGTAAGAGCAGCTCCGGAAAAATGTCTTTCAACAATAGCTGAAGATGCTGGCGTTGATAAAAAATTCTTGGCCATTTTGGCCAAGTTGAAGAAGTTATTTCTGAAACTACTCATTGGATTCATAGAAATGTGGGAAAACTACTAATAAAGTTTCTCGGCGCTCGAGGAATCTCCTCATTTAGTCTGAGCGAATACGAGATTGCAGAAATATATGCCGTGCAACGCGTGCATATTAAGCCCAAGTAATATCAAGTAGCTTGATATCAAGTCAAGCAATGAATATCGAAAATCAAGTAAAGTCAAGATCACGTATGTAGTTTTTCACGATCTTGATTTTGAAGTCAAGTAGTTGGTTTTGGTTGGAATGTCAAGCTACTTAGCTTGATGAATCCCTATGCATGAGGCAGATCACCTAGATCTCGTGTTTTTACACCTTTAGACTTTTTTCTTTAGGGCCACGTGAAATTTAAGGTTTCAAAATCGATACGAAATCTTAAAAATGGAATTCGTGATTTTATCGAGGATATACAGCCGCAAATATGCGAATTGGTCACGGAAAACTTCAACCATCTGTCCATCGATTTTTCTTAAAATATACTTGTTTTTTTATATCAAAAATGAAACCTCTAATAGAAAAAACCCTTTATATGATTGAGTATTTCCAATGTATCAGGTAGAACTTATTGAACTTAACTCTTGCTTTTGAACCAGAAAAAACATATTTTTTCCCATTTCAATCCATGTCCCAGAGAGTAAACTCTGGACGAATTTTTGTGAGACATTGAACTTCAAAAATATAATGAATCTTGTATCACGAATTGCAACATGATTTTTACGAAACTCAAACTTATTAAGAACTATAAGGAGCTGAGCCAGCGATATTCTCGATTCGTAATCGGACAGCTCATTTCTGTCTCGTTCTGAATGCAGCAAGTGCAATAACATCTTACCTCACCGATAACAGTACAAACCCGACAATGGAACATCCGTGAACAGGTTCGGTATTCAAAATACCGCATTCGTCCGTATTTACCTTGATAGAAAGCAAACTTCAGACACGAATATTTTTCGTTCCATTTATCTCGGACAACATTTGCACACCTATCACTTATCTGTTCAATGATCCCGATTTTTCGCAGGTTCATTATCGATTTATAATAAATCATCCAGGAGATTTCGAGATCGTCGATTCGAAGCAATGCGATTCGATTTTGGAGGTACTGTTTGTGGAGATGAGTGTGTTGGTATCTTTAGATGAGATAAGGTGGAATTAGGAAGTTTTTTCGACTATAAAGTATAGGAATTCGGGGGAATAATATTTGAGGAGATTATGTTTATTATCAGGCGGAGAATTCATATATTTGATGCCAATTCTTACATAATAAAGATCTCACACCTCTTCTTCTTGTGATAGATAGATTAGCTTATGAGGCCATCTTAAGATTATCCAGGGAAGGTACCGGCAGTGAAGGAATTAGGAATCAGAAAGCCTGGTACCCTTCTATAAATTACATACAATCTGCGGGCCTTTCTAGTGATGGTATATTAACTCCGATAAAACCTTCTCTACGATACTAAATAAAAAAGAGGATTGGAAAAGGAGTCCGCAGTACCAACTTTCAAAAAGAATACCATCAAATGATACAGAGATAGTCAAAAAACTACGACAGGGACTAGCGTTGGTGGATTCGAGGCTGGTATAGAATATCCAAAGTCACCTGAACCAGTGTCCATAAAAACTCTTGGCCATAGATTGTCCTTTGAAGTGGATACTGCGATCCGCTACATACCAGAGTTTATTTGAAAATATTGTTAGGCAATAAATTCACTTGCCCCAAAGGAATTTCTGGAAACTTGGACAACCCTTCACTAATCGGAATATTCTGGCTTCCTCCAAGTGACTTTGGATAGACTATACTAGATGCTCACTATCTTTAAGCCGCTGTCCAACTGTTTTTCAGGCAGAGATACATGCAATCGAAAAAAGTGTGAAAATGGAACAAGTTAGAAATCAACTATAAGGAATTTGATATATCGATATATTCTGATTGTCAGGCTGCAAACAAAGCGTTATGCTCACAGATAATCGATTCTAAGATAGTATTGCAGTGCCGAAAGAAACTCAATGAGATAGGCAAGAATAACGAGGTCTGTTTAGTCTAGGTTCCAGGTCACTCAGGAATTAACAGAAAAGAACAGGTCAATACACAAACTCCTTTCATTGGCCCAGAACCATTCTGTGTTATAGGTAAATTTACCTTAATGAAAGAGTTTCAGGAGAAGAAAAAATGAAAGAGAAACAACTAACGGAATCTTCCTGTCTTGGATCATTCCAAAACGGTTCTTCGAAATTTTGATAGTACGAGATCTGAGAAGTATCTGGATCTTAGCAAGAATATGAAACACTACCTCACTGGATTCCTTAGACGGCATCATGGAAGCACCTCTAGCAGAAAACGACGAGTGCAGATTCTGAGGGAAGGAGGAAATAACTCCAGATTACCTGGTGTAGTCAACGTAAAAATTGCTTTGGGCAAGAGACTTGTAGAAGTGAGGAAGTAACCTCATTGAAGCCATCGCAGGTACTGGAGTTCGTTAGAACTCAGGAACTGGAGAGTGGGCTGTAGATTACAACGAATAATGATGAGAACAGCCCCGATGGGAGACACTTTAGGCATAACGTGATGCAATGAAACCCCTCAGATCTAATATGATATACATTATCCTTTCTGACATATTTTCAAAGAAATAGTCCTATGAATCATATAAATATTCTCAGATTATATGCCCAGCTGAATCGCTATCTTTCTGATTTCATCATCTTCAGCTACCCTAATATTATTCAAATGCACTCAGAACCTGCAATGATCTGTCAGAACGCCGGCAAGTGCCTTAATTTCTGATAAGAAATGTGTTTTAGTTCATTTACTTTCGATAGACCTTTAAGACAGATAATAAAGTTCAAATCGCTTAATACTGTAATTTGAAATGCATTCAAGAAACGTCAAAGCTTCTTTATTTGATGAAGCAGAAGGATTTCTTAAGGATGAACTACATTATAAAAGGTTGAACAGTGTGGGACAGTTTGATGAACACGACCTATCTCACTAAACCTTAACTGCTATTCTAAAGATTCTCGGCATTTCTTTGGCTATTAACATTTTACTCTTTTTGTTGTTAACTCTCACAATCTCTGTTGTGGGGTTTTGTTGTTAACCTATGCCTTTCAGTGGAGAGTCTCTACTCTTTGGTATTTGAAATTGAGTTTTAGTCAACTTATGTTCTTTCGTAGTAGATCTTTGGGTCCTTGGTGATAGATTGGCATCCTTATCACATCTTCAACAGGGTAGTAGTGAACTAGTCTTTCAAACTGATCATTGGGGTGTTGACTTGTTTTCCAAGTATCTTCTCGACCCTTCTCTTCAGGAAACTGTGACAGTCTCTGTAGACTTGTTGGTTTCTTACAAGCCACGGAGTATTCATTGCAGCTCTTAACAGTTTATTTTTTGTCATTTGTATCTCCTTACTTCTTGATATGGCTCTTGGCAGCATAGACCCATGCTACCGATAATAGGTTAGTTGAGCTCTTGCAATTGACTCGATCATTATCAGTATCCGGCAAAATATGAGAAGATATGAAATCCCTCGTTGAATTTTCGGCTTTCTTTCGAATCCTTGCACCTGACCTCCCAAATCCGATTACGCTGTTACTTCAACGTCGTCGATCCTCACTCGTAGATAACAAAGACTCAGGTGTCCCGTTTTCAGCGTTTGATATTTCGGTGATGGATGCAAATAAACGCGGGGCACGTTGACCCTGGCCGTACCAACGGCATCTATTGTGCCGGACCGACCTGGCCGGAGATTTATCGGCCCGTAGCCGATTACTGCGAGATACCGCGAGCGCGGGAACCGAAGTGCCGGTATTGTTGTTGTTGATGCGGTATCCGTATACCGACCGGGTCGATAGGTCGGCAGATGGCGATGATAGCGAGGTTTATCTGGAGAGGCAACGTTCAACGGCACTTGCAGGATGGATGGACGTCGCGTTTCAGATGGCCCCGTTGAGAAAAAGAAGAAGAAGAGCGAGCTGGATTCGATGAAGACGGGGCATCAATTTCGAGACGTTATAATTTATACTCGGGGTTATAGCAAAGAGAATTCGTAAATGAATAAAGATTTAAAAGAATGTGTACATCTGATAACCATTAAAAAAAGTTTGAAAACAGTTTTCTCGAGAAAAATATTCGAAGAAAGCAACAACTTGTTCTCAGGAGCATTTGAGCGCTAGTACATAAATAGAGATCACAAAACTGCTTATAACAACTTACAACAATACAGCTCATACATTTAAGAAATTCAATTTATTATGATATCATCATTATTTTATTAGGTGTACAACTTTGCTTCCGCCGTTTTGCCTAAGTTGGTTGTAGCTATAAGTTTTAGTCGAAATAAATATATTGTGGATGTTATAGAATAAGGTATTTGTGAACATAATGCCATCGAACTATTGGTCGTTTTGTGTATGCATCATGGAACTATTTTCTATTAAACATGTCAGCTTACGAGCCAAATTCTCCTCTATGTGAGAAGATTGATTTTCTGCTCTCACATACCTATGGTGAGGCAGCTAGTAGTGAAAAACTGAGCCGAAAATGGTTTCAACTCAAAGAACGGTGATTTTGACGTCGAGGACCAGCATAGCGATAAGGGAGAAGGTTTTCGAAAATGAAGAATTGGAGGCATTACTTGATCATGACTGGTGTCAAACGCAAAAAGAATTGGCAGGATCAATGGGAGTAACGCAACAAACCACGACATACTTGAAAACATTGAAGTGGAAACTCATACCTCACCCGCCGTATTCTCCAGACGTGTCACCCTCGGGCTATCACTTGTTTCGATTAATGGCACACGGCCTGACTGACAAGCACTTCCTGTCTTATATAGAAGTAAAAAATTGGATTGATTCGTGTATTTCGCGTCAAATGATTATCAGTTTTTTCAACGAGGGATTCGTACGCTGCCCGAAAGATCGGAGAAAGAAACGACCAGCGATGGGCAATGCAATGGGCAATACAATAGTTTGAATCATGAATATATAAGCAGTTTTCTACAATAAAGCCTCGAATTTTAGACAAACGACGGAAGAAAAATTGAACGCCTATGTAACAACCAAGTTAAAGTATATCCAAATTCACTTGAACTGGTCCATAAAAAAGCTTGGCCAGATGTCCCTTTGAATAGGATAACGCGATCCGCTAAATACCGAAGTAAATTTGAGAGTATTATTAGCCTATAAATTCACTGGACCGAAAGGAATTTCTGGAAAATTGTACAACCCTGATATAATCGAAATTTTCTGGCTTCCTACAAGTGTCTTTGGAAATACTATACCTGTTGCTTCAACTCAAATGAATTAGGTATCAACAATGAAAAAACTAAAACTGTAACTTTTATATTTTTCACTGCTATACCTGCGAATGAAGCAATAGTCTTAGGTATTAAATTTGTCACTTGACTCACATGGAAAAATCATTGTTCAAATCTCAAACAAACATTACAGCCAGCCATATATGCCATCACACGCATAAAGCAAATCATCAATCACCAAATAGCTCTTCGAACCTACCCCATTATTCCATTCCCCCATGATCTTCGGCCTACAATATGGGGTAATTCAAGTTATGTACAAGAAGTAGACATAACATAAAAAAAGCATTAAAGCAATTTATAGATGGTGCGAATGTTCTTCCTCTTATAGTCAGCGAGCTAAAAAAAAAGTCTCTGTAACACTAAAATATATGGAAGATACAATGATGCGAGTAATATGAAGGGAAAGTACAAAGGCTTATTTTTTCTTAGCAATCCCAAGTACAGGTTTGAAGTTGTTAGTTTATTGTTATTGCATATTTGCCTGATGTTTTTTTCTTTCAGTGTTTATCTCTTGATAGAAGACACTGGTTACTCAATATCAATTATTATCATTCTGGTGAGTTGATCTTTGTTACGGTGGCAATTTGGGTATCTGCCTATAGGGCGGCAGTTTGTCTAGCGACGGTTCTGGAAAAAAACCCCCATTGCTATTTCTATAGTTATTTTATTGCGAAATCGTTACTCTTAAGAGTTCTCTGCCAGTGAAACTCTTTCCATCTTAAACCAGAGCAATCCTACAAATTCACCACCACCAAGGGAGGATCCCCCTGACGGTAACCGCTTCACCCCTCTCGCGACACGTGACCCCCCGGAACCGCCGGACGCGGAACCGTCGCGGCATCGCCTCCGGCTATCCTCCGCCGCCGGCCTGGTCCTCCGAGTCCGGATTAATGGACGTAAACACGTACGCGAGACACACGCCGCCCAGGACCAGCAGGAGGAAAATCACGTTGTTCAGTTGTTTCTCGCGAGCGACCGCGGCTCCACGCACTCTGCGATATTCCGTAAATATCCGCACGTGATCGCCGCCGCGCTCTTCTTTTTTTTTTTTGTTGGTCTTCGTCGTCTTTTTCTCGTGTGCCGTAGCGTCGGGGAATGCGACAGCGGTGGTGCTGGATTGTTTTTGGTCTAGGAGTTTTCGAGTTAGCGACAGGGGGAGCTTCGGTTTATGGACGTAGGTGTGATTTTATGTTGTGGTACCAGGCGGAGGAGGGGTGGTTCTATCTGGTGAATTCTCTGGGATAGGGGTGCGGATCCAAAGCGTAGTTTTCTTTTCGAATTGCAGTCATTCTTAATGTGGTAAACATAGGGTGTTCCACCATTGAGACGACGCTCTCTTACGGTTAAGCGCTGAAATTTTCGTTTTTTTTTCGACACAGTATCATTAGCCTTCATCAGAGCTACATTCTTGAATTTTTTGGAAATATACATGGAACACCAAAAAAGTGTGAATGATCAAACGTTTTTTCGCATGGAACACCCTGTTTTTTATTGAATTTTCAGACTCCATGGAATTAATGAACCCAAGTTTAATCGTTTTTGAGATATTTCGATTCTTTATTAATATCAAGATCTTTGAAAAAACCTAATAACTTAATGAATTAATTTATTCGAATAAGATTCTGAGAGTAAATCCTAGAGGAACGGAGGTACTGACTTTATGAATATCATTGATAACTCTACAAAATTAGGCTATTCATTGATGACTTATTCCAACGTTGATATCGTGTTCATTCCAAATGGTACACCCTTCATTTTATTTCCTTATTTGGTAGAAAAATTTTCAAAGATAATAAAATTTGCTACCTAATAAAAAATTGAATACGGGGTATGTCATTAGTTATAAGCCCAATATTAACGTCAATGACTTGTCTCATTTCGGACACCCAGTAGAGTTGATTATCAAAAAGTCACAAATTACCACCATTCTTCTAAGATTCACTTTCATATTCTCATTCGAATGAATTAATTCATTTCGGATTAGGTTCTTCCAAAAATCCTCCAATTCATGAAAGATTGTACTATATCAAGAACGGTAAGTTTTAAGCATTTGGAACATCGAACAATCTCTATGCAATCTGAAACACAATGAAGAAGCAAGGGGTTTTACAAAAAAAAGTTGGTTGTCAATAGGATATTATTCTTTCAGAATTCACTCAATTTCATGAGGGTTTCCATGAACAAAAACTCTTAAAAATCAGACAAAATTCATTTGAAACAAAAAAAAGGGATCGGTTTTTGATCGAATCTTTCCAAAGATTTCGCGTGGACTTTCAACATGATTTTTTTCCGAATACTGATTGGCATACGAAAGCCAATATTGCCCCTATTAGGACGTCAGAAAATTTCAGTAAAACACATGGACCTGTCTATTTTCGGACCTTAAGAAGAATTTGATTCCCTCCAATGTTTTATTGAAATTATAGTGAATATTTAGTTTTTTTCGAAGGTTACAAATAACTCATAACTAAATATTGCTTCGAAAAGACGGTATATATTATAAAGCAAAAGTTATTCACTTGATATCATCTACTCGATATCTATTTATTTTTGTTATAATCAAACACACTGTATAATGAGACAACGATCTTTTTAATTCTAAAGGAGAATCAAATCAAACATTCATACTCAATAATTTATGATAATTTATCGATGAAGACCGTTAATTCAATATTTCAGTAATATTCAGTCGAAATCAATTAAATGTTCCCAAACGATCAGGTTTAAGTCATCAAACGACTAACAAGATAACCATTCAAAGTAGAGATCTGAAAACTAGTAATTTTCAATTATGGTTCGAGATTTAAATGGGCTGGTTGCCCGGTTGAGTTCGTGTACACGCAAAATTTACCTTATCTACCACATGGCTTTAAAAACACAAAATATGAAAAATATTTTTTCATGTCGATTTAGAAATACCTATACTCAGTGGTAACTCAGTGGTTCAGTGAAAAATAATAACATGAAATAAATAAAATAATGATTCTATATAGTAAAAATTTAACGAAAATACTTGTTTAAAATTTAAGTGCAGAAGGCACTGATATTCTTCAACGAGTTTGAAAATCAAGATATCTTTGATCAGCTTCCTGATATCCTATTATTTCGAAAAAAGAGATCGGAGGTCCTTGCAGTTTTTCTTTTGAGTCTTAGAGCTCTTGAGATGTTTTCAGTGAGCATCGAATTTGGGATACCCTGTACAATATCTTTCATTGTACAGGGTGGGCAAATAAGCGAGGTAAGCGGCTATATCTCAGGATCCACTCATCGTAGAGACTTGTGGTAAATTTTTTTAACACTAAAGTGTACAAGTTAACACACTGGAAATTGTTTTGAAGTTTATACATCTACCGCTAGGCGGCGTAATAGCTACCGTCGAGTGGAAAAATGAATTTTACTAGAAAATGTTTCATGTGAAGTTGAAGAAAAAATATCATCACTGTAATCCTTGGAATATTCTCTATCTTTTTGAATTGTCACTTTCGTTTTTGCGACATCAAATAAGGGTAGGTGAAAGGGAGAAATCTGACTGATTGAAATGCCTGTAACTTCAGTTTGGCTCAACATTTTTGAGCAAATTAGATCTCATCTGAAAGATAATATCTTGTTGATTGAGGACAAAATATAATCATGATAAATTTGTTTTTGCTGCTTTCGATAGGGGACGCTAAGTCAGAGGTTCATTGTTTTGTTCATTTTACTCCGAAATTTCAAATGAAATGATAGGATTTTTTCAACAGAAACAGAAATTCCATCGAATTTGCATGAAACACCTTAATGTCGCAAAGCGATGATTTCAGACGTTCTGAAATTATGGCCGAAAGAAGATATTCTTCAACTGATGCACTGAAAAACCGAATTGTGTCTTTAAGTTCTGACAGAAACAGAAATCCCATCAAATTTGTATGAAAATACCAAAAGGTCGTAAAGCGATACCTTCAGGCGTTCTGGAGTTATGGCCGAAAGAAGACATAATTTAGTTTTTCAGAGCATCAATTGAAGAATATCTTTTTTCGGCCATAACTCCAGAACGCTTGAAGCTATCGCTTTGCGACCTTTTGGTATTTTCATACAAATTTGATGGGATTTCTGTTTCTGTCAGAACTTAAAGACACAATTCGGTTTTTCAGTGCATCAGTTGAAGAATATCTTCTTTCGGCCATAATTTCAGAACGCCTGAAACAGGATATAACAAGCGAAAAATTCTGACTCAAAATACTAAAGACCTATGTTCTCAAATAAATTATCAACAAACTCAAACGAAAATGTTAATACCTACAAAAACTACAAACAAACGACGGCAATAAAATCTAATAATCCTTCTCATTCGAACGTTCGTTCCCACATGCCGCTTACAGCATAATACCCGGAAAAACCTCGTCAATAACGTGAATAATGTTCGCGTATGGAAAACGGAACCTCATAAGCCCCATGTCGACAAGACGTCCATTCATATACGGACGGTCATCGATAAATAATCCTCCTCGTATGACGTCACCACCGCGTCAGTCGGAGAAATCGCCAAGGAATTAACAACGGCCGCAAACAAATTACGGCCGATTAATATCGGACGGAACGTCGTCTGTCGGTCATCCGGACGTTTCCATCTTGATGCCGAGGAGCCCCCCAGTCAGAGGCGGGGAACGCGGCGGTTAATTTATTCGAATCCGCGGAATTAGAAGAGAGAAATGGGATGTTTATTCAAGATCCGGATATCGGTTCGTTGATTGCTGGTTTCGATTACACCTGCATAAGAATTAACGCATCCGCCAATAAGAATAAAAATGTCTAAATTGCTCTTTAAAATATGTATCTCTATTTCAGTATCGTTATGAGTTCTCAATTTCTCTTAATTCTGGAGATGTTCAATCGATTTCGTCCGTCTTATTTCACGAATTTAATGCGTAATTATAAATTATTTCAAAACATACGATCTACATACGGTCTATCGCTACTCACCATTGATGACAGCACTTTTCCCTATGATGAACTTTTAACCTAGATTTATACCAATCCGATATTTCTAATTTTTATTTGTCTATGACCACTCTTCGTAGAGCAAATTATGTTTAATTATGATAACAAAAATACAATATTAGTATAATGAACACAAACTACAATGCATACGATTGTATATTGTGCAACAAGTGGGGAAAGTCCAACTTTTCTCGCAAGTGTGAAAGTTTGTGGCACGAGCCTGAAAGGCGAGTGCTGCAAACACACGAGCGAGAAAAGGACTTTCTCCACATGTTGCACACTATACTTCTCCTTCAACTGCACAATTTTCAATAATTCAAGTAATGGACTTGATCCAAATCAAAATGACCTTCGTTGACAGTATGTGCTAATTTATTGCGTTTCCATTGAAACAACTCAAAAACCCAATTTCATTGGTCTACCAAGGGAGGTGTGGGCAAAGTGCCGTGGGGAATAATATTTCCCACAGTATGCGCAATACATAGTTTTGCAATTGAGTAAACTATGCAGAATACGCTACTTTTCATAGCAGTTGTAGGAAAAGTATATTGTGCAACAAGTGGAGAAAGTCCTTTTCTCGCTCGTGTGTTTGCACTCACCTTTCAGGCTCGTGCCACAAACTTTCACACTCGCGAGAAAAGTTGGACTTTCCCCACTTGTTGCACAATATACTATTTCCTACAACTGCTATGAAAAGTAGCGTATTCTGCATAGTTTACTCAATTGCAAAACTATGTATTGCGCATACTGTGGGAAATATTATTCCCCACGGCACTTTGCCCACATCTCTCTTGGTAGACCAATGAAATTGGGTTTTTAAGTCGTTTCTATGGAAACGCAATAAATTAGCACATACTGTCAACGAAGGTCATTTTGATTTGAATCAAGTCCATTACTTGAATTATAGAAATTTGTGCAGTTGTAGGAAATAGTATATTGTGCAACAAGTGGGGAAAGTCCAACTTTTCTCGCGAGTGTGGAAGTTTGTGGCACGAGCCTGAAAGGCGAGTGCCGCAAACACACGAGCGAGAAAAGGACTTTCTCCACATGTTGCACACTATACTTTTCCTACAACTGCACAAATTTCTATAATTCAAGTAATGGACTTGATTCAAATCAAAATGACCTTCGTTGACAGTATGTGCTAATTTATTGCGTTTCCATAGAAACGACTTAAAAACCCAATTTCATTGGTCTACCAAGAGAGATGTGGGCAAAGTGCCGTGGGGAATAATATTTCCCACAGTATGCGCAATACATAGTTTTGCAATTGAGTAAACTATGCAGAATACGCTACTTTTCATAGCAGTTGTAGGAAAAGTATATTGTGCAACAAGTGGAGAAAGTCCTTTTCTCGCTCGTGTGTTTGCGGCACTCGCTTTTCAGGCTCGTGCCACAAACTTCCACAATCGCGAGAAAAGTTGGAATTTCCCCACTTGTTGCACAATATACTAATTTCCTACAACTATACAAATCTGAATAATAAAAGTAATGTAGCTGATTCAATTCAAAATGCCCTTCGTTGACAGTTTTTATTCATTTCGTTAACAGACAGAACCAATTCTGTCTCAACGATTAAATGTTTTTTTTCAGTAAAGATTGTAACTTTAAGTTTGTATCAAAATTTGCTGCTGTTTCTTAATAAACTATATCATCATTATTATTATTATGTCTTGCGTTTCCATAGAAATGACTTTTCAGAAGCCCTATTTCATTGGTCTACCAAGCTAGATGTGCGCAAAATACCTGAAGGAATAATATTTCTCACAGTATGTGCAACACATAGTTTTGAAATTGGGTAAGCTATGAAAAATACCCTACTTCTCACAGCAGTTGTATCATCTTCATGATGACGACATTGTTATTCAACAAGTTGTTTATTGATTCCTTAGAGTATTGTAGAAGACGAGAAGAAAAAGTCTGTGTGAAAATTGCAGTTCGATTTTTTTGAAGATTTGTTGATGTAGGTCCATGATCTCGTAATTTCATGAAAATTTTTGTGTACGTCGGTTGCACATTAAATACATAGTTGAGGTATCCAATGAATTTGAGAAATTTTTTTTGTAAAATTCCATTAATTTTTCCAATCAATACCTTCCGACAAATCCTGTAGGCTTAGTACCGAACCCCCCTTTATCGAAGATCGTAATTGGGCCTCATCAACGGAGAGATCGGGACGGCAAGAGGCAGGACCGGTACCGCAATCAGTTCCAGACGGGAATAAAACTGTGGCAGTTACCGTTTTTTGCCGACCCCGCTAATTTGTCATTTCCTGGGTGGTCCTCCGGAAAGGATCAGCGTACCATCATGGGTTATTTTCATCACGTACGATGATGATCTTTTTCCGAAAGGCCTAACGTAATTACGCTCGTGAATAATTTCGATGTAATAATACCAATTAGCCGGCATCATATGCCAGGAGATGTGACTGCAATCTGCGTTTTATCAGCATCTCACCGGGATCGGATCCAGTTCTGGACCAGATTGGATATTTGATGGAAAGGCATGAATAATCAACGGGCAGAACTGTTTCCCTTGGGGAAGCACAAAAACTGCCAAATTGGATGGTGAACTTGAAATTCAATTTAGTACATAACATACCATATATTTGTCCGATAATAGTTATTTATAATAGTGCAGAAGGCATTGGTATTCTTCCACAAGTTCAAAATTCAAAAACGAGCCACGAAGTGGCGAGTTTTTGAATGAACGAGTGGTAGAATGAGCCTTCTGTACGAGTATTATACATTATTTCCTCCAATTCATTGCATTTTTATTGAAATTAATGAAATATTTCCATAAATATCATTTAGTGATTTTAGCATTGAAAAATTTTGGTTGGCAGAACTGATTTCTTTAAGGCAAATTGATGAATTGACAGATAGAGCCGTGGTGGAAAGTTCGGAGTACCAACATATAATAATAAAATATAACCATGAAAACTGTGCGTTTCTGATATATTCTCGCACGATTTTGTTCTACAAGATGTGGAAGAATGAACGGAATAACCACAGAATTAGAGAAAATAATCATTCAAGTTCGACCAGAGTTTTTTTCGTTTCGAGTTTTTTTTTAAGTAAGCGAAGTTAACGAATAAGTTTTGTTAGTCCAGGGGAGCAACGTGTGAAGAATACGGTGGGTGTGGTAGGACTTCCCATCTCAACGTTTCTAAGTATGTCTAGAACACTTTCGCAACATGATGTTGAGCATTGTCATGCTGTAAATTTACTTTATCATGTCACTCGTTGTGTTGCGGTCGTTTGAATTTCAATGCTTGGCTCAAACGCATCAATTGCGTTCGATAACGATCGCCTGTAATTGTTTCAGTCGGTTTTATCCACTCATAATGCACTACACCGAGAGGGTCCCACCAAATACCGAGCATGAACTTGGAACCGTGAATATTCTGTTTGGCCGTCGACCTGGAAGCATGACCGTGATATCCCCATGATTTCCTGTGCTTGAGGTTTTCGTAATAAACCCATTTTTTGTCTCCAGTGACAATGAGATGCGGGAATCCCTACCGTATTTGTCTTGCAAGCAGCTGTTCACAAGCAAACAATTGCCGTTCAACATTTCTTGGCTTCAACTCGTACGGCACCCGATTTCCTTGTTTCTGAATCATTCCCATGACTTTGAGTCGTTTTGAAATGGCTTCTTGCGTCACTCCCAATGATCCTGCCAATTCTTGTAGCGTTTGACACGAGTCTTGATCTAGTTATGCCTCCAATTCTGCATCTTCGAAATCCTTCTCTGTTCCACCGCCATGCAGGCCTTCGACGTCAAAATCATAGTTCGCGTTGAAATCAATCCTGGCACGTTCTTTCACTAATAGAGGTCTCACCAAAGGTATTTGGAAGCATTCGATGAGCGACAGTCGTAGATTTCTCCATATTAAAGTAAAAAATTGAAACCTCCCGCAAATGACAAAAATTTGGGTCATAAGCTGACATGTTTAATCGGGAATAACTTTATGATGCAGACACAAATCGACTAATATTACAATGGCGTTATGTCTACAAATACCCAAGCTTATTGAATAACATCTACGATCTATTCATTTCGACTACCACTTACCGATACAGCCATCTATTGCAAAACAGCGAAAGCAAAGTTGTAAACAATACATATCAGATATTTGTCTGATGAAATAATCATTCAAGTTCTAATATTGAATTTCACTCTTAACAGAGTTTGTTTCGTTTCGAATTTTTTTCAAGTTATCGAAGTTTACGAATCACCTCTCAAGTTTCGTACCGTAGATAAAAAAAACACCGAAAATTGTACAATTTGGAAACCATACTAACGTTTACCCATCAATTTTGAATTAACGTTAATTTTTACCGTTGGGGAATTCACCAGATACAACACATCTTCGACTTCTCCGATAACATCCTCTAGTTCTATGATTAATTCACAGGATACGTCCTACTCGATTCGCACCAGTTATAGATATCGAATTATCGACAATTCATAAATGTCGAGATCCCATAACAGAATCCGTCGCTTAAGGTACCAAGACCAAAATGGCAACCCGGCGTTGACCACCAGAATGTCATCAGGAGACCACAGTGCGCGATGCGTCTGAAAGATGCGGTTGCAATCACTGTTGCGAGTCCAGTGGCTTATTCTCATCCTCGCGGTGACAACGAACGGTCTCAACAGAACTTCTTCCTCCGGGAAACATCAGAAAAGGGCCAGAATCCACGCTTTGTCCTCAGCAGGAAGGAGGATCGAGGCAGTGGTAGAAAAGGACGGGATAGTCATCAGCGTGTCGGATGGCCGTAGGGTGAGACATCGGCATGCGAAGGACCAGGCTGAGAGATGGACTTCGGAGACTGAAAGAGAGATGATAAGGGGTATAAGGTGCAGGAGGTACAATAGTGGTTACTATGCGACCAACAGATGTGCGAATTACTGCAATTGTGCGTATTACTACAACAGGTACAAGTGTGGCCCTTGCCCTTACGCACCTTACCCTACCTACTTGCCACCGTATGTGCCATCAGTAATCATAAGTAAGTTGCTATTTGTCGATTTTGAAACTGATTTCCAAACTGAAGGTCATACTTTGATACTCTCAATAATGGCAATAATGAAATAAAACTACAACGCTAGTGAAAAGAAAAAGAAGTACAATTTCCAATAGTGTAATAATATCATACGATATTAATTATTTATCTGGTTAATATATTAGCAAAATGCCATCAACATAACCATTGTCAGACAGAAGGACTCCACGCTATTACGTAGGAATCAATATCGAAAGCAACCCAAGGAGAATGCATGTCATCAAGGGAGAATAGCGATATACCGGTTTCACCCTTATTAGGGATCATCAGTAGGTACCGCATAACTCTACCCAAGATGACAAACAAACGAAATAGCAGACACCTTATTGAACGCTGGCAGACGCTAGACAGTATGTATAAGGTGCCTGCTATTTCGTTTATTTGTCATCTTGGCTAGAGTTATGCGGTACCTACTGATGATCCCTAATAAGGGTGAAACCGGTATATCGCTATTCTCCCTTGATGACATGCATTCTCCTTGGGTTGCTTTCGATATTGATTCCTACGTAATAGCGTGGAGTCCTTCTGTCTGACAATGGTTATGTTGATGGCATTTTGCTGGTATATTAACCAGATAAATAATTAATATCGTATGATATTATTACACTATTGGAAATTGTACTTCTTTTTTTTTCATCAATAATTTCCAAATGTCAGCCGTTTCATTTATTACAACGGTAGTATCTAATTGAAAATATTAATACACTCAATTCTCTCATTTTCATGAATGATGATTTTTGTAGTATTTCATATTTGATGAAACTCTTTATAGATATATCTAGACATAAAATCACTTTTTGGTTGAGTTTAAGTTCCTGTTTCTGAAAATGAACTCTATCAAAGTAACTCAGATAAATGATATATGTAGGAAACTTAGGAGATATTAGGCCAATATTCAACGCTACAGTTTTGCATGACTCGAGATATCTATGAGATCATTTATAATCTTCGAAAGATTGAGAGTAAATATTCAATATCATTTGATACATATACATTCCAGAGAGAATTGGAAATTTATTGGTAATCATTTTAAATTCTGAATAAAAATAACGCTATATATTAATCGCTGTTGATGGTCAGGTTCTTTTGGAGGTAATCAATGAATATTTTACCTTGCGCTTTCTAGAATACTGATGCCATAACCTTGCCAGCTGACTGTTTGTTTTTCCTCGCTTTGGATTCGGTTCATCGTGTGCAGTCCAATCAGCTGACTGTCGATTGGACTCCGGAGTGAAATGATGGAGCCATGTTTCATCTATTGTTACGTATAGACGAAAAAATCGGGTTCATTATTGCATTCAAACAGCTTCAAACACTGCTCAGAATCATTAACACGTTGTTGCTTTTGATCGATTGTGAGCTCGCGCGGCACCCATTTTGCACACAGCTTTCTCATGTACAAATATTCGTGTCTGCTATCTCGATCAACTTCTCTTTACGGTAATACAAAATTATTTTGTGAACTTTTTTGATTTTTTCGTCGGTGACAGCCTCTTTTTGGCATCCACTGCCTTTGCCGTCTTCGGTGCTCATTTCACCACGTTCGACCTTAGCATACCAATCAGTGATGGTTGATTTTCCTGGTGCAGATCCCGGAAACTCTTAATTTTTCCATCTTTTCTCAAATAACAAAAGTAGCTACACTCACAACGCAATATCTCAAAAACTAATGGTTATGGTAATGGTACTAGCATCGCCATCTGTGCATCAGACCGGGGACTTTTCAATTGACCTATAGCAGAAAGTATGCCAACCGCTCCATGAGATATTTGTGGTGTCATTGTTTAGATAACAATTGCACATTTAAGACAAAGATCCTGACATCACGTTTATGCTCCTTTTCAATTTACTCGAAGATAATACCAACAATTACCTACAAAATTTGATGACAGTAGACGCAACTAACGCAATACATCAAGTCTTCAGAATGCTAATCAAGCATGATGCAAAGAACTAACAAAAGCAGCTGTCCAGCAAATATACACTCAAGTGCGCTTTCCTCATCTCGTGTTGTATTCAACATAACCTAACTATTTCAAATGAAATTACACGGTGATAATTCCCGTTTGATGAACCCACCAGGTATAGTTTTTACGTCTACATTGGCGCGATGTCATTCTGTTTTTGCCGCCCATTAATCTGGCCGACTGAAAGGCGGAAACTAGTCTGAGTGCAGAGTTCAGGACGCAAGCCAACTTCCAGTTTCACGATATATTATCGCGAAATGATGTCAAACGTGTGTTATAATGCTTTACGACAAAACTGGGCCTGTCGCACGGCTTCCTTGTTTATATTTATGGTGATACGATACTTTGCTGGTGCTGCAGAAGTTTTTAACAACGTCTTACAACTTGTGAACACTGTCTTCCTCGAGGTATTTTGACTGAGGACGTAAACAACCGTTTTTTACGTTTAGTGCCGGATTATTTTGCCTCTCAAGCGAGATGCCATTGTGAAGGGTGTTTTTTTTTAGAGCTATAGAACTTTAAATTGCAATGAAACAACAATGTATTATTCAATTGGCATGAATTTTATTTATCCGCAAGATAATCTTGTGGCATTATATCTTGAATAAGATTTCTGGCATATGACCGCCATGGCTGGCTCGGATGTAGGCCAATCCGGACGTCCAATTTTCGATGACTTTTTCCAACATTTGTGGCCGTTTATCGGCAATAACACGGCGAATCTTGTCTTCCAAATGGTCAAGGGTTTGTGGCTTATCCGCATGGACCAATGACTTTACATAGCCCCACAGAAAGTAGTCTAGCGGTGTTAAATCAAAAGATCTTTGAGGCCAATTCACAGGTCCAAAACGTGAAATTAGGCGGTCACCAAACGTGTATTTCAATAAATCAATTGTGACACGAGCTGTGTGACATGTTGCGCCACCTTGTTGTAACCACAGCTCCTGGACATCATGGTTGTTCAATTCAGGAATGAAAAAGTTAGTAATCATGGCTCTTTACCGATCACCATTGACTGTAACTTTCTGGCCATCATCGTTTTTGAAGAAGTACGGACCAATGATTCCAGCAGCCCATAAAGCACACCAAATAGTCAGTTTTTCTGGATGTAACGGTGTTTCGACATACACTTGAGGATTAGCTTCACTCCAAATGCGGCAGTATTGTTTGTTGACGTAGCCATTCAACCAGAAGTGCGCTTCATCGCTAAACTAAATAAAATGGACGTAGTGCGCGATATGTATTCCGCACAGAACCATTATTTTCGAAATGAAATTGCACTATTTGCAAGCGTTGTTCAGACGTGAGTCTATTTATGGTGAATTGCCAATTCAAACTGAGAATAAATCATTTAACAGCTGTTAAATCGATCGCCATCTTGAACAGTAATGCCAACTTAAAGTTATATACCTCTAAAAAAAACACCCATTATAGAACTACATAGAAGGACCAGGAAATTTAGTTTTGAAAATAGATGGATTTCGAGTCCAAAATTGTATATCAAAAAAAAATGTTCTTTATTTCATATATTTTTGTGTTATTCTTCTATGTGGTCTTAATGCAATGACATTTTTTTCCGGGAATTCTTGAAAAACGCCAAGAGATCAGAATTTAGCGCGCTCGTTCAATTATAGTTGAATCTTTTGCAATAAATATCTGAAATAAAGTGGTAACTATAATAATGTTTTTTTTTTCATTTTATTTAACAAGTCTCTCAATAGGTTCCGGGTTTGATGCACAGATGATACCACGAGTGGCATACCAAATTTTTCTCGTTGCTACCAAGCCTCATATGATGCGTCTAAAAATTTCGTAAAATAGAGTTAAGTCTAGATCGCGATATTTGAAGGTTAGGTTGAGTTAGGTTTGTTGTTGTTTTGATGGGAAAAAATAGTGTGCAAGTAAAACAATGGCTTGATAAATGTTATTCAACCTGTGCTCTATCGATAACAATGCTGGTATGCTGAGCTGGTAGTAGCTTCAGGAGCTTTCTGATATAGACATCACAAATTTCTTTGCCGGAGCAAAACCCGGAGTATTCCTCCAGAGGGTTTTTCTATTGTTCTTCTTCCATTGATGGACCGCTGTCTTGTATTGGTATTTTCCAGTTCCACAGAAGGGCTCAGGATTAACAGGAGTCAACCTCGATGCCCTTTTTGCAAGTTCATCAGCTTTTTCATTTCCTTCAAAAGCATAATGCCCCGGAACCCATAATAGAGTTACTTTTTTTCTGGCCAGTTGCTTTATGGTATTACAGCACTCACATGTAGATATAGACCTCTGACTATATGATTCCAGGGACTTCAGTGTGGCCTGGCTGTCCGTAGTGATGTTAATATGCATCCTTTTGAGGTTTCCTTTGAGACACACATGAGCACAAGTGTAGATAGCTACTGTCTCGGTTTGCAGGATAGAGGGCTCACCTCCCAGCGATCTAGAAATCCTCATTTCAGGTCCATATCCCCAATACCTGTACCTTTTTCTGATTTTGATCAATCGGTATACCATATGGAAGATTTTTCGTCCAAACGATTTACTAAGTTTATTGCCCTGAGACTGTCTTCAATGGCCGTTGCAAAGGGTGCTTGGAAATCGAAGATAGTTGGCATCACATCTGAGGGTTTTGCCAATAGTTTTGAGTCTAATTGATGCAGTATCCCCATGTGTCCAATCCAGGTTCCCGGACAGAGATTCCCATTACGGGATTTTCTTATTGCTTTGTTTCATACATGGTAGCCTGTTATTGTCAGTATCATAGTTGATGTATGAGAAAACTGTACAGTGCATCCCATTTTGGGTGAGACAGCCAGGTTTCTCGCTTGTTATTTAAGATAGAGCCTTGCGGTTTTCACGTTCCTGTCCTACTTTTTCGTGAAACTCAAGTTGGTCTAATCAGATTCTGAATAACTGTTTCCGTTCAAGAGATACAGGGTGATTTTGGAAATTGTTACTTTTCGGACCCCTCCTTTATCTCCGAAGTTATTAGAAATAATGCTGAGGTAAAAACTACGTCTGAATCAGAATTCTGCGTAGAATCCAGTGGTGTACTCAATATTTTTTTTCGGGGTATTGTTTTGAAGATTCAACACAACCCTATATTTTTTTTAATGGAACACCCTATATATTATTAATTCGTTGAATTCGTTATTTTTTTCCCTTCAAAATGATGTATGATATTATGTAGGTAGGATGTTCAGAAATGTTAGAAAAAACACTAAAACATCAAATAATGATGATTTTTTGTAAATTGGCCATGAATTTTTTATGTTTCAATAAAAAGATCATTACTTTCGATTTTTAAAAGTAGTAGGTCATTGATGATACAAACATCCTTGTTGTTATTATGGCCACTATGCATTTGGGAGCATTGTTTTATCAAGTAGGCATTGGAGGGAAAAAAACCAATCTGATCTAGCTGTCATCATTAAGAATTATTGTTATTATTATTGATTCTTTTTTTATATGGGAAATCCATTGCCCATTAACAAAAAAACATAATTATTTGATGTTTTATTGTTTTTTTAACATTTCTGAACATCCTACCTACATAGTATCATACATAATTTTGAAGGGAAAAAAGTAACGAATTCAACGTAGTAATGATATACATGGTGTTCCATTAAAAAAAATATAGGTTTGTGTTGAATCTTCAAAACCATACCCCGAAAAAAAATATTGAGTACGCCACTGGATTCTACGCAGAATTCTGATTCAGACGTAGTTTTTACCTCAGCATTATTTCTAATAACTTCGGAGATAAAGGAGGGGTCCGAAAAGTAACAATTTCCAAAATCACCCTGTATCTCTTGAACGGAAACAGTTATGCAAAATCTGATTAGACCAACTTGAGTTTCACAAAAAAGTAGGACAGGAACGTGAAAACCGCAAGGCTCTATCTTAAATATCAAGCGAGAAACCTGGCTGTCTCACCCAAAATGGGATGCACTGTTTGACGAGTTGATTATCATCCTGACAAAAAGACAGTTAAGCTCATCTACTCAGAAAGTATAGAAGCTATATAATAATAAACTTTTTTGTAGTGCTTTTCAAGAACGCAGGGTATAAAATTTCAAATGTTGCTTGGTACCAGAAGGCGTTTAAAAATGAATAAGAGGAAAGATTCCGGATTGTGAATGGGTACGGCTGCTGCAATAATCATTGAAGAAGTTTTTGAGACAGAATAGTATTCCCTCTACCCTGTATAACTAATGCGAGTGAAATATTCCTAAGTACTAGAGAGTTTAGTCCCTAACAACTTATACTTCTTCAAATATAATCCCATTTAAAAAAAAATGGGCATTTGGAAAATGAAAAATTCATAGCTTTGTCTTCTATTGGGAGAACTATAAGTAAAATATTCAATCGCCTTGAATATTTCGACCTCCGACTCTTGACACGTTGAACTATTATCCAACCAGCGAAGAAGTCGACCAAACATCAATAAATCTCTCGAATATCGGCCGCACGTACACAGCATCCCATTCAATTGTCGATTTATCAATAACACATTTCCTATCGTCTAATCTAATTGTTTATAATAATCGCATCGTAAGTATCGATCGCACAATGGGCTTGTTGTACTCTTGTGACACAGAAACCGAAATTAACTAGGCAATCCGATAAATTTCACTGCTATACGCGATCCTTACAGTTATGTCATCCGTTTTGATTAAAAATTCAAACACAACGTCAAGCTCTTTCATGGATTATTTCACGCTTCGGATGTTATCTCCTGTGTGACCTCCGTCGATTCATTAAACGCTACTTATTTACATACGCCGAGCGATGGGATTTCATTGATGAAAACCAAATATGGAGGTGCCGGTCGACTGGACTGAAAGCACCTGTAGGCATTCTATTGGAAATGGGCTGTAAAGTATGTAATGAGTCTTCCCAATAAGGCCAATATGTGTTTAAAATCGAATGGGATACGAAATGTTTCAGATGAATGTAACACTTAGGTTTTATTATTTCTGATTATAGTTTTACACATTGTTGCCTAATTGAATGACATCATTTGTAGAGATTTATGTATTGTTCATGTATATGAAGAATAACCATTTTAATCTTCGTGAAGAATTTTATGTTCTAAGCGTCAACAGAATCATAAAAAATTCAAGCAGAATTTCTAAAACACAATGAGGAAACAACTGAAGTAAAGTCATACATACCTATATGTAAACAGCTTTGTGACCTATATAAAATTATAATGATAATAATAAAATTTATTTAGCACCCGGCTAGAACAAAAAATAGAAAATCAACACAATAAAAATATAATTATTCACATTTCTCTCAAGGGGCCATTCAATCTTCCGCAGAATACACCCAAAGATGGTGCCGTCCTTATTTTCTCTGGAAACCATTATACAAACGAACACCCTCATGGATCAAGGACTAATTGATATTCAAGGAAAGAATAGATTTAAGAAATGGGATTTAACGAATTTGAGATTAAATGTGAAATCCATATTGCTTCAGATCTTTTTTTTTGTTTAAGGTCCGGAATTTACATTTCCTACGCCTTTATTATAATTTATCCTATTTTCTACTTCTGTCTGATCGGAAGACTTTCCTCCTTACTACCTTACTTCATGTCACTTTTTTCTTTTATTTAGTTCTTTGAAAGAGGTATTTCCTTTTATCTGTCATTCTCATTTTGATTTGTAGTATCTTTCTTAATTCCTTATTCTCATGCTCTTTCAGCGTATCTATTGTCTTCTTTCTTTGTTTGTTGACTCTTTCCTCAATAGTTTCAATTTTCAGTTCTTCTCTGATTTGTTGGTTGGTTGTTGGGACTTAAGCATACTTTGCAACTGATCTTTATGGTTGTCTTTCGTATTATACCAGGTTACTCCTGCATACGAGATGCTTGGTATTAGCGCTATTTTTATTATTTTCAGCTTGTTTTCTAAGGAAAGTTTACTTTTAGGGTTGAGCAGTAAGTACAGTCTCCCGTGCAATTGCCTTGCCTTTTTTCTGTTTTCTTCTATCTGTCTGTTGAAATTTATTCTTTCATCTATTCTTACTCCCAGATATTTTGCTTCCTTTTTCCATTGTATCGTTTGGTTTTTCTATTTTGACGTTTCCTGCTTTCTCTTTCCTTACTATTGTTCCTCCGAAGTAGATTGCAATTGTTTTCGATGTATTCACTTTGAATCTCCATTTCTTGAAGTATTCTATCAGTTTATCTAGGTCTATCTGTAACTGCCTAGTAATTGTTTTCCGCATTCTACTGTCATAGTATATGGCAGTGTCATCTGTAAACTGGGCTATCTTGCATCAATTCATTTTCGGTATGTCTGTCATGTATAAGTAGAACAGCAGTGGTCCTATCACCGATCCTTGGGGATCTCCGGCCTCTATTTCTCTGATCGTTGACCTGGTACTATCGATATTCACCCTAAATTTTCTATTTGCCAGGTACAATTGTATCAATCTCGTAAGTTTGAAAATCCATATTGTTGTAATTCTTTGTGTTATAGATTGCAGAGGTGGGGCTTGAATGTGTTCATATTTTGTCGTTTTGGCTGTTTCACTTCTTTTGAATTTATTGTTTCGTATATGATGTGATGTATGATTGACTTTCTACACCGAGCTAACAAACAGTTAATTGATTATCTCTGTGAGCTGCACATATTGTTATTATAATTTTGTGTTTTCCGGTAATAATTGAATAAATAATAATGGAAACTGCGTCAAACTGAGATATTCCCGCACGATTATGTTGTATAAGGTATGCCTGAATGTACGGATTTGCTACAGAATTGGGGAAAACACTTTTCCAGTGCATCGAAGACATTTTGTTCTCAATTCGATCAATTCGACAAAATGGTTTTCGATTTGTAATCACAACACGAATCAAAAGGGGCCATACAATCATTCTCTTTCTCTCCCGGCCAGCCAGCGGAATGAATGAAAATTCGAATCGGGACCTCGTGACAGATTATCTCGTTCGAAATTCCTCGGATCGTACATTTCGTAATGAATGAAATATCTTTGGGTGAACGGGAACTGGATGTGAAACTGATAAAATAAAATTCCGTCGAGATTCCCAGGTGAGGCGGACACAACTGTTGTAGTTGTGAAATTCGTCGCGGTCCCGTAAATGATTTATGCACGCTGTGTTTGTTGTCTACACAAGCGTGCCGAGTTGTAAAGACACACCTACGTGTCGCAATCTACCGAGCTAGTCGGAATTGAATGAAGTCGAATAGTGAGGTTGAAATCTAAACGTAAGGAAAGGGTCGTCTCGTTCGTTTTCGCATTCTACGTGTGACTTAAATGTATATTATTAATATCTTGTTCTTTTTTTTATTTTCTTCAGTTTATGAGGTGTATGTGAAGACTAATCAATATAAGGATATTTTATTCGTCTACTTCTAAGAGATGCTTGTGGTTCTCAATCTCAAGCGAAATTCTTCTTTTCGATATTTCAAGGGTGGTTGTAACGCGCACCCGTAGACAACCCATCAGCAACCAATCACGTACGATGAATTGACAAATTACCGCGTCTTTGCAATTTCCAGTAACGTAACATAAAATGAAGCGTGCAAAATCGTTGCCAATGATAAGATGGATAAGGTGAAATAGAATCGTTTTTCGAATATTTTGCCTTTCTCTGAGTATTCAGCATTCTGATAAGAGAATCGAAAATAAAAATTATTCCTGCAACATAAAGAAGCCGCCCTAAAAACGGAATGAAATTCTGCAAAGTTCATCGAAGAGAACTCTGGTGAGTACATGAGTTTTAGCGTTAACTCTTGAAAAAGTACTTAGAGGGGGATTTCCCCTCATCTGAAAGAATTGGTCTTGAATGGGTGAATGTTTAGCCCCACTGACAAGCACCATTGTTCAATTATTCTAAGGCCTTCTTGCATTGAATCACACAAGGACAATAATACCATATGGGGCAATAGTCTGGGAACAGCACGAAAAAGCCCTTGATACAATAGAAAGATTAGCCTGTGTTTGTATCACTATAGCTGTGAGAACGTGCCCAACTAGGGCATTGGAGATCATTGCAGATCTCACACCTCTTCATCTAGTGATAGATAATGGCCTATGAGGCCACTCTAAGACTACCTAGAGAAGATACCGGTAATGAGGTAATTAGTAATAAGAGAGCCTAGTCCTCCCTGACTAATTACGTACCATTAGCGAACGAAAATTCCCAGTGACAGGATGATAAAGAAAATAAGCATCGAAAAAACCTTACTAAGTAGAGAAGAAGTTTGGGCAAAGAAGTCCACAATTCCAGTGCATAAAAAAATATCATCAACTGATACACAGATGGCTCCAAAACCACGACGGGGACTGGCGATGGAGTATTCAGGACTGGTACCAAATGCTCAATATATTTAGGCCGCTGTCTAAGTGTCTTTCAGGCAGAGATACTTGCAATAGAAAGATGTGTAGAAATTAACCTAGCAAGAAATTATCCGAAACGTCATTTAGCGATACATTCTGATAGTCAGGCTACAATCAAAGCCCTGAGCTCACATATCATCGATTCTAAGATGGTAATGGAGTGCCGAAGAAAACCCAATGAAATAGGCAAGAATAACAAGGTGTTTTTAGTCTGGGTTCCTGACCACTCGGGAATTAGAGGGAATGAAGAGGCCAACATACTTGCCAGACAAGGAGCACAAACTCCTTTCATCGGCCCGAAACCTTTCTGTGGCGTAGACAAAGAAAGAATTTCAGGAGAAGGAAAAACCGAAAGAGAACACTCTGGCGAAATCTTCTTGATTTGGATCACTTCAAAAAGTTTCTTCGGAACTTTGACTCTGCAAGATCCAAGTTGTATCTGGATCTTTGCAGAAATATACCACACCTCCTTACTGGATTCCTCACAGGGCATTGCCGCCTTAGGAAACACCTCATGAGAATGGGTCTAACAGAAAATGACGAGTGCAGATTCTGTGGGGAGGAGGAAGAAACTGCGGTTCACCTGGTGATGGAATGCCTCGACATCACTAGCCAACGCAAAACCTGCTTTAGATACGAAACTTGTAGAAGTGTAAGATTCCTTAAAGCCATCCCAGATATTGGAGTTCATCAGAAATCTGGAACTGGAAGGCCAGCTGTAAATCACGTTACCGGGAGAATAGCTCTGAGGGGGGGCACATAGACCATAAGGTCGCAGTGAAACGAAACCTCCTTAAGTGAATCTTAATCTCTCAATCTTAATAGAAGATCTACAGGCTATTTCAGAAGCTACCAAAGTTATAATTCTCGTTACAAAATAAAAACTTGCACAATATCTTGAAATTCCAAATCTATAAATCCGAACGCCGGATATCGGCTACTTTATTATCGGAAATAATAAACCGAAACTAACCAAACATTTTATCCCGATGTTAATACAACGGACACAATGTAAACTTGGCCTCGTTACACTCGGTACGTTTGAACGTTCGCCATATTACCATTCGTTCTCATTAATCGGTTTAAATCGAAACATGAATTATGAGGGCTATATTTTAAGAGGCGACGTTTTAATAACGCGTTGAATTATTTTTCAATATCAATCGCTGCGATAAATACCGACGTTCGACGTATAGACGCTTCTAATTAACGGTTTAAGTGTTTCGATGTTGATTGAACGCGTTTTGGGTTTAGATTCTACCTTATAAGTAATCATTATAAGGTGAAATAATTAATAGGAATGATACACCTTTTCATAGAATTTCAATTTTTTAATCATTCAGGTCTTCACTTCTTTCGAAAATATATTTCAATTCGATCTAGAAGTACAAGTTAACAGATCTTTATCATATTTTGTTCCTTTGAGTGAACTAGTAGGAAGCTAAGATTACATGATTCCAATAAGAGGTTTCATTTTGATATTGAAAAAAAAAATAAGAGGGATAAAAGGATGCTTATTTCATTGTTAAGAGGAAGATATGCCGTTAACGATGGAAAACGATATCAGCCAAATAGCCACAGTTATGGTTGCAGCGCCATATAAAGGGTGTTTTTTTTAGAGCTATAGAACTTTAAATTGCAATAAAACAACGATAGATCATTCGATTGACATGAATTTTATTTATCCGCAAGATAATATTGTGGCATTACATTTTAAATATAATTTCTGGCATATGACCGCCACGGCTGGCTCGGATGTAATCCAATCTGGACGTCCAATTTTCGATTACTTTTTCCAACATTTGTGGCCGTATATCGGCAATAACACGGCGAATATTGTCTTCCAAATGGTCAAGGGATTGTGGCTTATCCGCATAGACCAATGACTCCACATTGCCCCACAGAAAGTAGTCTAGCGGTGTTAAATTACAAGATCTTGGAGGCCAATTCACAGGTCCAAAACGTGAAATCAGGCGCTCACCAAACGTGTTTTTCAAAAAATCGATTGTGGCACGAGCTGTGTGACATGTTGCGCCATCTTGTTGGAACCACAGCTCCTGGACATCATGGTTGTTCAATTCAGGAATGAAAAAATTAGTAATCTTGGCTCTATACCGATCACCATTGACTGTAACGTTCGGTCCATCGTCGTTTCTGAAGAAGTACGGACCAATGATCCCACCAGCCCATAAAGCGCACCAAACAGTCAGTTTTTCTGGATGTAACGGTGTTTCGACATACACTTGAGGATTAGCTTCACTCCAAATGCGGCAGTTTTGTTTGCTGACGTAGCCATTCAACCAGAAGTGCGCTTCATCGCTAAGGGACGTAGTGCGCTATACGTATTCCGCACAGAACCATTATTTTCGAAATAAGATTTCACTATTTGCAAGCGTTGTTCAGGCGTGAGTCTATTCATGATGAATTGCCAAACCAAACTAAGAGTAAATCACTTGACAGCTGTTAAATCGGCCGCCATCTTGCACATTAATGCCAACTTAAAGTTATATACCTCGAAAGAAACACCCTATACTTTCCTCTAACCAATTCGCACACTTGCGGCTGTATGTCCTCCATAAACTTTATTCATCCCAAAAATACATGTTCAGAACACAGGTAAAACTATGAGAAACTCTATGACCTAAGCAAGCTTGTATGTCAATAGACATAACTTCCATCTTCCAGTTATGAATCGATTGTAGAGCATTGGCATAGACTTTATATTTCATAGGGCACAAAGAAAGAGGGTCTGAAGGTGTTAAATCACAAATTCTATGTGGCCAATTGGAATCACCTCTCCGAGGAGAATTTTCTTGGATAATTTCAATTATTTCGTTACTGTAATGCACGTAGACGCTGACGTCGTCCTCGTCTAATATCTTTCAATACCAGCGATGACAAATTCATCATATCTCGGTAGCATAATCCATTCACAATAACAGTTGGACCAGCCTCATTCTCGAATAAGAAAGATCCAATCCCACCACTATCACCAAACAGTGACACGTTTAGGAATCAAACCTGGGTTTTCGTTAACACTACGGACTACAACAGCAATATTATCCGTTTTTATTAAGCGACACACACGGTCTTGATTCTACACATCACTAACTTGTCGCAATAGCTTAAATTTTTTCACCAGTTTTACAATCGCCAGACGAGAAGCTGCTTCAAGACGAACTAAAATTGCTTCAGTTTTGAGAAATGTGACTGCAAAATTTTCACCATTTTTGTAATGAACTTAACAATTTCAATGCGTTGTTGAAGCGTGTATCATTTTTACTAATGGCTTATAGTTTTTACTTGTCAAATGTTGAAAGATGACAGCCTCGTAAATGACAGCTATCCAGATAGAAGGATATTCAAAATGAAACCTTCAATTGAAAAACCCTTCATTAAGATAGAAGATTCGACAAAACGTTTGTCGACGAATAATACCAATAGAGTTTTCCAAAAACGAACGGAATTCGAACTTAGGAATTATTCTTTTGATCGTGATAATCACCTCAATGAAAGCTTATGTGAAAGTTGTCGTGAATCATGCCTTGTCTTCTCAGGTTTCAAGTGACAAATTCCTATCATCAAACTCCCTAACAACCCGCCTTAAAACAAAACCAAACAACTAATCCCTCAAACATTAAATTCCTAAATGGTCATTTGAAGAGTCGTAAATGTCACGTACCTACTATGTTCTCAGTTAAACAAACACTATTGTTTATGTGTCTAACTATCAATTCGTGATCATAACCAAAAACACTATTTTACTTTACGAGTCTGTGGTCATAATCTCATTCTAAACAAACTTCACGAAATATTGTACCCATGTGGCGAAACGGAGAAGCTCGGTCCTGGGCCTATTTTTGCCCTCGTCATATTTTTGCGGATGATCGGAGTCAACTTTTTGAGTATTTGCAGTCCACTTGATCGCGTGAGGAAGTATCTGATCTTGGAGTACAAGGTCAATGGTTTTTTACGTGGGGCCATTTCGGGAGTTGAATGAAGACGTAGCATTCTGAAGGGTCATTGAAAATTTGTCGAGATCGTGTGGCAGGTTTGGCTTCAGTGAATTTTTGTATTAAACGCACTGTGGAGCAATAATAATAATTTTCTATAGCACAGAAATTGGAGAAATACCCCGCTTATTCGCTAGGGAGTTAGCAAGACTTATTTTACTCAATTTGTTTTTATGAAATGTGTATTAATTTTATTGCTCCGATCCTAATGAATGCAATTCTCTGAATAGATCGGGAGGGTATATTATTTCAAGGAAGAGCAATACAAAAAAATTATTAACTTCAAACAATGAAGCAAGTGTAGACAAATCTTAGATGATTAGAACATGATAATGTGAACGGAGCATAATTCATTTCAACGTATGAGACAAGAGTGCAGATTAAACCTCAGCAAAAACTCTATCTCCACGTATAGATGGAGTGATTCGTTGCTGTATTTGTTTACATATTTATTTTGAAGGGCTTATTCTTGATCCAAAGGAAAGCTTCTTTATCCTTTTTTTTTCATCGCAGGTTAACAACGCATATAATAACGGGTGTTTTTTTTCGAGGTATATAACTTTAAGGTTGGCATTACTTTTCAAGATGGCGACCGATTTGACAGCTGTCAACTGATTTATTCTCAGTTTGGTTTGCCAATTCATCATTAATAGACTCACACCTGAACAACGCTTGCAAATAGTGCAATTTTATTTCGAAAATAATAGTTCTGTGCGGAATACGTATCGCGCACTACGTCCATTTTATTTTGTTTAGCGATGAAGCGCACTTCTGGTTGAATGGCCTCGTCAACAAACAAAACTGCCGCATTCGGAGTGAAGCTAATCTTCAAGTGTATGTCGAAACACCGTTACATCCAGAAAAACTGACTGTTTGGTGCGCTTCATGGGCTGGTGGAATCATTGGTCCGTACTTCTTCAAAAACGATGATGGCCAGAACGTTACAGTCAATGGTGATCGGTATAGAGCCATGATAACTAACTTTTTCATTCCTGAATTGAACAACCATGATGTCCAGGAGCTGTGGTTCCAACAAGACGGCGCAATATCTCACGCAGCTCGTGCCACAATCGATTTATTGAAAGATACGTTTGGTGACCGCCTAATTTCACGTTTTGGACCTGTGAATTGGCCTCCAAGATCTTGTGATTTAACACCCCTAGACTACTTTCTGTAGGGGTATGTAAAGTCATTGGTCTATGCGGATAAGCCACAAACCCTTGACCATTTGGAAGACAACATTCGCCGTGTTATTGCCGATATACGGCCACAAATATTGGAAAAAGTCATCGAAAATTGGACGTCCAGATTGGACTACATCCGAGCCAGCCGTGGCGGTCATATGCCAGAAATCATATTTAAAATGTAATGCCACAAGATTATCTTGTGGATAAATAAAATTCATGTCAATCGAATAATCCTACGTTGTTTTATTGCAATTTAAAGTTCTATAGTTCTAAAATACACCCTTTAGTAGCGGGGGGTAAGATACAATTGGAAATAGGTTCGGAAAGAAATTAAATTGATCCCAAGATTTCTTGACTGCAACCCGTCTACGAATAACATTTTGCAAATCGATATTTATTATTTTGTTGTACGTGATGAATTCAGGGTGAATTAAACCTTGAACCATTGACAAACATTATCGAAAACATTGATTTATTTGCTTCAAATAAACTTTTCTTTTCTAAAAAACCTCTTGCTCCGTCTGATTGCTTATGGCCTTTTTGTATATAACTTCCGCAGTATTTCCTTGAAAAATGCCGGCGTGTATTATTGCAATAGGTCATGCATGTATCGACAACACTTGAACAGACTCTCGTTAAAAACTCCATAACACATGAAGTCGGAATCAAACAATCATTCCAACCATTATCGACATCACGTATACAGGCGTGGACGCAACAATTGGCACCATTGGCAAATGTAAACGATCACATTCAATCAGTACTACCACCCGTAGAAACGCGAAACGTCCGTTTCGCGGCGAATACCTGAAAATCTGCGGCTCTTTCATCTCGACACCGCCAAATAACCGTCTTCCGAGCGCACGTACCACTTAAGCCGTTACAACGTGCGCGCACGGCTCTGTAAACGAGAACGGAGCGATGCTAATGCATCGCCGAAGATAAACAACGCCTAAATTGGCACGTTTTCTGCCTCACATCGTAATAAGTTGCGAGTTGCAACGACCGAGAGAAGTCTCACTTAGCATCAGGGGCGCGGTGGATTTTTGATTTCTGCAACGGGTATGGTGTGATGTTCTACTCAGGTTCCAGTCTCATCGTTCATGCAGGGTGAAAATAAGACTCATCAGGCTGCCAGGGGAGGTATTATTCGTAGAAACATCAACACGTACATTTACACGAGATACACAAATTATTTCTTGAAGAACAATAAGGACAAATCTAGAATTCTCTTGCACTCTCTATGGATTTGTCTGCAACGACTTATATGCATAGTTGATGATGACAGAATGTCAGAATGTTCCACTACGATCTAATGGTCTATTGTGCCTCCCATCTTCTTCTTCTTCATGTGCCGTCTTCGTTCTGAAGTTTGGCTGTCATCAAAGCTATGCCTGTTCTCTATACTTCAGATCTAAACAATTGGCAGTTGCAATTGTACCATTCTCTCAAGTTCTTCAATCATAAGTTTTTTCTTCCTATTGATCTTTTGCCCATTATCTTTCCCTGGACAATAAGTTGCAGCAACTGGTATCTATCTCCTCTCATAATATCTCCCAAATATTGCATTTTGCGCTTTTTAATAGACAGTACCAATTATTTCTCTTTCTGCATTCTCCACAAGATCTCCACATTCGTTACTCTCTCTGTCCACGATACTCTTAGTATCCTGCGGTACATCCAAATTTCAAATGCTTCAATCCTTCTGGTATCAATCTTCTTCAATGTCCACGTTTCCATTCCGTAGAAAAGAATTGACAGCACGTCACATCTCACAAGGCGAATTTTAAGTTTAAGGCTAAGATCTCTTGCACTATCAGAGCTATTCTATCCATAACGTCATCTACAGCTCGCCTTCCAGTTGCAGAGTTCTAATGAACTACATTATCTGGGATATCTTCAAGGAAGCTAATTCCTCATTTCGTGTCCAAAGCAGATTTTGCCTTGGCTAGTGATGCCGAGGGATTCCGTCACCAGGTGATCCGGAGTTTCTTCCTCCTCCCCACAGAATCTACAGTCGGCGTTTTCTGCTAGAACCAATCTCATGGGGTGCTTCCTAAGGCTATAATGCCCTGTGAGGAGGTGTAATATATTTTTGCTAAGATCCAAATACTTCTGGGATCTCGCAGTGTCAAAATTTCGAAGAAACTTTTTTGGAGTGGATTTTGCCCTAACAATGGCATAATAATGCTTATCCTCTCTCTTGATGAACTGTATCCACTTAATCATTGATAGAAAGTCAAAGGGCCTACAGTGTGTATTCAAGCAGAAATATGAAAATACTGAGAAGATCGGGATGAAATAAATTTTCTCCTCGTTATTGAAAAAGGTGATTGAATTTGATACAGTATATTAAATCATTCAAATGATGGTAACATGTTATTAAGAAAGATTAATATTGATTGTAAACCATATAAAGCTACTCACTAGAACAACCTGAGTCGATTGATATTTTTATTGAAAAGGGTTGAATGGTTGAGGTTTCAAAGCCTTCTTATCTGTTCCTTTACATAACCCTATATACATGTAATTTGTTGGTTTAATTAAGCCGACCATATAGTTTTGTCACCAAATTTTTCTTGACGCGGTAATTGTTTGTGTCCAACAATGGCCCGAATAAATAATAAAAAATTTAATAGTTCTAAAACCTTTAGACCATTGCATACACACTCAGATAATTCAGGCATTCTAGCTAAACAAAATTCTACTAGCTCTTTTAGCATTACTCAAATTTCATACTAGGCACGAATTCAGTATACACTTGTCGGAAAACTTGATTGTTCTTCATTCTATCATAGTTTAGGATAGATTTTCTCTTCTGTTACGAAGATGAAGGTTTTGCGAAGTCGTTCAGATGTTTGCACGTCCTCGAATGAACTTACAGAGTTAAATTCACTGGGTAGGGTTTTGTGCTCATCGACCTTCTGAAGTTTTCTTCGGTTTCTTTGTCTTGTGTTATAATAACTCATTCATTTGTTAGAAAGTATATTATTAAATGTTTTCAGTTCGACTCAATTTTCCAAGAATTTGAGGCTGGGAATTAATTACCAATTAATTCGGTCATTATTATCATCATGAACTTCGAATAGAACTTACGGTATCAGCGATTCATCAATTACAAGTTCCCCAAGGTGCAATTTTTGATCTTGATTATTTCCTTCAAGTATATCATTCCTGTTAAGAGTCAAAAAACTCAAAGAAGATCGATATCTGATTCACAATTCAAGATTCCATTTCCATCTGAATAGGATCGAAATGAAGAATTTGGATTGAATTCCGCAACCCAGAACTGTAAAATCAGTTATTCCCTCGCCGAATACTAACTTCTGGGATGTCCCCTAAAAGTCAACAAGAAGAATCTTTCTGCCCTATATTCTTTGAAGTTGGTCTCGGATCCTTGAGGCGATGCCGCAGCAGTCCACTTCGAAGGCCCCTCACGTTCTTTTCGCGAAGAATGCGACGTCAGAAATTTGTCCAATAAAACGTCGTCAGTCCGAAACGCATACCTAGGGAAATTGCCATGCGTATTTTCGATTAGACGCGATCCGATAAATTAGACGGGTTCCATTGTTGACTCGAAAAATGCGATGAGTTACAGCATCGGATCGCGGTAGAACCCGAGGCTCCAGTGGCGTACCACCTGAATCCCCGCTACCTAAAACAATTACTTCGGATTATCCCCCATACATGTTTATTGCATTATGAAATTGATAAAATGGGTGTTATGTCAAGAGCTTGAAACTTCAAATAATACATAGGCGTACAACTTTGCTTCCACCTTTTTTTTCGAAATTCGAGGCTTTATTGTAAAAACTGGTTGTACATTTATGATTCAAAGTATTGTACATCGCTGGCCACTACTTTCTTCCATCGAACTAATTTTTTACTTCTCCGAGAGACCAACGTATGAAGAATACGGCTGTTGGGGTAGGACTTCCCATTTCAACATTTTCAAGAATTTTCGCAACATGGAGTCCAGCATTGTCATGCTATGAAATCACTTTATCATGTCTCTCGTTGTATTGTGGCCATTTGTATTTCAATGCTCGACTTAAACGCGTTCGATAACGACCGCCTGTGATTGTTTCATTCTTTTTTAAAAACTCATAATACACTACGCCGAGCTGATCCCACCAAATACTGAGCACGACCTTGGAACCGTTAATATTCGGTTTTGCCGTCTTCATGGAAGCATGGTCCGAATATCCCCATGATTCTGCGCTTGGGGTTGTCGTAATGAATCCATTTTTTATCTCCAGTCACAATGTGATCCCTTCCGTCTTTGCCTTGCAAGCAACTGTTCACAAGCAAACAAACGCCGTTTGACATCTCTCGGCTTCAACACGTACGACAACCAATTTCCTTGTTTCTGAATCATTCCCATGACTTTCAGGCGTTTTGAAATGGCTAGTTGAGTCACATCCAAAGATCCTGCCAATTCTTGTTACGTTGGACACGAGTTTTGATCAATGCCTCTAATTCTGCATCTTCGAAAACCTTCTCTCTGTCATCGCCATGCGTCTTCGACGTCAAAATCACCGTTCTCGAAGCATCGAAACCACTCTCGGCACATTTTTCCACTAATAGCGGCCTCATCATGAGTATTTGAGAGCATTCGAAGAGACTCAGCCGCAGATTTCTTTATATTAAAGCAGAAAATTAAAACCTCCCGCAATAACGAGAATTTGGCACTCAAACTGACATGTTTAATCGAGAATAACTTTATGATGCACAAATCGACTTATATTTCGATGGCGTTATGTTCACGAATATCTAAGCTTATTGTATGACATCTACGATCTATTCATTTCGACTACCATTTACTGCTAAAGCAATCTATTGCAAAACGGCGGAAGCAAAGTTGTAAACCTGATAAAACAGCCCTAACCTTCTGAATAAGAGAAGTTTCTATATTGTCAAGAATTTCTAATGCACCTCCATATCGCTTCGAGGTTTATTTTCATACAAACTGCTAATAATTCAGTCAATAAATCCGAGCCTGACGAGGTAAAACACTTTTTTCTCAAATATTCGACTTTATTCGCCAACATAATCACCTTTAAGAGTTATAATAATAATAATAATAATATTTATTAATTCCATAAAATTACACAAAGTAAAAATGGAACAGGTCGGACACAAACATAATTAACTTCCAGTACAGTTCTCTTTAAATTCACAAATACTATATGGCTCACAATTCAGAAGTAAAACATATAGGGCCTTCTTAAATTTAATATGACTCGATAGATTTCTGATATTTAAGGGCAACACATTAAATAGACTGATTGCCATAAATTCAACATTTTTTTCTCTCAACGTAGTTTTATGTGTTGGTACAATAAGAGGACACATTCTTCTTGTATTATTCAAGTTTTTATATGGCTCAAAATACTGGCTATGTTTACTGACAAAGATTAACAGTCTATAAATGTACAGTCCATAAACTGTAAGTATATTGTTACTTTTGAAGAAACCCCTGCATGATTCCCTATATCCAAGATGTAACACAGTTCTCAAAGCTCGCTTTTGCACAACAAAAAGACCACTCACATATGAGGAGTTACCCCAGAATATTATACCGTATGACAAAATGGACTGAAAATTAGAATAATACACCAGTTTTAGAAGCTCAAGGTCAATCTGATTCCGTAACATGAAAAGCAGGTAAGCAGGTAACAAACAGAATTCAGTCTTCCTCTAAGTTGTTCTGTATGAGGTCCCCACTTCAGATGTTTATCAACTACAACCCCCAGAAAAACAACACTATCTTCAACCATGACATCTTTGCCTGAGATGTTAATTGACAAAGGATATTGTAGCTTGGATCTTTCACTATAAAAAAACATACACTGGGACTTGTCAATGTTCAAAAGAAGATTGTGGTTACAAAACCATTCTCCTACAGACGTCAGCAATCCTCTAGATTCCTCGGTGGCGGTGGAAACATTGCGGAGTTTTAGTAGATAATTGGTGTCGTCTGCGAACATACCCATTGAATGTCTCACTGCAATTCTAGCCTTTGGTAACCGGTTTATATACACAATAAAAAGTGCAGGTCCTGGAATGCTACCCTGTGGCACGCCCATAGATATCTCTCTTTCATCCGATATAAGAAGCTCACCATCCACCTCCATGACAACCATTTGTTTCCTGGATGACAAATAACTCTCAATGAGTCTCAACTGATTGTCTCTTACTCCACAGTCATCTAAAATTTCCAACAGTCTTTTATGCTCCACACAATCGAAGGCCTTCGACAGGTCCAAGAATAAGCCCATGGGAACCTCATCTTGTTCAATGGTCACGAGAACTTCCTTAATCAGCTCATAGACCGCAGTTTCTATATTTCTGTTTTTCACAAAGCCATGTTGATGCACTGAAATAACATTAAACTTATGAAAAAAAATCATTAATCTATTTGTCAAGATTTTCTCAAAGATTTTTGAGAACGATGGCAATATGCTGATTGGTCTGTAGCTATTCGGATCCCCGATAGGTCCCTTTTTGTAAAACGGTTTCACCAAGGCAATTTTCAGTTGATCAGGAAAAATGCCCTCCTTGAAGGAACGATTTATTATAAAACAGAGAGGTGATAGGATTATATCAATCGAGGATTTAACAACCTTCATAGGGATCTCATCATAACCCCAAGATTGTTTATCTTTTAAAGACCTTACCGTTTTCAGAACCTCCTCGTGAGAAACTTCAAACATGAAGAAAGAGTTTTCAAGTCTTTCTCCACTCGTTGTAGCCGTTTTATTCAGGCCATCTGTCAGTGTAGAGGGAAAATCAATGAAAAAGTCATTTAATTCATCTGGCAAAAGAGAATCTTGATTGCTGGAAACAGATGATGAAATCTTGCTCTTCGTGAGGGAATTTATGACCTTCCAGGAGGCTTTTGATCTATTATCGGAGTTCCTAATGATGTTACTGAAGTGCTCTTTCTTTGCTTTGGACAGAAGAAGATCATATTGTTTTTTAGTCGAGTTATATGTGGCTTTTAATTCAGGTCTTGAAAAAGAAATAATATGGAGTATGTCAAGTTGCTTCTTAATATCAACTAATTCAGGTGTTAGTTTAAACTTTCTATTTGACGATGAGGCATTGATCTTTACTTTAGGAAAACAGAGTTCAAAAGTTTCAGAAAATCGTGTATGGAATACATACCAAAGTTGATTTGGATCGCCTGGATGAGTAAAAATATCATCCCAATTTAATTTAGATAGCTTTTGCAGGAAAACTTTGATGGAATCGTCATTTATTATTCTTCTTTTAAGGGTTTTTTCTTTATGATCATAAACTGAACAAAAAGTTGTGGTGAACTTCAGAGCTGAGTGGTCTGAAATATGGCACTCGATCACCTGAGTTTGGCCCACAAGAGATGTTACCACATTGTCTAAACAACTACCAGAAGAGGGGCGTGTTGGCTGAAGATTGGTGACTTTCAGGTTGAAACATTCCAAAAGTGATACAAACTCACTGACATCCGTGGAGGAAGACAGAATATCTAGATTAAAATCACCCACCAAAATGAATTCTGCTCTTTCCAGTGTACACCGTTCCAGAATTGTTCTAAGTTTCTCTAGAAACAGATCTACATCAGCTAAGGGCTGGGTATTAGGTCTATAAATACATATGATCAGAATTTTTCGATTGTCTAGAAAAACTTGGGCAGCAGAACACTCGATAACATTTGGAATTGAAAGTAAATTGTAATCTGACCTTTCAGTACAGTTGAGTTCTTTCCTACTGTATATTGCAGTTCCACCATGGCTTCCTCTCAAACGGCAAAAGCTCGGCACTAGGTTATAATCTACAAGTTTGTATATCTGAAGTTCCTCCTCACACTTCCAATGTTCCGTGATTGCTAGTATATCAGCTTTTTCTTCCTGTGCCATCAACTGCAGCCCGTTCAATGCTGTGCCCAAGCACCTAACATTTTGGAGGATGAGACTGAAGCTTTTAGAAGGCTTTGATTTTCCAACTGCATTGGAGGAAATTACGTTTTCTCGTTTTGTCTGTTCTTCCGAAAAAAATTTCTGTCAAAAGAAAAATCTCTCAAAACAACCCCCTGAGGCCAGAAGGATTCACAAAACACACTCTTGTAAGCATTTTCATTCGGTAAGCCAATACTAAAAGATGAATTTTGTCCAAGAGTGTTAAGTTTCTTTATAATGATATTCTCCTTACCTTCGATATCTTTCAAGAAAGTTAGTATATCCTTTTCTGAAATCTCTTTACCAGCAATTTTACCTACGTACATCCAACGTCTTCGTATTACACCTTTAATTGTTGAGTTATCCGCACTATTTTCTTTCGTTCCAAAACAAACCTTAGTGTTTCTTGACTGACGTTTTTTATTTCGAACCGTGATCCAATCTTCCATTCTATCAGTGTCCTTAATCTTATGTACGGAGGTAGAAATATTTTTATTTGAATCGTTGATATTTATTTCAGGAATCGCCGGAACAGAATTGTTTACGTTGTTTACAATTCTTTTCGGCTCTACAAATGACATTTGCGCCTGCGGACGGTGCTCATGCGCATTACTTCTATTTTCATGCACCACAGAACTATATGTATTCTTGAAAGTTGTGGCTGAGGCTACGGTATCAGTGACAACTGCAGGTACCTTATCTTGAAGCGTGTTGACAAATTTTTTTGTTGTGTTTTTACCTGATTTTATTTGGTTTTCGAGGATGGTGATCTTATCTTTCAAAAGATTGTTGTTTTCAATTAAAATTGAATTCTTACTCTTTGTTTCCTCCAATAAGAGCTTTAAATATTCAACTTCCGTACGAAGTGACTTATTTTCGGACTTGGCTGAAATTTCCTCTGCTGAAGCATGATGACAGGTGGTGTTTTTTCTATTAGCTGCTTTAACTAGGCAAGAGGGGTGAAAAATATCGTCACACTTGATGCATTTAAGAAATTCTCCCACTTTCCACTATATATATACTCCAACGCTTCTCTAACTTTTCAATACCTCTTGTGACAGAATCGTCTTTGATTTCGAGATAGGTTTCAACGCGGGCAATCACCGAGGCAATCACTATTTCATTAGAGCCAAATTTCTTTTCCTGGACCATTATTTTGAGATCTGCAAATAGCCAGTAATCACTGGGAGACAGATCTATAAAATATACTTAGTGGTCAAGCAGTTGAAAGCGCGATCAGTTCAATATGAATCCCGTGAATATTTAATAAATGAAATGGAAGAATAGATAATTTTCTGGAAAGCTGGTTGCACTTCAAAAGTGAGGCTGATTTTTCCATGAAGACCATTATTTACAACCTTAGCACTATTATATGTAACTGGATCCATACCCTCTTGGTTTCGACACCAATTAGGTACTCTCCACACACAGCTTCACCGCTCTGACCTAGAACAAGCTGAAAGGTTCATCATCGGAAATAATGAGCCAAAATGTCTCAATCCCGAACACGCCCGCATGGTTGCCAATATGGCATGGGTTACGACCAATATCCGTCGATCATCGTCTAGAATCTCACCGGGGGCTCACGCAGACATGAAACGTGTCCTGTTCTTTCGCTTCGTAATGACGTCGTGGGCGAATCTTACTCTTCCATTCATTAACGACGTACGGTGCTTTCACTGCACAACGAAAGTCCATTAATTTTGTTACCGAGGAGTTCAATACGTCCCTCGTACCTATTGATAGATTCTCGAAGATATTCGGCTCGAATTTTCTCCGTCTATCTATCGACGATTTTTTTTACGCGTGATAAAAGTTCGACAAGAAGTCTCTGCGACTGACTTGGAAGGTAGATCTCGCATTCTGAAGGATTGAATATTGAATACTCGTTCGAGATGTTATTACGATGGAAAATTTTAATGGAAGAAATTGTGATTGAAATATGGAATTTTTTTTTGGGTTCTTTCAGTTGGAAACTTTGCGAAAGTTTCATTTCAATATTGTATTTGATAAGTCCATGAAGTTCTACACTTCTCGAATACTTCGAGACGTTGAAATTTGCTACGAATGGCTTCTAAGATTTCTTCGGCGTCCTTTTCTGAAAATTTTTCACCCTGTTTCTCTTTAACAATGATCAGATTTTGCCGATAAATATTTGAAGTTATTAAAAATGTCTTGAGTTGAGTTTCTGAATCAATTTCAAACTATAAAAGAAAATGAATTTAAGAAACATTAGGAAATTATCTACGTTGGACTATAATTTATTATTTTCTGATACCAAAAAAATATGCCAACACGTAGATATGAAAAAATCTCACGATCTGGTTTCAAGTGCAATATTCACAATGAAAAAAATTCTATATTCAGTATTCCAGTATATTTGGAACTATGTCAATAATTTCAATTTGATGCCGTGAGGATATGAATATCTACAATACTTGATGAATGAAATCTGAATGAACTTGAAGGATTTTCTAATAGGAATGATACAATTTAAAATTGTTTTAATGGCAATCTATTATTTTTTTGACATTTCTTATGTCGTTTGTTGGTCATGCCATTCAATCATGGAAAGATACACGCTTCAGTAACGTCTAGAAATTGTTGAAGAAATTTTAAATTGACGTTGTACCTAATAAAGTCCTTATTTCTTTTCATCTCTGATCCCAGAACACGCACTTAAATTTAATATCACTCAGTATATTTCACTCCTGATGTGAAGTTCTCAGATATTTTCTAGTAATTATATTTCTTGTGTGGAATTCATTGGACATAAAACGTTCTCTGATGATACCCAACTGTTTTGTTTTTCACTTAATTCGCCAAGTCCTCGTAAGATATATATCTTCATTTTGATCTTAGCAAGGTCGTTATTGTAAATCATCTCACGTCTATCAGAAATTGAGGAAAATTACCGATTTGAGAGTGGAAGTTGATGCTCGAGAAGATTATGGGTGTAATTTTGAAGAGTAAACTATGAGATATTCTTGTCAGTTTGATATATGTGCAATTTTGTTTATAATGAATCTATTGACTATAGGATAGATCGTAATTCAAAATCCTGCTGTGTTTATTTATGTTACGCTTTCGAGTCTACCACAGGTAGAGGAGAAGCGGCAAAGGAACTTGCTGATTTGGAAGGTCAATAAAAGAAAAAGTAATACTCAAATCGATTTAATTATTTTTTTGTCTCATTATACACATCCTGAAATTCTGTTTTAAGTGATTTCAAAAATGACATTGGACAAATGATGGCCTCATTAGCGAGGCTTACACTGATCTACCTATTTTCTGAAGTTTTGCACCACTCTTTCGAGCATATCGACGGGAATGTTGGAAAATCTTGGCGAATTTTGTCTCTCAAGTGTTGTAAGGTCTGTGGTTTATCATTGTGAACAATGAATTAAGGATATCTCTTCAATAAAAAGTCACAGGGAGCCAAATCGAGGGAGTGGGCCGGCCACTCTTAGGGATTCATGGCTTGGCTTGATATTCAACCTACTTGGCTCAAGCTCAAATACCTTGAGCTTTACTTGAAATCAACTCAAGTTCACTCAATGTGAAGTCGAGTATTCATTCATTGAGTACTTGACTTAACATTGAAAAACTACTACTTGACTTCAACTTGAGTTGATTTCAATTCAAGTTCAAACTACTTGAGCTTGAGCCAAGTAGCTGAATAGCAAGCCAAGCCGTGAATTCCTAGCCATGATATGTCAGTGTGCTCCTTTTTTCTCGAAATTCCTTCTCAATGACAAACTAAGGACCTTGAAACACTTGGACGACAATATTCGCCAAGACATTGTCAAGATTCCCATCTATATACCTACTCGAAAGAGTGTAGCAAAACTTCAATAAGCCAGTGGATCAGTGAATCTTTAATGAGGGCCGTAACTTGTCCGATGTCATTTTTAAAAACACTTCAAACAAAAATTCAGGATTTGTGCAGTAGACAGAATATCCAAATCGATATGCGAGCTAAATTTTCTTTTATTGAGCTTTCAAATCATCGAGTTTCTCTGCCGCACTCTGTATAAGTACTCCAATAACAATTTGAGGGTACTGCCGTCCTCGTATGCAAATGTGAAATATCCTGGATCTCATTATTTTGCGTTCTACTTGTTCGATTTTGATGAAATTTTCAGAGCGTTGTAAGGTTAGGACGAGAATTTAAGACTTTTTAAATGGACGATTTGAATTGCATGTTCATAAATTAGAACTTCTAGGAAGATTAAGTATTATACCTCAAGTGGAGTGCTGACTTTTTGGGAACGAAGGACAAGCAATCATAGTGCCACACCCATTGACAGAGTCTTTTTTTTACGTGATATATTCAATGCAGATAAAATTCAACATAACAGGCCCAACGAGTCAACAAATTTTTTCATCATCAATTAAAGCCATGACAACCTAGACCCGTGACGAACTCAACTAACCTCCAAAACACCGTCAAAGTCGGAACGAATTCCATGAGCGGGGATGCCGGTGGGCATCGGACAGGCGCTAATTGGCCGCCTAATGCCCGATTTGGTTCCCCGAAAAGTCCAATTACCGATAGAGCCTCGAACGGTACCGAGAGCAACGACTTGGCACAATAGAGCCGATATTACCATACGTCAGGTGTGTGGTCCGCCGTAAATGATGAAATTTTCGAGTGCGTGTCAAATCGCCGTAACGCGGAGAAAAAACCTAAATCGTTCGATCGAGGGATCGAACCCGAGCGCACGTGTTTAACTCGACGGAAGAATGCTCGCGACCGTGATTCGGAAATCGATCTAGTTGGCGACGAAAGCGTGAATAATTGGCGGGTATTTTCATCGGCTTGACGATTTTCCTCCTCGCTTAGCTGTATGCCTGCGTCCCAATCGAAAATACTTTCGGGTATCGCGTTTTCGTGGGGATTATTAAAACACTGACGGATGACAAACGAGAACTTTATTGTGGGTACAGCACTTGGAAATATCCTTGAACACTCTACTGATCATCACCTCGTAACTTACTCCACTGAACTCTCCTGTTCTCAGTTTTATACATGGGTTACAAACATAAAATCATATTGTACACCTTGAATTTCTTCTTCCTTTTCTTATTCTCTAGGTTGTATGCTTGAGCAATGGTATTACGGTGCTTGTACACTAATTATGATAGGGGAAAAGATATTCTCTATTGTATCTTTCTGAGAACCCTATGAAAGAGAAAGTTGTATGCACAAGTACCATGAAAGACCATTATGTCTAATTGCTTTTTGTTGCCACATATTGAATTACTCTCGTGAAAAGCTGTGATTTTCAATCGACAGCCTGTGCTAATCCTAGAGTTACTTAACAGGAATAAAGATCATCAACTTGTGCGAAAATATGCATGTGCTTCAACTGTTTCTTCCGGGGTGGCACAAGGCTCCGGTTGTTGGTCTATTTTATTTCCATTCTGCATAAGTTATTCCAATAAAATAATTGATTGATGTGCTGTTCACTACCAGTTGATTATAACAAACCACCTACATTTTTTCCTGAAAAAAAAAGCTAGCAATCCATTTAAAAAGAAATGAACATCAAAAAATACTGTGAGTAAATTATTGAATTTGGAGAAAGAAAAGTTTTTTTCGTGTAAACAAGAAATAGTGGAGCCATCCATATGTTCTCCCTCACTTTAACCTGCTCGAGAATCAAATATATCAGCAAGATTATGTCCGACCTAATGTTGCCAAAGTTAGTTTGAACTCTTTCGTAGTGACTCATGTGAATCTTTTGCCATGGCCGCCCAGATCCCCCGATCTTTCGCCCAGAGAGCATGTTTGGGACATCATGGGTAGAAGGCTTGAAAATTTACATCAGCCCCCACGGACTGATGGTGGCTCTGAGTCATGACGTACAGGTAGCTTGGTATAGTATCCCTCAAGCACAAATGAACCATCTTATTGCTTCAATGCCGAGACGTGTTGGGGAGTGAATAGATAATCGCGGTGGACAAACACATTATTTACAAATTTATTGAAAAAAAAAATGGAAACCCTTCGTTTTTTCTCCAAATTTCAATCATTTACTTCTTGCTATACTATCTATGGTATGTCTTAATTTTCATAATATTTTGTGTTGAATACCTATGTATATTAATGTTGTATCATCCAAACTCAAATTGAAACCTCATTTAGTGAATTTTCATATTGTTATATTAGTGATTCAGCTTTAGAATACGGTAATGTGATGCGCTTGCAATTATGCAGTTGTAGTATGGTAATCACAAGTATGATCATAGGTCAGGGATTGCTTAAGAATTGAAATAAAATATAGACATTTTACTATCTCATCAATATTCATAAAATTGTTACTTCAACCGCTGGAATTTATGTAACTCGTAACAACAAATTTGGAATGTGGTAAAAACTTAGGTCGTTGAATGTCAGTTATCAAATCGGCATATTCAGTAGGTACTCGATGCAGCCGATGTGAAATATCAACAACTTGATTTCCTAGTGGTTAACTCTCAACCCATATTTCTTCTAGTCTAATATTCGCTTTTATTCGGTACAAATCCTGCTATTCTAAAGCAGGATCTGACCGATCAATTATTTTGTAAAAAATGTAAATTATATCTGATAAGTATGTTCGATTCGTTAAGTGAGGAATATAACGTTCTATGAGCACTATAATTCCTTCACAGATCAATAAAGAAATCAGAGAATATTTGAGTGATTTTTTGGCTGAATGACTTCGGTCGATGGCATTTAGGCTCTGTCAATAAAGAACTCTAATTAACATTATAAATGTTTAGATGCAAATCAATATATAAAATTCTTGAAGTTAATTGATGTCAGCTATAAAATGCCAGCGATATGGCATATAGAGTTTGGCCAACCTCTTTAACGCTTTAATGGTCTTGTGTTGCACCTAAACATACCGACTCGTCTTACTGATATCTCCAGGTTTGGTCAAGCTTAAAATAATACCAGAATAAAATTTCTTCAGTTTCTTTGAGAAGGTAGAACAAACGATATTCATAAACGTGAATAGCATTTTGTCAGAATAGTTCTTTCAAGTTTTAATGACATATGAAGTTTGAGGACAAGCCTGTACGAAATAATTTTTTCGGTATTTTTGGTCGTTTTCTTTGGTCGTTTTCTTTGAACTAATTTTCAATATTTTCAGCCTGTCTGCCAAGAGAACTTATTACACTTGGCAAAAATATTGAGAGATACAGATAATCTGCTTCATGAATTCATTTGTGACTGCTTGGTCAGTGGGTAGAAGCTACAAAGAATAAAAAAATAAAATGATTTATAGTCTCAATAGAAAAGCCCTTGGGATGTTCCCATTGTCTCTATTTACTGGATAACTCTCGAGACTCGCCGTTCTTCAAGAACAATTGGTCAAATAGCGGCGCTCTGTTGATTCCTTATAAAACGCGATTGCTTATTAATAAGCCCCAGTGGTCCGGTGGGACAACGGCTAAATAAGTCACCTAGGTTGCGGTAGAAAGTGATTGTTTGCCACAAAAGGTGTAATTTATGTCCCGGACTGTCCTCGCTCGAAGATTTACCGAACCGGGTTTTGTCCGCGTATTGTTAGATTCCGATCTACGGCCGGTCTACTTTTCGACCTGATTGAAACAGAGTCCCGGGGATTTTCGCCTCCCAATACGTAAGGGTCGTAATATTGGAGGGAAGAGTTTACTCGACGGCTGCTGGATGTCGGTTCTGTAGTTTTTTTTTATTTTTCTAGGCGAATGTGTTCTTCTATTTTTGAAGTTGAAGCTTATATGAGAAGGAATTTTTCTCAATAACATCCTCTAGCAGAGTTCAGAAGCAGAGAAGAGATCGGAAATTTTCAGCCCTCTATACAGTACATTTACTTTTGGTATTTTAACTACTGATTTATGAAAGCGCAACAGAGCCAAAGTACTGAACTCAATCTGAATACCCACACCAATACAAAATTCAGCTTTTCCAAATAAACGCTAAGCGATGATCAATCGTAAAGGTCAAAAATCGATACATTTCTAAACTTTCTATATGCTTCCTTTAATAGATGAACCACCAAATTATGATGGAATCTTGCACTTCAGGCTGGAATTCTGTTTCTCTAGATCTGGGGGTTTTTCTTAGTTGCTAATTTTTTTTCATCATAACTTCCACCTACTAATTATTCAACATTTAAGTGATCTTATTGTCAGCGAATCAACCTTCCTGAATTCCGTCTACGTATCGTCTTTAAAAAAGATCCCGCTGAAATGATGAAGTACCTACCAACCACTTGAAGTTTTCCATCGCTGGTTACTACTCTCTTCCCTTTATTAGGCAGCGTACGAATCCCGCGTTGAAAAAACTGGGCATCTTTTGAAGCGATCCAATTTTACCTCTTCATTAGACCGGATGTGCTGGTCAGCCAGGCTTTGTGCCATTAATCGAAATTCTAGGTTAGAGCGGTGAAGCAGTGTGTTTGGAGACTACCTAGTTGATGTCAAAACCAAGAGTGAATGGATACGGTCTGACTTAAACGGTGCTAAGGTTGTAAATAATGGTTGTCATCAAAATCAATTTTGCACTGCAACCAGCTTTCCAGAAAGTTATATCTTCTTCCATTTGATTTACATAGGCGTACAACTTTGCTTCCGTCGTTTTTTCCGAGAGTAGAGGCTTTATTGTAAAAAACTGGTTGAACATTTATGATTTAAAGTATTGACCATCGCTGAATACTACATTCTCCCATCTTTCGGTTAGCGTACGAATCCCGCGTTGGAAACACTTGTCTTCTTTTGAACCGATCACCGAATCAATTAATTTTTACTTCTTCATAAGACTGGAAGTGCTTGTCAGCCCGGCTGTATGCAATTGATCAAAACAAGTGATAGTCCAAGGGAGCAAGGCCTGTATAATACGGATAATAACATGGAGTCGAGCATCGTCATGTTGTAAAATCGCTTAATCATGTCTCTCGTTGTATTACGGCCGTAGGCTCGGCTCAAACGCATCATTTGAGTTCGATAACGATCGCCTGTGATTTTTTCAGTCGGCTTTAACAACTCATATTGTTCTACGCTGAGCTGATTCCACAAAAATACTGAGCATGACCTTGAAACCGTGAATATTTGGTTTGTTCTTCGACGTGGAAGCGTGTCCGAGATATCCCCATGTTTTTCTGCTCTTGGGATTATCGTAATAAACCCATTTTTTGTCTCTTGTCACAATGTGATGCAGAAACCCCTTCCGTCTTTGCCTTGCAAGCAGCTGTTCACAAGAAAACAAACACTAATCTACATCTCTCGACTCCTTGTTTCTGAATCATTCCCATGACTTTCATGCGTTTTGAAATGACCTGTTGCGTCACTTCCAATGATCCTGCCAATTCTTGTTGCGTTTGGCACGAGTCTTGATCAAGTAATCCCTCCAATTCTGCAACTCCGAAACCTTCTCTATTTTACCATGCTGTCTTCGTTATTTCACTAATAGCGGCCTCACCATAGGTATTTGAGAGCATTCGATGAGCTTCAGTCGCAGATGTCTTCATATTAAAGAAGAAAACTAAAACCTCCCGCAAATGACGAAAATTTGACTCGTAAGCTGATATGTTTAATCGAGAATAACTTTATGATGCAAACACAAATCGACTAATATTTCGATGGCATTGTGTTTCAAATACTTAAGTTTATTGTATGACATCTAAGATCTAGTTATTTCGACTACCACTTACCGCTACAGCCATCTATTGCTAAATGACAGAGGCAAAATACACCATATAATTTTAACGCATCTGCGAAAGTTATCGAGAAAAAGGTGAAACCATTTCATGTAATTATTTGCTCTATCAAAAAACATGTTCAATGATAGGTAGAAACAATGAAAACTAGAAGCTCTATGTACTTAATTTGTGATCAGAATCACAAGAGTCCTTAAAAGAAATAAAAGCCCTACGAACCTATATCTCAAAATTGATCCTAATATCACAAAAACTGAAAGTGCTATGAAGAAAAAACAAAAAATATCTTGAAACTTTAACGCTGTGTAGTTCGGTAACGAAGCGTTTACGGACAGATGTTTATGGAAAAAAAAATTATTTTGACATAAAAATACACCCCTAAAATAATCAATTGGTGAAATTTTGAAACACTCAAAATATTCGACTCAAACCACAGCTAGTGACATTAAGACCCGTTGTAATATCGCTTTCATGACGCTTCATAAACATATCGTCCCACCGAAAGAGGAATTCGCCCCAAACTCCAAAGTTAATCAACCTCTCGTTGTACCACCGGTGGTCAGAACCGAAGAGCCCGAACCGAGCTATTGTTCGAGATCTTCGATCCGCGACCAATCGATGATCGCATTTCATATTTTCGGCCTGGTTCCATTAAATTAATGGCCGTTTGGCGCCGATAGGGATTAAATTTCATTCGTCCAATTATGAAAAGACCAGTTATTCAATTATCTCGAGTACGGACGGGCCTCTTGTCGGAACAGGATGATTCTCTGTATTCGATCGACCCTCGACCTCTCGATCGTGTATCAAAGGAAATGACCCGATACCGGCCCGAATCGATTGGCTGTTGTCTGTACGTCCAGAGGCCGGGTTCGGTTCGTGGGAGGTTAGAGCTTTCACCGAAAATCAATCGACGGGCTTTGATCGTAAAATGAAGATAAAATTTGATCTTCTAAGTGTAGGTACACAGTGTGGACGTATCGTTTTTCAAGAAGCAGTTAGAAAAAAGACGCAGTGGATCAATTTTATTATTGGATAAATCTCTTGACGAAAGTTTTCTCAAAAGTTGTTGCTAGTCATAAAATTTCAACTGAAAATGATTTGATAGCTAATACTTTACGAGCCTATAAAGTTGTTGGACTTCAAATATTACCAAAAAACTTAATTACAAGTTGAAAATCGGACAACCTTAGAAGCGAAGAACTTACTAGATTAGTGTACAATCATCACTCAACAACTTTCCCAAAAACTCAAAGGGATGATCACCTTAGTAACTATTGCATATACCTAGTAGTTACTTTTGAACTATGTTTTAGCTCAAAAGTGTCTGGGATGGATAGAAGCAGGTTACTTCCTCACTCCTACAAGTCTCTATTCCAGAGCATTTTTTGCGTTGGCTACCGATGGCGAGGCATTCCGTCAACAGGTGATCCGGAGTGTCTTCTTCTTCCCCACAGAATCTGCACTCGTCGTTTTCTGCTGGACTCATTTTCATTAGGTGTTTTATGAGGCGGTAATGCCCTATAGGGAATCTAGTGAGGAGATGTAGCATATTCTTGCTAAGGTCCAGATACTTCTTAGTTCTCGCAGCACTCTCTATCCTGCGATCCGAGACACTAGCTGTCTACAATTGAAGTTTCTCAAAAGAAACCTCAAAAGGTTGCGTATTGCGGACATCAAGGCTACGCTGATGTCCCTGGAAATCATATAACCAGGGGTTTCTTTTGACATGGGAGTGCCGTTATACCATAAATCAACTGGCCAGAGGCAATAAGTTACTCATTATGGGTATCGGGGCATTGTTGTATTGAAGGAAATGAAAAAGCCGATGAACTTGCAAAAAGGGCTTCAAGGTTGACACCTGTTGGTGCTGAGTCCTTCTGTGTGCTTGGAAAATACCAAAACAAGACACCTGTTCAACAATGGGAGAGCGACAATAGGAAAAGCCTTTGAAGAAATACTCCGTGTCTTGCTCAGGCTAAGAAGTTTGTGGTGCTGTCATCAATCTATACCAGAACATTCCTGAAGCTACCACGAGCTGAGCTTCGGGTAATGGCGAGACTGCAGACAGGACACTGTCGGTGCAAATACCTTTTGTACCGCATGGCTGAGTCAGCACGGATGTCGTCGATTTCATTAACAGCATCGACGCCTTTCTGGGTTTGTATGAATAGGTAGGTTTAAGAACAAAAGATCAACTTGGTCGTAGTTCCTGGCAAGCTAACAGAGCAGTAACGACCCCGATTTAGTGAGATAATAAATAATAGTTCTAGCGGCAACAAAGTTTCAAAGGAACTTTTTAGAATGATCCAACCCAGAAAGGTTTGACCAGAATGTTTCTTTTCGTTTTTTCCTTTTCCCCTGAAACTCTTTCTTGTAGGTACCTTACCTATACCGCAGAAAGGTTCTGGGCCAATGAACATTATTTGTGCTCCTTATCGGGCAAGTGTGTTCTCTTCAACTCCCAAGTGAGCGGGAACCCAAACTAAACAGTCCTTGTTATCAGAACCCTAGAAAATCCAAGAAAAATACCGAGTTGATTATGTATAAGTTAAACAATTTCAAGCTTCTTACGAAATCAGGTGATTCCTAGTTATGAAAGTCGCCCGGAGCAATACATGACGAGAGTTCATTAAGCTATTGACTTTATGGTATGTTAGACGGGTATGCTCATACATAGACCGTCAAACAGACATATACCAAGGTCGTTCGGAATATTCTGAAATGCATTTTGCGAGCGAAACTGTCGAAATTAAGAAGCTTTTCTACCTTGGGCAGACTCGGAAGCTAAATTCGGCACCTAGTCATCGATCAGTCCCAGGAACGGTTTCCAATCGGCACAAACTGCCGTAAATCAAAGAACACAAACACCTCACTCCGGCTAATTGGACCATCTTCCACTTGGCACGTGTCCCGTGCCGTACGCGAGCTCGCCTCTTGTTTACAAACAAAAGACTCGGCGCCCCAACGGTGCTGCCTTCTCGGTATCATCAATCAAAATTACAATACCGAGTTTTTCGACTTGGGAGCCCCATAAAACGCCGCCACCGAAAGTTATTCGAACGATTTGAGCCCCGATCAATCAGTTATTTGAATGCGGAGGACCAAAAACCGACTTGCTACCGAACGTGTCGACATGTTCACGTGTGAAAAGAGCACACGGTTGACAATCGATTGGCGAAGGATGATTTATTTCCGATTTATTCGGCGGCTCGAATTTCGGCTGCCAGGTTTTATTTTTTCGATACACACGTTCACGCCGAATTTGGTGCCGAATTGTTTTACGTGGAGGGATGATCAAATATACCTACCTGTGTTTACTTTAGGACCGTTGACGGATTGTGTCGACGATTGTTTTTGAGAGCTCGTCAAAAAAATATTACGAGAAGGCAGCAATATACATATCTTCCGCTGTTTTTTTTCCGAAATTCGAGGCTTCATTGTAAAAAACTGGCTTTACATTTATGATTTGAAGTATTGTCCATCGCTGGTCACTACTTTTTACCATCCTTCAGGAAGAGTTCGAATCATGCGTTAAAAAAACTAGTTCCACGAATCGATCCAAATTTCACCTCTTCATAACATCGGAAGTGCTGGTCAGCCAGGCCATGTACCATTAGTTGAAACAAATGATAGTCGGAGGGAGCAACATCTGAAGAATACGGCGGGCGGGGTAGGACTTCCCAATTCAATATTGCCAAGTATGTCTTGACCAATTACGCAACATGGGGTCGAGCATTGTCATGTTGTAAAATCACTTTATCATGTCTCTCGTTGTATTGCGGCCGTATGTCTCTCAATGCTCGATTCAAACGCATCAATCTCATATTACACTACGCCTGGCTGGTCCCACCAAATACTGAGCATAACCTTGGAACCGTGAATATTCGGTTTGACTGTCGACGTGGAAGCATAGCCGGGTTATTCTGCACTGAGGATTATCGTAATGAACCCATTTTTTAGCTCCAGTGACAATGTGCTGCAGAAATCCCTTTCGCCTTTGCCTCGCAAGTAGCTTTCACAAGCAAACAAACTCCGTTCAACATCTCTCGGCTTCACCTTGTACGGCTACCAATTTCCTTATTTTTTAATCTTTTCCATGACTTTCAGGCATTTCAAGATTGCTTGTTGCGTCACTGCCCATGGATCCTGCCAATTATTGTTGCGTTTGACGCGAGTCTTGATTAAGTAATGCCTCCAATTATGCATCTTCGAAAACCTTTGCTCTGTCACCGCCACCGTTCTTGAAGCATTGAAACCACTCTCCGCGCGTTCTTTCGCTAGTAGGTATTTGAGAGCATTTGATGAGCCTCAGCCGCAGATTTCTTCATATTAAAGCAGAATATTAGAACCTCCCACAAATGACGAGAATTTAGCTGGTAAGCTGACATGTTTAATCGAGAATAACTGTATGATAAAGACACAAACCGACTAATATTTCGATGACGTTATGTTTACAAATACCTAAGCTTATGGTATGACATCTACGATCTATTTATTTCCACTATCACTTACCGCTACAGCCATCTATTGCAAAACGACGGAAGCAAAGTTGTACACCTAATATAAAATAACAATTTCAATCAAAATTTTCATGTTGATCGCGTCGTCAGAACCCTTTTTAGGTCTAAAAAATTGATTCATTCATGTGACCTTATGCTATATTGTGAATCCCATCAAAGCTGTTCTCGTCATTAGTTATCGTCTACAGCTCGCTCTCTAGCTCTTGAGTTCTATAAACTTCAATTCAAGGAGGCTACTTACTCACTTCTACAAGTTTCTTGTCCAAAGCAGATTTTGTGCTGGCTAGCAGTGGCGAGGCGTTTTATCATCAGGTGACCCGGAGTTTCTTGCTTCTCCTGAGACAGCAATATCCAGTTAGGAATTCAGTATTGAGATGTAGAACATTCAGATCTCGCAGTATCAACGTTTCGAAGACACTATTTGTAATGATCCAGGCCAGGAAGTTTTCAACAGAGTGTTTCTCTTTCGATTTATTCCTTCTACTGTTACTCTTCCTTAGTGGTACACTAGGCCAATGAAAGGAGTTTGTTCTCCTTTTCTGGCAAGTGTGTTAGCCTCTTCATTCCCTTTGGTTTCCGAGTGGCCAGGAACATTTATTGATTTTTGAAATCATTCAATTTCTTTTTGGCTCTTTGAAGTGGCCCCCTATTGTTCCTAGTTAATAGGCCATTTGCCCTCCCAACTAAAAAATTCCATATCTACGCCAATACACTGATAAGACCAGAAGGTTCTAAATTGATTAAAACTTCCAATCATTGAATGGAATATTTTCTAGGTCATCTCCTCGTCAATCAACTGAAGAACAGAAATAATAGAACCATAGAAATGAAACCTTGACCTACGACTCCCTGTCAAACGCGTGGGACCCGATGCACTTCATCCGCGCCACCGAGGAGATGCACAAAACGTGATGATCATCGACAATTGAGCGCGTTGAACGCAAACCCATCAATATTGATCTTTCGCCCGTTCCCTCTCATCCAACGCACAGAATTTCAAGTGGCTGGTCGTCGTACGTAAAAATATGTTTACATTTCGATGCGCCCACGCGGCCGTTCTGTGACCACTTGAAGTCAGCATATTAAACACAGAACATTACGGCCGCTACCGGTCATAACGATGATTTATCGCGCCACTACGGCACGAGAGGGCGCTTCGGCGTGTCGAAATACTATATAGAATTGAAGAATGGACGTGGGTTGCCGGTTGATGAAAGATCATTAGCATAAAATTTACGGCGCGTTTGGGGTTAATTGATCGAGACCGCAGTTGTTACGGGGGGTATTTAGATATTTATCCGTTATTCTCTGTATTCTTGAAGGTAATACAGGTTATTATTGAAGATTCTCTAAAAACTTCTGCTCGATTCGATTCTGCTCGTGTCTAGTATATAGGCACTAAAAATACGATAGATCCGCATAAAGAATAGATTCACCAAACACATAGGTTCACATAACCAATAGATCTACAATACCGATAGAACGCTTTAATTCAATAATTGGGGATTCATCAAGCCAAGTAGCTTGATATTTTAACCCAACTATTTGACTTGAAAATCAAGCTCGTGAAAAATTATATACTTGAGCTTGACTTGACTTGATTCAAGATATTTATTGCTTGACTTGATGCACGCGTCGCATGGCATATATTTCTGCAATCTCCTGCGCGCTTAGACTAAATAGGGGGATTCCTCGAACGCCGAGAGACTGAAGTATTCGCCAGTGTGAGTTTATTAGTAGTTTTCTCACATTTTTATAAAATCTATTGGTACATTTTGGTAGTTTCAGACCCACCATCACCCAAGCTTCGGGTGATGGTGAGACTGTTGATGGCTCACTGTCGCTACAAACATCATTTGTACCGTATGGGAAAGTCAGCAGATGAGATTTGCAGGCTATGTGGATCAGAAGCAGAAACAGCTGAACACATGGTATGCAAGTGACAGCTTCAAGTGCTTTCTGGCAGAGGTAGGTGGAGTCGCCACGAATTTCTCAGCCTGAGTGAGTCCAGGAGTGTTTGTTCAGTGGGTTATCCAGTTATTCAACTACCATTGCTGGACCGCTGATTTTATATTGGTCTTTTCCTAGCCCACAAAGAAGCTCAGGTCCAGCAGGTGTTAACCTTGATGCACTTTTCGCTTTTTTGCATCGGCTTATTTGTTTCTTTCAACATCACAGTTCCCTGGTACCCATAGCAGAGTCACTTTATTGCCTCTGGCAATAAAGTCTTATGTTGTTACGGTACTCTCAGGTCAACAGAGACCTCTGGCAGTGCATTTCCAGGGATCTCAGCGTGGTCCAACTGTTCGTGATGATATGCACATGCGCCCCCGTGAGGTTTATTTTAAGACACTCCTGAGAGCAAACGTATACAGGCAGAATCTCGGTCTGTAAAATAGAGGGATCATTTCCCAGCGCTTCAGATGGAAAAAACATAAGAACTAAGCTGTGGTTGAAGCAATCTCAACAACTTTCCTAAAAAGGAAAGCTGAAGGATAGTTGACTACAACCCTGTTGAAAATTGAGCCTATCACGAAAGACCCAGAGATCAACTGCGAAAGAACAGAGGGCAGAAATTGAATAAAGATAAATTTAAAAAAAAAGAGACTGTCCTATGCAAACATATATGTAGTCAAAAGGTTGAAGAGCAAATAGATACACGAAACCTCAAGAACAGCAGGTTAGAGAGGTAGATTGTTTTCATCAAACGCGGGGACTATTTGATCTTTCATTAGGTAGTTCGTCCTTGAGGATTTTCCCTGTTCTATCAAAAAACAAAAGAAAAGGAACTGGAAACATGAAAACATCAGATCCCGTTTCAAACCGCGACCTAATAATCAATAGGTACCCGCATGAAAGAACCCTTAGCTGATAGCGTTATCGATTCCATATTCATTTTAATGCGGAAGTGAAGCGAAGATCATCAGTAACTTTGATATTAAAGTCCCTAGACGTCGCTTCGCTGTCGTCTGCAATATCCCTAACGAAATATCTTCATTAAACTGAACACTGTTTCCACCCTATCCATTCCGAAGCCCTCGGAGGGAAGGAAAACTATACGTTATGTGCATAACATCGCGATAATTCCTAATATTCAACCCCCAAAAGACGCGGTTCCGGAATATACAGATTTCTGGAGAAACTCCCGCCGCGGCATGGAATGGGGACGCCCCGCGTCTTTACGACGACGCTCGGTACGAAACTGACATTTCGAAATCTGTCAAAAGGTGAAGGTTTATAATTTGCCGGTCGAATTTAAGCCTCTAGTTGAATGTAGTCTTGCAAGCTTAGAACCGGTACTTTTGAACTAAGTATTTGATTCTAATTCCGAATGAACTATTGTATCATTTCATTAGTTGTCTCCATACCATTCGAATTTCACGATCAAATTTAACCCCTTATAAGTCATAGAATTAGGAAAATCAAGACGTTGGAACAATATAGAATTTTGTCCATTCACTCTGGATGATTCACGAGAAAACTCCATCCCAACTAGAGTCTCGTTGTTGCCTCTAGATAATTGCTTTATAGTATTTTGGCGTTTCCAGGGCTTCTGAGGACTCTAGCTATTTGATTCCAAAAGTTTTCAGCAGGTCCTTGATATCAGCTGTAAAGTACTGAAACAAACATACAGACACCAAGGATGTATGCTCTCTTATTATTTTTATTCACTGCATCGGGGTCGTTGCGAGAACTGCGACCAAATTGATCTTTTTTTCTCAACTCTACAGATTCATGCAAACCCAGAGAGGCCGTCGGTTCGGTTAACGACACCAACGACTCCTTAGGAGCCTTGGATAATAATCCAGAACTGACTTTCCCATGTGAGTTGTTCTTAGGCCAGTCAAACCCGGACATTTGCACACTATGTGTTCGGCTGTTTCTGCCTCCTTTCCACAGAGCCTGCAGATCTCATCTGCTGACCATGCGGTACAGAAAGGATTTGCAACGATACTGTCCTGTCAGGTTTTTCTATTGTCCTAGTCCCATTGTCGGACCGCTGTTGGACGGTTTTTTCCAAGACCACAGAAGGGCTCAGGACCAAAAGGTGTTAACCTTGATGCCCTTTTTGCAAGTTCATCGGCTTTTGAGTTTTCTTCAATACCACAATGATCCGGTACTCATAGTAGAGTTACTTTATTTCCTTTGGCCAGTTGCTCGATGGTATTACAACATTTCCATATCAGTAGTCATTATTATTTTGACATAAGATATTATTTGATCTTGCTTAAAGAATTGTTCGTCTAACTAAATATTTGTTTGGGAAAGTTTATTTGACTATGGTGAATACAACAAGTAAAAAGCGTTGTAATTACGGTATTAAAGGTGAGTCTTGCAACCCTACCGATTAGGCGAAATGCAGAACTGACAAACCTTTATCTGTCGAAATGTAACAGATTGTAATTTGGGAGAGGCCCGCCGCTTCGACCCCTGCCCCATCGATAATTTCGATCTCCATAACGCGTAATGAATTCTCACGCCCCGGGCCACGATGTAACACGATATCCCGGTGTAATTTTCGACAGGCGATGGCATCGATGACCGAATGAGGTTTCTTTGATAACGAGGCGTGGTACTTACCATTATTTTCCTTCCCTGTCTCACCTCGAAAGATCGATATTGAATATTATGCGTTGAATCTTGGAATTTTTTTTTTGTTGGAGCTGGGAGACTCCTTATTGGCTAATTTCCTCATGAAAGGTAAAATAATGTGAGAATCTTACTCACAAAACTGTAGGAGTCATACACTCCTTCATCCTGATGTGGAAGGGGTTAAATGGCAGAAATTTGGATATATTGTCACCTGTCGAGAGAATTTAAGAAAGAATTAATTGACTGAACGGGCCTTTTTGGGGTGATTGATGATACACCATTCACCGAAGGTGCAATCTTTGGACGCTTGAATCTGGTGGAAAATTCGTCATTGTCGAGTCAATCTCCAACTCATCGCTTGTGGTGTTTTATCACCTTCACAATTGTTTTGAGAGCAATTTCATGAAGAATTTTTTGCACCGGTGTTAGATTCGCCTCACGATGGAGTTAGGTATTGCAGTGGACGGACGATCATCATCATCATCATCAATCAGCCCTTTGCATCCACTGCTGGATATAGGCCTCCCTCATTTCTGCCCACTGTCCTCTATTCTGAGCACTCCGCATCCAGTCTGTGGTCATCCTCTTGATGTCGTCAGTCCATCGCGTGGGAGGTCTTCCCCTGCTTCTTTTGTCGGCTCTTGGTCTCCACTCGAGCAGCCTCTTTGTCCATCTTCCATCTACCATCCGTGCTACATGCCCAGCCCAGTTCCACTTGAGCCTAGCTATCTGGTAAATAACATCAGTGACTCCTGTTCTCACCCGTAAGTCCTCATTTTTAACGTGGTCACGAAGTGACACACCGAGCATCGATCTTTCCATCTTACGTTGCGCAACTCTGAGCTTCTTAGCAGATGTGACGGTTAGAGTTAAGGTTTCGGCGCCGTAGGTCATAACCGGCAAAATGCACTGATCAAATACTCTTCGCTTCAGACAAACCGGGAGGTTACTCTTAAACACACCTCCAAGTCTGCCATACGCAGCCCAAGAAAGCGTTATTCTTCTCTTCAACTCGCATGTTTGGTTGTCGACGGTGGACGGACGATGGTTTATACAAAAAAAGTTTGTTTTGAATGGACAAGTTGCTACGACGAGGGAGCAGCAAAGACAAGCACCATTTTACCCTTTTGGACGGCATTAGATTTAGATTTAATTGAGGAGGTTCTGTTCCACTGCCATCTAATGCTCTATTGCTCACTTTCCAGTTCCGGAGTTCTAATGAACTCCAGTATCTGGAATGGCTTCAAGGAGGCTAATTTCCACTTCTACAAGTTTCTTGTTCAAAGTAGATTTTGCATTGACTAGTGATGGCGAGACATTCTATCACCAGGTGATCTGGAATGTCTTCCTCCTCCCCATTTTCTGCTAGACCCATTCTCATGAGGTGTTTCCTAACGCCACAATGCCGTGTGAGGAATCCAGTGAGAAGGTTTAGTACTTATATTTTTGCTAAAATCCAGATACTTCTTGAATCGCGGAATGTAAAAGTTTGGAAGAAACTTTTTGGAATGATCCAACCCAGGAAGAGTCCCCCACAATGTTTCTCTTTCAGTCTTTTACTTCTCCTGAAATTTTTTTTTGTAGGTTCCTGTCTAATGCTTTTCTGGAAAGGGTGGTGATCTCTTCATTCCCTCTAATTCTTGAGAGGCCGGGAACCCAGATCGGCCAGATCCAAAAGACCTTGCTAAACTCGCCTACTTCATTGAGTTTTCTTCGGTACTCCAACCCATTGTAAAACGATAATATGATTTTTCAGGTTTATTCCTTGTAAATTTAGATATGCAGTATTTTTCAGAGATTAATGATGTCAATGATTACTTAGCTAGTACTCACAACCGGTAAAGATTACTACGAACTGATCATTTCAGTAGATAATCAAGCATGCTTGCACAATGACATGCAATTAAATTCTAATGAATAATAATCAATTCACATTTCTGCATCACGATAATGTACCATACATTATCGTGATGCAGAAATATGGATTGATTCGCCATAATTCTGGTCTATTGTCACGATTTGTAGTCATCAACGAAAAAAATTATGAATGACGTTACTCATTGTTTGATCAGTGAGAGGAATTGTTAATGTTAGTCAAATAGAGTAGTCAAAATTCAAAATTGATAACTAACAAAGCAAATATCATGAAATACATTCCATTAGATCATAACTACCAAAATAAATATACAAATAAATATTTAAATTACGTGTTACCAACAAAATATAAATGTTACTATTCTCCCTCATAGATCTGAATAACCGAGTTATGTAAATCTGTCAGTTTTATAGATCTACTGGTACTGCATAGATACATCGATTCTCAGATCTACCGTTAGAGTTATGACCATGTAAATATTGAATACATTCAATTGCTTACGTTTACTGTGACTCAACATGGAAGATATCAATTTTGCATTGTGTATTTAATAAACAGTGTGAACAACAAACTGGATATATCCCTTCACTTTTCTACAATTCATCTTGACTAGGGTTCATTTTCCAGAAAAATAATACACTGAATGCTGTCAATTCGTTTGCTCAATGATGTTGGCCATCAGTACACAATATTGAATAATTTTGTACAGAAATTTATACAGTGTGTCAATTTGAAAAGCTACCATTTTTAATATCTTGGCTTTACAAAATCAGAAAAAATGTAAAAAGATGTAAACTTTAGTTCGCAAGAGGTTGGTTCCAATCAATTTTTATTAACTCAGAGAGCGTGTTGATAGCAAACCCTAAAATCTTAAATGGGAAGGGGTGGTTGGATGACAACTTTGTTTGAAGGTAATTGAGGGCTTTTTAAACACGTCGTACACTTAACCTTTTTTGTTAGTATTTTATTGTATAGGAAATAGAGTAGAATAGGCAATGGCTCACAGATCATTTCCAAGGAAAATAGATTGGTAGGATTGAATGACCACCACGCTCCCCAGACATGTCACCTTTAGATTCTTTCGACTGGTGACATTCAAAGTCGGTTGTGTATAAAACACAGCCCCGAGATGTAAAAGAATGGAGAGTAAGATTAAGCACAGAATGCCGAGAAATTTGAATTCAATTCATTTCCTTCAAATGAGATTAATTAATCAAAATATTCACAATATTGCTGCTATGAATGCTATGAATTTCAATACGATCACGCAATAGCCGAATTTGAGAATGGGTTATACTTTAGTCTACATATTAATGTATAATATTCAATCTTTCATAGTAGAAAATTATTCATTGAAACTTTTGCTATCGTAGTTATTCTACTTTTTTGATTTTTTGGAAGTAGTAATAAAAAAGTCGAGTGTATGGCATTCCAATTTGAGATTTTAGGGTATGCTGTCATCACGCACATATAGAATTGTTATTGAATGGAAACTAACCTATAAGTCAGACCAGAGTCTCTTTACCAAAGTTTGCTTCTTTTTGCATTTCATCTGATTTTGCATGGGGACCAAAATATTAAGGGTGGTACAAAGTGACACACTATAAATAGCTTTATCGTTAAATAGTTGACTTGAATTAAACAGCGTTGGTGAAGTAGCCTGTATATGACTTATTCAAAACATGCGGCTCTGTAAAACGCTTCGGCAGTCTGAGGCAGATAAAATGGTTGAATCTGTATTTCTTGCAGGTGCCCATCATTCACAACATTTTTCACTTGGCAGTGAGAGTGCATAGAAATGATTACAGTTATCCGTAGCAACTTGATATATTGCGTTAGGGCGCACGGTATTGAGGCGTATACTGCGCATTCTTTCGGATCAAGATAGCCGTAGAATGGACGTGAATATATAATTGCTGAATATGTGCGGTTTGAGCGTCTGTAAATAATTCCATGGCAAGGCTAGGGGTAGGGGGTTAAAAAAGGAAATAAACTACTTGAAAGGTGCGTTTGTTGAATGGAGGTTTAGTTCTCTTTAACACAAATAACGAAATAACAGCTAATGGTACTTTCAGTTTTTTAGGTATAGTGTTTCATCAAATGTAAAATAATATTTGTCTCAATCTCAGGGTAATACTAGTTCAGTGAAATTCCTTCATTCCTTCGAATATAGTAGCATATGTATATTCTGATGTATATTTTGTACATTTACAAGGTAGAACTACCGAGTTGCTTGACCAAATCCCGCAATTTATCGCCAATTCCCTTGTTTTGTCTGTCAAGAATTCGGGATGTATATGTGATTGGCTACGTTCGGTAATCAGTTCTAACTTAATTAAGCTTCTGATTGATTTTTGCTACTGATTCGCCGTGAATTGACCCAGATATAAACACATCTCAAGTGATATGATAACTGATTTTAATCATAGCAATCGTACATTAATCTTAAGATTTATAAATTTTAAAACAAACCAGCTGTTCGAGGAGATCCAATGTCGTTGTTTAGTTGTTGTTAAAATGCCTAGAGCACGTGTACGCGGAATTTATCGCCAGCTGAGTGAATTCGAAAGAGGTCCAATTATTGGTGTACCGGAGGCGAGGTTGTCATTTTGAGATTTCTCTAACCGTACGAACAGAAAACCAACGACTGTTATGAGATGTTGTCAAGCGAGGTTTAATAATGTCCAAAATCGAAGAAAAGTCTACACTGGACGTCGAAGGGGCACAAATGAAGTGTAAAATCGACGTCTAAGGCTCATGAACATTCGAGACCCATTTGCGACAACTCGATCTTTGGCTGATGAGTGGTTAGAAAACAAGGCCATCCTGCAACTGTCCGAACGGTGTATCGCCGAATAAGGTATTTTGGACTGCAGCATTATCGTCTATAGTCTTATTCGAGGTCACATGACAGCGTGCGTTCAACAAATAGTGGAGCCATTCAAGAAATAGTTCTCCCTTACTTTAACCGGCTCAAGAATCCAATATTTCAGCAAGATAATCCCCGACCTCATGTTGCCAGAGTTAGTTTAAACTATTTCGAAGCGACCAATGTGAATCTTTTGCCATGGCCGCCCAGATCTCCCGATCTTTCGCCCATAGAGCATGTTTGGGACATCATGGGTAGAAGGCTTGGAAATTTACCCCAGCCTTCACTGAGACATGAAGTATAGTTAGCTTGGGATAGTATCTTTCAAGAAGAAAAAGACCATCTTATTGCACCAATGCCGAGACGTGTTGGGTATTGTAAACCCTTCATTTTTTCTCCTAATTTCAATCATTTACTCCTTGCCAAACTATGTGTTACCAAAAAAAGATTAAATTTATTCTTTGTCAGTTAGTATATATATATAGTTTATTGAATAATATTGATCATGAACATTTCACTAGGCAAAAAAAAGAACATCACGTAAAAACATCTCTGAGTAGTACAAAAATCGGACAACGAAATATATCTTACCTCATTCCAAAAATTTTCAATTTTCTGCCCTCTGAACAAAAAATAAATATAATAAATATAAACTCTTGTTACATGTTGAAAAAAAATTAAAAAACTACGTGCTTAACTTGAATAGAGATCTAGTTCGATCTCTGATCGACTAACAGACTTTTTTCGAAGTTTATGTTGTTGTTCTATCGTATGGATCAATATATAAAATGTCAACTCGATTATGTAAATCCACAAATTATTTAAAAATTTGTTTGTTGTTAGATTTTTTTTCTCGTAGTTGTATCTAAAATAGGTTAAATGTCAAGTATTGTAGATATCATATACATAATATATAAGAAATACTGTAAATTTAACTGTGCAAAACCCACGCGCAACTTTAGTTTTAGTGGGATTTCAATGTTTATTTACATCTCAACTATTCTTTTGTTATCTATGTAAAACATTTTTTTGGTGAATAAACTTATTATTATTATTATTATTATTATATTATTATATGAAGCTGGACCAATCTAACCTAACCCAATATTCAATATCTTGAATCAAAAAGTTCATAGGCGCCAAATCTTGATCAGAGGGGGGGGTCAATGAATGTCACCTCTCCTAAAGATTATAAATCTTTGCGATGAAATTACAGACCATAAGGTCCCCTTTAGCGAATGAGAGTGTTTCTGATGCTTGCGTTTCGAATTGATTGCACTACAGTTGCAGCAGTACTGCTTATTTACATGGTCATTAAGGTGAAAATGAGCTTCATCTGAAAACAAGATGTTGGTACACTTTTGTAAGCGCTGGTTTACGCCTCAAAATGCGGTGCAGCGACGATCTGTGCACACTTGCGCGCTTCCGAATGGAGAAGTCGTGATCATCACGAACACACCCCCTATTAACCACGTTTTCTTCCATTCTGAATACCCTTGGGCGCCCAGGTTTTGGTTTGTATAGTGTTAAACCGGTGTCCTCAAAAGTTTTAACCCATTTCTGAATAAGAGGAATATTCCTTATTGTTACCTCATTGTTGATATTGTTTATATAAAAATCGAAGATACTTGAAGATTATCCCAGATTTATATATTAAGCGAATAAAAAACATCTAAGCACAAATCATGACCAAGTTCCATTTGTCTTCCAGCTTGCAACTGCGATGCCGACGGTTCCCTCTTCGACACCTGCAATTCAAACGGACAGTGCATATGTAAACCGAACTACATCGGAACGAAATGCAAACGATGCAAGGTGAGTACAGCACAATTACCTACCTCCAACTATATTGCCTTTTCCATCCTACCTATTCAATTCAAATTTATCGAACAGAGCGAAACGCATTCGCAATAACAGAAACCCATACATATTGATGGCGGTGTTGTCAACGTGGCGAAAATAAAGAAACCGCGAAACATTCCCAACGATATTCAGAAATGATTTATGGTTTCCGCGTGTTAAAGTTCGCGATCGCCCGAAAATTAAGAGGTCCTAAAACATCGCGAGGTCTGATTCAGACGCCGCCAACTGCATGAAATTGCAAGTCCCATTACGAGGTTCGAATTTAAAGCCGCTGTTATGATTCTTTTTCTTCTTTCAGGCCGGCTACTGGAAACACTCGCAATTGGGATGCAGCGAATGCTTCTGCGACAGGGACGGATCGGTCAGTACGGACTGCGATGCTGAGACTGGAAAATGCTTATGTAAGCCAGGAGTTGGAGGGGATAGGTGCGAGTCTTGCCTGCCGAGGTACTATGGTAACATCACCGACGGATGCAAGAGTAAGTTGTTACATTTCAATTTGTTAAATGATATTTCTACATTTCACAATGGCCTTATTGGACTCTATTTGAAAAAATGAGACCGGCTTTACTTTCGAGCGCTAGTTGATTAAGGCTTCAGTTGCACCTTTGTAGATTATATAGAGGTTTCGAAAATACATTTGGAGAGATAAGCTATTCAACGTTAATTTAGAAAACACTCATACAACAATCGAAATATCTGCGTGATACGTTATCGACTAAATGAGTGTTGCCTTTCAATGTCGAAGTGGGGATGCCGAATACCTCTAGTCTAGGAGATATTGGGATGACTCCGCTTTCCTAAATTGTCATTTAGAGTGTCTAGTCAGATGAAAAGAACTATCATTGTGTATGTAGCCCAAAACATTGTTGTGTATAGAATAAAATGAAAATACAATTTTTGCATATAAGGTATTCGAATGCGTTATACTAAACATCAAACAAAAAATACATAAAATAATCTGGACTTGACATATCAGGAATAGATACTGAAACAAACCTGTTACTGGAATTTGAAAGAGTTCGAATGCCTCTTCTGCCATCTGACAACTTTTGACGAACTGATTATTGGTGTTCATCAAAGATCTGAAATAATGTTTGAAATATTAAGGAATGCTGAAATACATTCACTGGAACAAAATATAATGTCTTCAATATACATAATGAAAACAAACAAAATGAACTGAAACCAAACATCGAAGTTAAGTCACAAAGCGATTAGAGATCTAGCAAAAATTAACACATTCATTGCTGGTAAAAATAACATATTAGCAAATTCGAATATGAATTTAAATGTTTTATACCATCAAGAACTTCGAAACAGAAAAATCTCAATACACAATTGATGAAGTTATTAACTGAAGAAACTCACCCTCAATACTAACACATTATGAAAAGCTGTAATTTAACTGGAGTAATACAGTCAAATCTGAACTTAAACATAAATAAATCATACTGATCAATTGAATAAAGTTTATTAGGAGATTCGAAATCAAATATATCATAAAATTCATAAAGCTATCAATCAAATTATGAAATTAGAATTTTATATATTATTCGGACGTATAACAGTAAATAGTAGAGAGTAATAATAAGAAGCTTTATTTTGAATGATCTCCACAATTATAACATCAAAGCTACACGAAACATCAAACAAAATAGCGTCAAAAATTACATATTTGAATATTAATACTCATTTCCTAAAGTAGTATAGTAGATCGTTGCTAGAGAAAATCTCCATTTCGATATAAAAAAAGAAAACACAATATTGAATTGATTTCCATCAATGGTGCTCTTTATATTATAAAACAGTAAAAACCTGATGAATTGATGATCTTTTCCATGTATTTTCTGAAACGAAATTTGGAAGGACAAATTTATTATTTTCGTTAGTACTCGTACAATCCTGTTTAGTTAGTTAGTTTTTTGTACAAAACATAAAACTTTTTCATTGACCATTCACTGAAGTATACTTTCCATTCTAATTTTCACGATTTTTTTCAGTGTGTGATCCATGTGATAAAGAAGGACACATCTGTGATCCTCACAATGGTAAATGCGTCTGTCCCTACTTGACCGTTGGCTATAACTGCGAAAGATGTGCTTTGAACTCATGGGGTTATACACCTCAAATTGGTTGTAAGGTAAGACAATCTTAATCATCACAATATAAATATCTAAACATAATTGATTATGCATTATCCTCCGCATCGTTGAAACATTGACTGAAAATCTCTCGGTTACCTACGGACCTTTGGATCCATCCTGTATAACTTCAATTATCTAAATCCATTAATTAATCCTATTTTCAGAAGCTTCGGATTAAGTAAACGTCAGTGCACAAGAGCAGATGTTACCGATAAAATTACTCATGACATTCATTCTATATTCTACAAGAACCTTCTCTTCAATTCCTCCAACGTTTCGTATATTTATCCTACGTCAACGTCTACTTTACCCAATCCTCCCAAATTGACTCTGTTTATTGACCCGTCATCAAAGTTCATCTCTAAATATACCGTTCGGCAAATACTGAATCTGAAACGTATCATCCAATTAAATTTTCATCGCCTGCCAACGAAAGCAGAGCCCCCTTTAATAACCAAAGGGGGTTCATTGCCCATACCAACATATGTTCGATATTTTTCGATATATCAGGATTCCGACGATGTGTATAAAAATTCGAAGCTTGTTTACGTTCCTAAATAAACTACTGAAGAACAGGAAAAGAGTTTTAGCAGATGTACCAGGAAGTGTGAAAAAATTGAAAGATACTGGCCAATACCAGTCTTCAGCTATGAAAACACGAAAAATTTCGAAGCGTATACGATCAAAAAATAAATAGCTTTTTACACATGGATATTATAAAAATTGTTTAATAATTAGAGGACTGAAGTATGTAATTATATAATCCCAATCGTGGTGTGAGGTCCACAGAAAACTCTTGCATGACATTCAATATAATTTTTATCTTACACAAATTTTGATATTGTTTTGAGATTAAAGAGAATTAGTGAATAAAAATTGTAGTTTTTCGCAGTTTGAAACAGAATTCTATGATTTGACTTAAACGTCCATAATTTTGATTGTGATATCTACAACTATGACAAACAAACAATTTAAAAGATTAAACTTTTCTCATTCGCAATCTCAATATTTAATGATTTAAGGGCGTATAATACGGAACTGAATATAGAAAAATTTGTGGAATGAGATAAAACCTTGATTATTTGAGTAAGATCAATCTTCGCAGGAAGTCTTTATTTACAAATAATATGCAGATGATTCTGATTTTTCCGAAAAGAGAATTGTTGTTTCTTTTTTATCCTTTCATTAAAAGATTATATAAGTCAAATGAGCCTACTTGATGAAGGCGATCTGATATAAATATCAAAATTATGGCATCATTGTGCTAAAACCTTCCTTATCTGATATACCTTTTTGATATGTTTCTTTGTATAGAAATAAAATTCCAACTGACAACCAACCACCTCAAAACCAACCAAAAAAAGAATAAATTGTTATAATTGAATTGAAAATTTATAACTTGAGTGCTTTATAAATTGAATGACAGACGTACATTTCGGAATTTTGTATTTTTGAATCAAACTTATCCTCATCAGTTCCTTATAGTACAAAAAATTCACTCAAATTACAAACACACCACATATATAACTTTTCCTCGAGTAGGATATACAAATAAAGTAATCTCAACAAGTAGTCATAAATCTTCTCCCTTACTCTTCTGTGAAATGAGTATACAAATCAGCATTCCCAATTGAAATAACAAAAAGAATTCAATTTTATCTTTTGGCTGATGTTGAATATTCTGAGTACCACAGAGTTTCAAATTTTAAGAACCACCTGGCATGCAAGCTGGCAGTTTTCAAGTGGTAGGCTGCGATAACTCAAAATGATCTTTTTTGAGTTATCTCGTTGGCAATTTGACTATATGCCATATCGTTGCCAACGAGATAACTCAAAAAAGAGCATTTTGAGTTATCGCAGCCTACCACTTGAAAACTGATTACTGAGCATGCTAGGTGGTTCTTAAAATTTGAAACTCTGTGGTACTCAGAATGAGAGAGATAGGCCAAACATATGTTATATATTTGAAATCAGGGGAAAAAGAGCTAGTCAAATATAGAAAAATATACAAGGTGTTCCATTTGAATGAATGAAGTTGCTATCAATATGTGGCCCACTCTGTATATATTTCATTTTGTGAAATCATTTTAAAAAACATCAGTCGATTTCGTGAAACTTTTGTGGAAAACATTTTTTTGTATCTCTTTCAGTAACAAAGTTTGAGGGGGGGTCAAATTATGGTGAAAAACCCGGTACAACTGAAGGATTAATAAATTGAATAACTAAATAAACATGAAGATAGAACTGAAACGAATACCTCTTGCAGAATTGTTCCTGTTCATCCACGGGCAGCTTGAAGCAGCAGTGCGATCCCAACAGCGGCAAGTGCGAATGTAAAAAGGGATACGAGGGTGACAAGTGCGATTCTTGCACTTTCGGCTATTACGGTTACCCCAACTGCAGGCAGTGCACCTGCGATCCGAACGGAACCCTCGAAGGGGAATTCGCTAACGGAGTGGCCAGATGCGACGTAGACGGAGGCTGCAGATGCAAGGTGAGACAGATAGCCGTTGTAGGAAATTAGAAAAAACTTTATCAATTAACTGGTATTCCCAAGTTGAACCCTTTTTCACAAAGAGTGAAATTCATCACATCCAAGTTCTTCGTTAAAACTAATTAAATAATTAAATTTTGTGATTTTCTTATGCAAACCGAATAGTTTAACATTATTGATAATCTTCTTTCACAGGAACTCGTCGAAGGCAAGAAATGTAACGAATGCAAACGCGGTACTTTTGGACTAGACAAGAACAATCCTCGCGGTTGCATCACTTGCTTCTGCTTCGGAAGAAGTAACACGTGCTCAGCTCTGGATTACACCTGGGATCAGATCCACACCAATAGGGTGCCATATACCAAAGAAAATTGCGTAAGTGGATTCATTTTTTTTTTCAACAGAATTTCCTCTCCCAATTGAATCGCTTGGAGGCTACTTTTTCTACAACTCCCTTGAAATGCGTCATACCAACAGAATACATATCTACAGTGTTAGTTAACAGCTAAAATTTCAGACTCTTTTGCTGAGAAAATACCAACCTAGTTAACGCGCTCTCCATGAATAGCTTCATTGAAACAATTGGTCAGCTTCTTTCTACTAACTCTTATAAAGAGTTCTTTGTTTTAAAAATTCGATGTCATGCATGTCCAATATGCTTCACCGAGAGAGAGAGAGAGAGAGAGAGACAGAGAGAGGTCCCAGTAAACCAATATCCACACTGTTAATCTCTGCTAGTGAAAATATTACTCTTTCAATTCAAGCTACCTTATGATCACTCAGCTTGATTGAAGCAATTGACAGATCCTAGGACTGATCTGTCAAGTTCTCTTCAGTAGCTGTTCTAACAGATTTTATTATTCTACCTACTACTACCTCTCTCTTAAATTTCTCTTCATTCCATAAAGAGATAAAAGCTAGTCCATACTATTGTCTATCTTCTACCAAGGAAATATAGTAACTGGGATAGTGGAAAGAAGGCGGTATAATGCTGTCAATTTATTGTACTCATAACTCATATCATATCGAGATCTTTCTATTGATTTTATCGTTCTACGAATGTCTTAAAATATCGATTATGAATAAAACACCCAAAGTATAGGTACCATCGAAGGAAGTCATAGCTATTACATTAACCAAGTTAGAGAACAGCCCCTTCGTTACAGTATTAATGGTTATTTGATGTACCTAGCGACCATACTCATCACTACTTGAGCAGTCTTTCAGTAGTGCTTCTAGTTCCTTCACATTGCCTTCATGCATTTCATTAACTTTTTTTTCAAAATGCTAATTGACATATCAAAATATCATAGCCTGGATAACGATCTTATCCAGCTATAAAAGACTTTTTTCTACAGTACTAGAACGTTTATTGATAAATCAAAGTACCTCTATCCTTGCATTTATCTCCATCCAATTTTTCAATGTTGTTTTTTCTTTGCAGCTCTTCTCTTCGCCTTGCATCAACCTCCCCTCCAAGTTCACGGGAGACCTGACCCTCTCCTACGGCGGATTCCTCAGGATAATAGGTCCATCCACCGCCCCCGAATACTTGGTCCGGTTGACCGGAAACGACGTAACGATCGAGAGTAGCTTCAGCGACGACGTCAGACTCGACGAGATCAACTGGCGCATCTTCAGGACGTCGGACAAGCTTCTGCCTGACTGTAACCGGGAACTGAACAGGAAGTGCATGATGGTGATCCTGCAGAACGTGTCCAACGTGGCTGTGAAGACATCCAAACAGGAGGAGATCAGGTGGGTGTTCATTGAAGTTGTTATCTTTACGATCTGAAGATTGAAGGGACCTTTAGTACCTGAATATGACAACACCGTTATCGAAACGGTGTTTAACGTGGACAAGACTATGGTAATTTCAATATTTATTTGAAGTACACTGGCAACACAACGGATATAATAAATCTTTAGAAAAAGTGTGTGATTGGTCAGAAGATGAGACATTATTGTTATTTGTTAGCTACTCCTCTCAGAATTTTTTTTTTTTTTGGAGGGTATAATTATTCCTTTTTCCTCACTCTCTTGGTGGCTGAAGTTGACGCCCGTTAAGGTGCAGAAGATTTTTGAATTCTCCTTTTTGATAGGTTGTGTTGTATCCCCATGTCTGTAATAGGTTGTGATAGTTACTAACCTTTTAACAATCATAAACTTACCTAACCTAACCTAACCTAACCTTTTAACAATCATAAACTTGTTAATTATTCCAAGATCATTAAGAGAAAATCTCAAGCTTCATCAAATTTTGTTGAAAAATTTTTCTCAGATTGGTCTTTCTTCAGTGGCGACGCCAGCTTTCGAAAATAGGAGTGGTCATGAGGGGGCTGGATTTTTTTTGAGGGGGGCCAGAGTGAAGCGAAATTATAGTTCTGCTAATCTTTTAGCCTTAGTATGTCAAATTTTAGGAGGTCCGGATCTCCCCTGGCCCCCCTAGCGTCGCCACTGTCTTTCTTCGACTTTCATACGTCTCTTCAAAGTTACTTATTCTAATGAATAAGTAACTTTATATATATTACCGCCTAATGGCGGTAATATATCGAGCTTTATATTTTCCATCAACAGGTTTTCTGCCTATATTTTTCGATGAAACCTATCAAAAATTCTTTCATTTTGCACAAGAATTTGGTACGCTACGAAGTTCCGACGGTACCTGATAAATTGCCAGCTGTCTGTGATCATCTGAAATCCGACCCGGATACTCAATAAAACAACCTATTGAGTGGCAGGTTTCGATGGTAGCATGGGATGGCAGTTAATGTAGACTAGCTGCCATTTGGACGCAAGCCATTTGGACGCCTGGATTCCAAACGCTCGAAAAAACGCCTCGTGAGTGGCGGGCATTAGATAATTTTAATAGTGACTGACTTAAGTCAGTTTTGTTAAGATTTTATCTCAAGAAACTTATATATAGTGTTTTCCCTAAGCTCTTTGTTCTATAGTTAGGTTTGGGTATAAACAACATAAAGAACATTGTATATTGAAAGAGTGAATAAATGAAGAAGAAGAGCATGTCGTATAAGCCGGATTCTACCCAATTTGCAGTGAACCAATCCCATTAGTTTTCTACAAAACATCATCAGGCTCGTCGAAAAGGCCTTACTGTATAATGTATATCCTTTTCCATGCCGAATTACGAGACTTGTATTGTTGTAAGCCGTAAATTCCGGTTAGATATACACCGAAATAGTTGCCTCCAATCCACGTCGTAGGGAAACGTACTGCTATGAACGACAGAATAATATTTAGATTATCGTGCCGAACTTTATACGATGTTAATAAAGCGGGTAATAAGTCTGCGCGCCCGGCCAGAAATTCGGCGGGTTGTGAACATTTCGAACATTCCTCGACGACATGTAGGAAACTATTTTTACGGCTTCCGATAAAAATAGCGGATGGCGAATCTGATGATGGCGATCGATAGAGGGGGGGTAGGGGCGGAAGGAGGCAGGATAACCCAGATTCGACGGGCACAATATAACGTAATGCCGATCGAACTTATGATGACTATGTCCTTATGGAAAAAATCCGACGGAGTGCCGAGTCTGGTTTGGAATTTCTAATTGATTGCCGATAGAGGTCCGTTACATGCAAAACCATATTCATGAATACAGATTGTTGCACTATGAAGAGGCTGCTGTTAATTAAACAGCGTTTTACAAACCATATTCGAGAAATGTTCAATATTTGTAGTAGAGATCAGATGATCTTTAGGGCCAAGGATGGACATGATGGGTTTTCTAATATTTAGCGATTGGCATATCTACGAAGCTATAAGAAGCAAGAAATAAATGTTTTTTGAGTAAGAACTAGCAATTGCATGAAATCCTTGATACCTGCAAAAACCCGTATTACATAGGAGACAAGAAATATAAGAAGTTGTGTACCTCGAAAAAAGTGGTGTAAAATACCACTTTGCCAAACTTGTGGAGTGAAAATACCCCATTACGACCCTCCCATCAATAACGTTATATTTGCTATTAGTGTTAAAAGTGTTTATATTAATTTTCATCAAATCAATATGAATTTCCAAGTGAGGATTAAATCCAGACCTTCAGTAGACTCGGAACCAATATATCGAACTGCCACCATATCTCCGTGATATGTTCCACTTCTACTGCCCTCGGGCCATAAAGAATTCAAGGAGCGTACTTGAGTCTACTGCAGAAAATATTTTAAAAATTCGCTCTTATAGGGTTTTCCAAAAAGAGATTTCATTTCGAAACGAGTTTATTTTAAGAGAAAATTAATGGATGTTTATTTCATTGTGATTATGTGGTTTTGCAATTAATTATGGCATAGTTATTTGTTTTGCTAGGCAGTAAAGTAGTAGATTTACTGCCGCGGCAGTCAATCTAATTTGCTGCCGACTTGAAAATATAAATTTTTCTTCGATTGTTTATAATGATATATGTAGGATATTGTCTTTACAAATTTTTACAATTTCCCCAATATTTTTATTTTTCCTGTATTGATAAATTGAAACGAAATTTGATAGAAATCGCAATCATTCTATTGGAATGATTGGTTGCTATGGAAACGTATAAATGATAATTATATTGTGACAAATTATGAAATATCTCAAACTTTTTGGAAAAATATCGAATATATTTATATGATGTATAGTGTTAGCGACTTAGAAGCACTTCTCCAGAAATAAGGAAGGTGGCCAAAAATATTGATTTTTAGAAAATGTCGAATGTTTTATTCGCATTGAGAATAAGAATTGTGCTGCTTAGGCAGGAAAACTAATACTTTACTGATTGATATGTGTCCGCAAAATCAATATTTGCTGTCAGTCGGAGAAAAACGTTTTTCCATGACCAATTAGCACATTTGCGGCTGCTTGTCCTCGACAACTTCAGGAATTCCATCTTTAAAGTCTTAAATCGATTAAGGAGCATTAGCATAGACTTAATAATTCACGTAGCTCCAAAGAAACAATTTCGGTGGCCAATCGTGATCTCCTCTTCGAGAAATAACAAGACCACTTTTCTTGCAAAATTGCGGTTATTTCATTGCTCGTGAGGCACGTACCTCCGTCTTGTTGAAAATATCCTTCAATTTCAGCCATAAAAATTTATTTTTGGGGTATCGCGTTTTCGAGGAGATTATTAAAATATTGATGGACGACAGACGAAAACTTTATTGTGGTACAACACTTGGACACATCCTTGAACATTCTACTAACTCAACTGGTCCTCACCTCGTAACTTACTGCACTGAACTCCCTTTTCCCAGTTTTATACCTGTGTTACAAACATAAAATCGATTTGTACACCGTGAATTTCTTCTTCGTTTTCTTATTCTCTAAGTTGTATCCTGCGCAATGGTATCATGGTGCCTGCATACTAATTAGGGTAGGGGAAAGATATTCTCTATTGTATCTTTCTGAGAACCCTATGAATGAGAAAGTTGTACGCACAAGTACCACGAAAGACCATTGTTACACTAATGCAGGTATATTTATATTAAGTATTGTGACGACAATTTCGGCTTGACACAGACATTATGTCTAATTGCTCTTTGTCGCCACACATTAATCAGAATTAATCAGATGATTCTTCGCATCACTAACTTATTCCAACAACTCAAATTCTTCCACGAGTTTCACTTTTGCCAACGATGACCAAAGAGTGTTTTAGTTTTGCCAACTGCAAAATATTAACTATTTTGTAGTGAATTTTAACAATTCCAATGAGTTATTAAAGCATGTTTTGTTGTATGTTTAGTAATGGCGTAGTTTCCACTTGTCAAATGTCGACATATAACAGCCTCCCAGCAGGGTTTTCAAAATGAAACCTCTTATTGGAAAACTCATTTAAATTCACTATTCTCGAACAGAATTTATTCAGACTGAAATATTGATTATTTAGCGTTCATTAGACGAGATCCCCGGTGATGGAGAGGAAATAATAATCCACCACGCAAACAAAATACACGGCGTTTATTAAACCAAAACGGTATTGTTGTTCATTCCGTCGACGACAAACCGGATATCCTCCCATCAGAACCGACCGAAATTATGAGGCAGCCGGGGTTGAAATCATCCCATCTCCATATTCCTCCAGAATCACGACGACGGAACGAGGCAGAATGTAGCCCCCCTCTCTACCCCCCTCTCTCCCATCGTCCCCACCCGGTCCGCCTCATAAAACGGTTTTACGGCCTCATTCCGGATTCAATATGCCGAATCATGTTTGTTATAACAGGTCCGGGGGTCTCAACTGGTGGTTTCCCGACGCAAACAACCCCTGTTTGCGATGGGGGTACGTCTACAACGAGGTCCGCAGACCCGGCCGCCTCCGAACTAGACGCGGCTAGTTGCAAGAAGCAACCCCGTTCAAGTTGTTGTTGCCGCGGGGGGAATTAGTATATTGTTTCGAAAGCCGAGAGAGCGCGTTCCGGGTATTACAGAATGTTGCAGCCAGCCGCAAGATATGCGGAGTTTTCGGAGGGTTTCAATTAAAAGCCGAATGTTCGAAGAAAAAATGAGTAAGGAGCTTTTGAGCGCTTGTCCCTATAAAGCGCCAATTGCTGCCTTGGAAACCGCAGAACTGTATGTATAGGTCTGCAGGGTGTATATGAATAGTTACGAAAAAATTTAGGGAGCTAATCCTTGTCAAAAAATAGGGTGGGTCTTTCATTCAAACTTTTTTTTGAGCCTCCACCTACTTAGTTACATCCCCCTAAAGATGGCGCCCGAAAAGTAGTTCTTAATTTACGAAAAGTTTATAATTGTTTGTTTTTGTTACATTTATTTTATATTCGTACCAGTTCTCGATGATTTATCGTTTTAACATAATCTTTTTGATAAATTTAAGTTGAATGTAAAATGATTCCAGCCTGCACAACTCAGGCGTATTATCTGTTGATAATTTGTTTTTCCCGAAAACCACGAATTTTGGCAGAAAAGGACAAGGGAACTTATTTGTTGAGAATTGATCAGTCTATCCAAAATTTTCTCATAAAATATAAATAAGGAAATAGTATATTGTGCAACAAGTGGGGAAAGTCCAACTTTTCTCGCGAGTGTGGAAGTTTGTGGCACGAGCCTGAAAGGCGAGTGCCACTGCCACTGCAGTGCAACTGCACAAATTTCAATAATTCAAGTAATGGACTTGATTCAAATCAAAATGGCCTTCGTTGACAGTATGTGCTAATTTATTGCGTTTCCATAGAAACGACTCAAATGCCCAATTTCATTGGTCTACCAAGCGAGGTGTTGGCAAAGTGCCGTGGGGAATAATATTTCCCACAGTATGAGCAATACATAGTTTTGGAATTGAGTAAGCTGTGGAGAATACGCTACTTTTCATAGCAGTTGTAGGAAAAAGGCTTTTTCTACCCTTTGGAATCATAGAGGAACACCAACAACGTTTTTTTGAAGGCCTTCTCGCCTGCATGAAATGTCAGCCTAATTTCATTCTTGTGAATTTTTCGGTTTCTAATAAAAAAATTAAAAACTCCTCTTAGGGCGCCATCTTCAGAGGTCTGTAACTAAGCAGAGGGGCTCAAACAAAAAAGCTACCTATCTTCAGACAAGGACCCACCCCTCAAATTTTTTCGCAATTGTTATATGAATAGTTGCGAAAAAATGGTTATGCGTTAATGTCTATCGCAACTCACCTTAATGACATCACCTTTGTGGTCACTTTCAACCTAAATTATTGCCAGTTCGTTCATTCAAAAATTGATACCCTTAATTGAGGAACATTTTTTTCTGTGAAATCATTAATATGCGAAATGGAAATCGGAAAAAAAAACTGCGTATGCGGAATAAAAATACACTAATAATCAATACAGCATCACTTCATTATTTATATGTTTTCATTTCAGTGAAGTTTTACTGGACAAGGCTGTCATGATATCTTCAGCTCAAAGGGCAAGGACGATAGAAAAGTGCGAGTGCCCTGTAGAATATTCTTCTCTCTCCTGTCAAAACCCGAGTTCAGGTTACTACAGGTACAGATTGCCAGTTTTTGACACTTCACACACTTGGGTTGACAGAATTGTAGGGGTGGCCAAGAAATGCAATTGTAATGGATTGTCGGACACTTGTGATAGCGATACTGGTCATTGTCTGGTAAGTACTGAACCAAAACTAGAACCCTGGGTATCCCCAGTATCCAATAATGATCCGATACGATCAGTTTTGTCTTTATTTCAGAACTGCAAGAACGATACCTATGGTCCTCACTGTGAATACTGCGCGGAGGGTTTCTACAAAACACAGGATAATGCATGTATGCCTTGCCAGTGTCCTTCTGAGAAGCAGAACTTCGCGAAAAACTGTACGGCGAACTACAAGATGAACCAGTTTGTCTGTCTCTGTAAAGAAGGTAATTATCTCATAATAACCAATGAATTCAATGCGTTTTGAAATTGAATGTTGTACTCGTATGTATTTGAAGATCAGTTCGATTGGTTCAAATAACAATTTTTTTAAGACAAATTTACTATTACCCGGCAGGATATATAAAGCTAGGTCTTCAGTTGTCAGAGAAACAAAATTTGTACACCTCGAAGAGTCTGTGTTTGTGGTTACCCCTAAATTTTTGATATATGCCTTACTTCATGATGGCTTTATTATACATCGGCATGAAATCCTGTTAGGTTAATGTAGTCGAGGGTGAATTCATTAAATTTTCATAAATTATTCGAAGGGTTAGTGTTATAAATAAACTAAAGGTTCATTACTGAATCTTCGTTTAAAATAGAAAGGAGCTCCTTCATTTTTTGGTTATATGAAATTTTGTACTAATGTAATTAACTTCCTAGTAAAACCTATTCTGAAACAATGAAGAAAGCATTGACAAAATGATACAGCGCTCTGTTTGGTGAAACAAACACAAGTGTTTCATACTTTAGTAGTCATTAAACTATATCTAAAAATTAATATGGTTAACAAAGTTCCCTATACTTCCTTTCTTTCCATTCAGGATACACAGGAAAGAAATGCAACAAGTGCGAGGACGGTTACTTCGGAAAACCTCAGGACCTCAACGGCTCCTGTGAAAAGTGCAATTGCAATTCCTACGGAAGCAAATCACCGACCTGCGACAAATTCACCGGAAGATGTCAGTGCCATCCAGGTTTTACAGGAGACAGATGCGATCAGTGCAAGAGCCCCAGAAAGTACATCAACAACGGAGTTTGCACCAGTGAGTATCGATTAGTTTAGGATAGGCTCGGTTAAAAAGTAGAATAAGTTTTTTGCACCTACTTGATGAGTTTTTGAGAGAAAGATTGAGAATTTTTCAAATTCATTCTTTGTTTTACTGCAATCGTTTGGTGTCTAACGTTTTAGATCTCATTTCCAGTACATGTCTTGGTGCCACCCTTTGAAGCAAATTTAGTTGAACGGGTATTCTCCTGGAGTACTGGGAATAAAATTAATATCAAAAGTGAAAACTGAAAATTCTACTATTTAGCCAAATCGACTGCAGATAAAATAAACAAAAATAGATACATCTGTATCATATTGAAAATATGATCTGTCCAATTCTGTTTATTTGCCTTCCATTTCAGAAAATAGTTATGTAAACATTTCGCTCGTAAAGATGTGAATTTATATTTTGATTTCGAATCATTTTTATGAAAACATTCAAGTTACATAAAAACCTAATTTTTATATTAGCAGGAATAAATTATTTCAAGCGAATTAACTCTCCTAGTCACATAGTCGCGATGTTGCCAATTCATAAACTGGAAACAAATCAATTAAACAATACATTTCCTAAGAATAGATACTTCGAGAAAATTTGAGCTATGAATTTGAGATATTGATACGATATGTTTCTCTTAGATATACCTAAAAAAAAATCCAAACAACACAGTCATCAAATTCATCTTTTCCAGCTTGCGATGATTGTAGTCAGATCCTATTCAACTCAATCGACGACATCTCCAACCAACTCAACGAAACCCTGGAATCTTTCGGTGATGGCCTGCAGGGTCCTTGGAAATACTTGGACGCCTTGCAGGATCGAAGTGAACTACTCAAGGAAAGGTACGGAAGATACGACGACCAAATGAAAAAGTTCTCCCAGAACATCGAAGACATCAACAAGTATGAGGATAAAGCTAATAATCTTCACAGTGCTCTGAAGGTCAAAACAAGGCAACTAGATAACCAACTGGAGAAGGTCGAGCGCTTGGAAGATGACTCCTCGAAGATTGGTCGAAACGTATCCGATCTACAAAAGAAAATGGAGGGATTTGTCGAGGAAATGAATAAGTTCGGTACTTCACATATAAACGTAAAAAATTCTTTGGAACAAGGCAAGGAGCTCTTGAAGGAAATCGACGCGAAAGCTAAAATTATAAAAACTGTGGAATACAGCGGGACAATCTTCGAGTACTGCAACAAGATCGTGAAGCAAATGGGGGAAATTTATAAGTTGGAAGACTTCAACATCGACAAGATAACTGGGAACATCGAGGATCTGAAGATGCGGTTCGATGATATGAACAATCTATCAGACTTCGTGAGGAAGCAGTCGAAACAGGTAAAGTTCATGAACAAGGAGAACACCATCAAGTACCACGACTTGGATAAGACTATATCGGTATTGAGGAACAGGCACAAGAAGACCATGGAAGACATAGGGTTCTCCAAAGAAAAATTGAAGGAGGCTGAACAAGTCCTAAAGAAGTTGAAAAAATTATCCGATAATTTTTTGACAATGAAATTCGATTTCGAAATGTTGGAGAAAGCGGAAGAGAGTTACGACAAGAATGAGGTGGAAATTGAGGAAATGATGAAGAAAATATTGGAGCATGTGAAAAATCTGAACCAGACTTTGATAGACTTAAAAAGGTTAGTTGATAACTTGCGTTCAGAAGATTCAAATAATCTACAACATACTATAACATAAAATTGCTGAATATGAAAATAATTGTTTTTCAGCCAAGTCAACTTCACCCAGGAGGAATGGAAGAAGATCAATGCAGGAGAGAGTTATGAAAAGATAGCAAAAGGAGTTGCAGAAGCAGAAGACGATGCTATAGAAGCAGATGAGATCCTCGCTCAGGTTGATGGAATAATCAACCCCTCAGATGGCGACACACTCTTGATCCAAAGCAGCATATCCCTGGGATTCTCTGATCGCTTGAAGCAGAGGATCATAAACCACGTGAACCAAAACGATCTACGAAAAAGTAAGTGAATTGTTTCTTAAAAAAACACTAATTGAATATTTACATCTGCATACATATATTCAATAAAAGGTCAAACGATAAAAATAATTGATAATTAAAAAAGTTGATAATAAAATTTTAAACAAATGAGAAAAACATTGACGTAAAGTGACGAGCTTTGGTAAGGTATTTCATTCATGCCCTGATTGTAGCATTCTAACATCACGTTAGTGCTCTTCTCTCAATTTTGTTCCTCGTAATTATGGCTGAATTTTCTCTTTTTAGAAGAGATGACGTGGTCAACACGATATTTTATATATCTGAAATTGTTGTTTTATATCAAGATATCATTTAGTCAATCTCTTAGAGTATATCAGAAAAATACCCCGAGTTATATTTCACTGTGAGCGTCACCTGTCGGTCTGCCTTGAAACGATCACTTCTCTGCAGGTTCCTAGACAAGCTAATGACTTCCTTCGTTTATTTTGCAGAATTGGACAGTGTCCGGTACGAGCTGGATAATCTGGAAAGAGACATATACAAAAGCGGAATAAGCTTGAACAACTTCAGCTCTCTGATGCACAACCTGAAGGAGCGAATTTCATCGAGTAGGCCGAATATGGATGACATGAAAGAGGTCATAGAGACAGCTTCCGACATCTCCAGAAACATGACGAAGATTATCTCGGAGGTGAACACGATGCGCTTCGTCAACGAACATAACCTGACGAGACCTTTCAACAAATACCTCAACATGATATCGAAAGAAAGTGAGTTGAAAATATGAGAGATAGAAACCGGTGAAGAAAATAATTCAGTAAAGATTTTTCATTTTTATATTAAAAAACAGTATATTTTTTAGAAACATCAATAGATGTTTATTTCATTTTAAGAAAGGTACCTATGCCATTAATGATGGAAAATGATGGATTCTCACATTTACGACGATGTTTTTTTTTTTCAAACCATCCCAGAGGGTGTCCTCGATAACTTCACGAATTTCATCTTCGAGGTCTTGAATCGATTGATAGAGGAAGTATACGCAATTTTTACATGGTTAGATTACGTTGTCGGATTGTGATATATTTTCAAATCCACAATTTTACTATATCGTTATGAATGTATATTATATTGAATGAAATATATTTATGTAGGCTTGGTTAATCGATCGTCTAGAGGTATGATTCAATTACCTGGCCTTTCGTCTTTTTCTCGGTGACTTTGTTGGATTTGTAATAATTAAACTCTTTTGAATTATTTACATCTATTTACAAAGCCACAATTATACAGCACAAACTCAGTATTGAGAAGATCCTAATAACGTCCTAATTACAAGTTTCTCACTACGGTACTGAATTTCGTCTTTAACTCTAGTTTTAATTACTCGAAACGTCTCCGATTATCACGTCTTTGTCGTACTTCAAGTTTTCGGTCATCTCGTCTTTAATTTGTTCGCGGCTCTTCTTAATCTAGTCCGCGAACCGTCTTTTCGTCTTACGTCTTAAGTTTCAACCGACAGAACTTACTCTTACTTCGACTTAGGCCGAACTTTACTCGTCTTCGTCTTAACTTGAACTTTACCCGTCTTCGACTCAATTTGAACTGTACTATCTGCCGATTGGAACTTACCCTGTCTCGAATATCGACCTCCCTTCTTTCGGCTTGACCACACCCTTAGGGAAAGTACCATCCCCTAGTCCAATAAGAATTTTGCCGTATCGCCCACAAAGACCGTCGCGGATTCCTGGAAATCGAATATTCTTGAAGGACTAGAACCTGATACACAGATGTTACACATCTGCTACGACCGTCTTGTCTTCGAACTTTCCCAACCCCACAGTAAATCTCTTCAAGATTTACAACTCCATGACATATCTTCGACACTTCGAAGAATAACACATCCTTTTCACATTATATGTACAATAACAATTCGTTCCCTGTAAATTCATTGAAACTGTCATGCCCTCGACACTAGAAGAAACTAATAGGTCTCCAAGCATCCGGTTGACCATCGCAATTATTTACAGGGAACAATAACTGGATCCTACATTTATTTGAATGATTCCCGATTAAATATGCAAATTTGAATATTTGGAATCCAATATTTTTCCTAATTGTCGAATATATAATGAGCAGAATATTTATTATTTTCTGTATCTACCTGCTGAAATCCAAGGTTTGGCAACTATTGCTCTCCTAATATCATCGGTTGTTTCACGTCATTTGGCACACTTGAAATTTGTTTTTTGCATTTTTAATATATGTAGGTATTTATTACAATATATTTTGAGTTAATATGAAACGTTGATTCATTATGGGACATGGGAAGTGCGTTATTTGTGGAGAAACTCGCGAATTGAGTGAAATATCGTATCACTGATATGCTTTCATTTCCGCGCGCTTCATGTCAAATTTTATAATTCATGTTGAGGACAAAAATTGCTTACTGAAAATGAAATATGCTCCCTCTATCTATGTTTATCCATCTGAGATCTAGTCGAATGGAATCTTTCTTGAGTTTTTCGTGTTTTTTCAGATACGAGGAAATTGAACGAACAGATCTATTCGAAAATAAACGAAATCGAGAAACTCAACATAAACACTAATCTACACGGCATCATCGACAGGAAGAACGATCTCCTGGCGCAGAGTTACCAGCACCTTAACAATCTAAAAAACAAAATCCTAGCCTTGAAATCGAACATTACTTTCACTACCCAAAGGGTCAACAATGTAAGTTGCGTCTTAGGAAATTTAAAAACTGTTTAATCACGTCTGTTTGCTTTTTCAGTTGTACCTTCCCATATCTTTGACCAACTGCTCGCGATGGTACCAGGTGAAGAACATCGGAATCTTCGACAGTATGCGGATGAAGTTCAACTGCAGCACTTGCGATCTGCTCAACTTGTCGACTAACGGACACAAGATCAGCATGAAGGTTATTGACGATCTCTTTATACTCAAATGGAATAAATTCCCTGTAGTGGAAGTGGAACTTGACAGGGATAGGATTACTTCTCTAGAAATAAAAAGGTAAGAAATGTCGACCTCTTTTACGGTACATCCAGTGGCGCAGATTGATTTTCTGTATGGGTGTCATTCATTGTGAGGAAGACAGGGATGTACTTAAAATGGAAGAAAAGTACATATTGTTATTTGTAGAGGGTTAACCATTTCGTGGTTACGGAAGAATGTCGATCAAATATTTATATCAATATGTATAATGCTATATTTGATATTATGTGTGGAATACAACATCATTTAAATGTCCTCCGCGTGATCTCTTACAGTATCGATCCTTTTGAGTTAATTTTCGATAACTCGCCATAATTTCGGGGAATATCACAAATAACTTGGATGTTGGTTTTCAGATTCGTCAATAGTTTGAAGAAAAAATCTACATGAAAACGATCCTTCGCATAATCACACAAAAAAATCCAAAAGCGATAAATCAAAGATCGTGGTGGCCATTTCACATGAGCCTTTTGGAAGTTTTTCTTGGAATAAAACCAAAACGGGTCTTGCTGTGTGGCTTGTTGCACCATTATGCTAGAATCACACCTTATATAATTAATATCAAGCCAAAATCGGTAATCATTTGGCTATAGCGAGCATAATTGACGGTACTTCTTTATTTTCAATGAAATACGGGCCAATCACTTCGCTAGATCAAATTACATACCATACAGTGACTTTTTGGGGATATAATAGTCTCTCAGCAGTTGCATGAAGGTTTTCACCCAGTGAAAAATGTGCTTCGTCGCTGCATAAAATTCGATGCGATATATCGTCATCCAAATGTTGTTTTAGCACCCAATTGGTTCTGCGCATTCCATGGTCAGGTTTTAGTTCTTGTGTCAATTGCTTAACAGAACCTTATGAGGATGTGTGAGATGCAAATCCAGATATAAAATATGCTATAGCGTACCTTAAGAGAGGCCCAAATGTTTTGCGCGCCGAAGAATGGATAAATTTAGATCTTCTTCACAACTTTTACTTACAACAGAAATATTCCCGGTCGAGCGTGCATTGCAATGATGTATAGGCTTTAAGTCATCAGTAGCAGATCCAGTATCTTCAAATTTTTTCTCTGTCTTACCAATTGTATACTCAGATGGACGATTATGTTGATTATAATCTGCTCACGAAACATACTGCATTTCTGATATTTCTGGTCAATTCATTATTGATTTTTTCCATAGGAGACAGGACAGCTTATATCTGCACATCCTAAACCAAATAATAGAAATCCCAGAACCCAAACTACTTTACATATCTCCCAACGATCTGATAAACATTGGAACCAACATGAACCATCCCAGTGCAGGTTGTTTGTACGAATTCTTCCTCAATGACATCAACGTCGGACTTTGGAATTTCGTGAAGAGCGAAGGAAAATGCACCGCATGTGAAACGTAAGTCGACCGCAACGGAATTTTGACGTATTGTTTACGCAAACTTTTTTCCAGAGAGGCCAGAGGTTCCGAACAGGAAAAACTCAACACTCTGTATGTGGACGGCAGTTACTCGCTCTACAATGTGGCCACCTTGAATCCACAACAGTTCTCGGTGATACTGAATTTCAAGACCTTCGACGAGAACAGCCTGCTCTTTTTAGCACAAGAAATATCTGTAAGTGATCATTGTATTTCATCTAGCTGCGTTACCTTCAAGAAATAGTGGGGCCATATGTTCTCCCTTACCTTAATTCAAATTTTGGAACCTTAACTTCACCAAGGGTTTCAGAAAAAATGTGAACATAAACTAACCTAAAAGCCATCCTAATATATGAGTAACTTCACAATATTAAAAAAATGATTAATCAATCTAACGTGACTTGAAAGCTATCTTAAGTAGTGAGTTCCTACACAATTTAAGACAAGTGATGAATCAGCCATTTGAATTTCCGATGCTGCATCCCTAGGCCTTTGTAAGCCTCTGTTCAAAAACAGAACTCTTTTTATTTAGGAGAACTGGCTATGTGTACAATCTGTCAGTGGCATTAATGGTTATGGTGAAAAAATAGGTGCTTCACTTTCTGAAGTTTGCCTGAATTTCTACTAGTGTTTCATATTTAATAGATATTATTGAACAAATTCCATCATTATTCTAGAATCCATGCGCCTACATGTCTCTGGTCCTGAAGAACGGCCTATTAGAGTTTTACATGAGCCACAATGACAACGCCACCACAGTCTCGATACCAGTAGAGGAGAAAATCAACGACGGTAGAGAGAACAATATCAACATAGCGTTGCAGTACAAGGGCAACAAGCAGTACTACGATCTTACCGTAAACGACAAGTCCTTCAATGAGATCAGAAACCTGTTCAGGATGAACGTCTTCAGGATAAGGCAAAGCAGGTACTTCGTGGGAGGCGTGAGTCCCACTTTCAACAGAACCTGTATATCCGTCAATACAACGTCGTTCGTGGGTTTCCTCAATCATCGCAGTGAGAGGAACTTGAGAACTGTAGTGTCTTACAATACATTCCCAAGAAGTGTTAAGGTGAGATAGCATCAGTCACTAACAGAGTTGGTGTCTTAAACGATATTGGATCAGGGTCTTGTTGCACCAAACTACTTTGCAATTTTACACTTTTCAAATGAATTACTTTCCAAGAAAAGTATTCAGAATTGAAAAGTCAAATAAGACTTGCAAAATGGTTTGGTACATCATGCTCTAGTATTGCTATTGGTGGAGCATTATTTTTCACATTGAAAATTTGACAAAATGCAAAGTGATAGTTGCCAATAATAATTGTCTTGTCTTAATGTTACTAAACTTATTTTCCATATCAGGAACTCAACTTCCATCGAGCATGGTTCACTGGAGAAGGTAACCTCATCTTAAACACCACAGCGAAATACAGAAAGAGGATATTCAACATGTATTTCGAACTGTATCCCATCTCCAACAGCAGTTATGTGATGACCATCGACAAAATCGGAAAGATAACCATCAGGGACAGAAGGATGTTGCTAGAACTTCAAAACGGACAACGCGTCGAGTCTGCAGTTTCACTCAACGAAGTTTTAAACACTATTAATATTACTATCGGTGAAAATGTATCGGCGTTGACGGTGAATGGTGAAGAGAAAAAAGGCCAGGGAATCAAGTTGCTTCGAGGCGATCCCATCATACTGAATATTGGAGAGGATTATACTAAAGAGTATGGTGGATTGCTTGGAGGAATATCTAACATTTATGTTGATAACAAGTAAGTGAACACTGTTGAAGAAACCTATAAGAACACCCAACTATATATGTATGTTAATTTATTTCTGAGAAAAAAGATTTTATTTATCTGTTGTGTTTTTAAAGCTTTCCATTGCTTGGAATATCAACAACAAAGAAGAACATAACAGTAAAGGTCATACATAGGCGTGACACTTTGCTTCCGCCGTTTTTTTTTTCCGAAGTTCGAGGCTTTATTGTAAAAACTGGTTATACATTTCTGATTCAAAGTATTGTCCATCGCTGGCCACTACTTCCTCCCATCTTTCGGGCAGCGTATAAATCTCTTGTTGAAACAACTGGTCACAAGTGCTCCGAATATCACAAGTATGATACCAGACATAAGGAAATAATCTGCTTACCAACTCACAGAACCACGAAATTTCAACAATCACTCATGTATGCTGGAATCAAACTTTTCGATCACCTACCAGAGCGAATTAAGCATCTTGAATATTTAAGTTTTAAAAAAAATATCAAGGATTTATTACTAGAGCAGTGTTTCTATAGCAAAGAAGAATATTTTTGTTTCAGGTTGATTTGAATATTTAGTTTGATTTTTTTTCCTGCTTACTTAATTTATGGCCTATCCTATATAAATGTAAATTTGTCTTATGGGATGCAATAAATGATTATGATTATGATTATGATCTTTTGAAGTGATCCACTAATCGATACAATTTTTTACTTCTTCATAAGACCGGAAATGCCGATCAGCCAGGTCGTATGCCATTGATCGAAACAAGAGATAGTCCGAGGGAGCAATGTCTGGGGAATACGGCGGGTGGGGTAGGATTTCCTACTTCAACGTTTCCAAGTATGTCTTGACCACTTTCACAGCATGGAGTCGCGCATTGCTATGCTGTAAAATCAGTTCATCATGTCTCTCGTTGTATTGCGGCCGTTTGTCTTTCAATGCTCTGCTCAAACGCATTAACTGCGTTCGATAACGATAGCCTGTGATTGTTTCAGTGGGTTTTTATCAAATCATAATACACACGCCAAGCTCGTCCCACCTAATACTGAGCATGACCTTGGAACCGTGAATATTCGGTTTGGTCGTCGACGTGGAAGCATAGCCGGGATATCCCCATAATTTTCTGGGCTTGGGATAATCGTAATGAACCCATTTTTCGTCTCAAGTCACGATGTGATCGGGAAATGCCTTCTCAAAGCTATTCTCAAGCAAGCAAACGCTGCAATTTCCTTGTTTCTGAATCATTTCCATGACTTTTAGGCGTTTTGAAATGGCTTTCTGCACCCCTCCTAATGATTCTGCCAATTCTTGTTGTATTCGACACGAGTCTTGATCAAGTAATGCCTCCAATTCTTCATCTTCGAAAACCTTCCCTCTTCCACCTTCATGCTGGTCTTCGACGTCAAAATCACCGTACGTGAAGCGTTGAAACCGGTCTTGGTACGTTCTTTCACTAATAGCGGAATCTCCATACGCATTTGAGAGCATTCGATGAGCCTTAGCAGCAGATTCATTCATATTAAAGCAGAAAATCAAAACTTCCCGCTAATGACTACAATTTGGCTCGTAAGCTGTTTAATCGAGAATTACATTATGATGCAGACACAAATCGCCTAATATTTGGATGGCGTTATGTTTACAAATACCTTAGCTTATTATATGACATCTACAACTATCAATTTCGAATACCACTTACCGCTACAGCCATGTATTGCAAAACGGCGGAAGCAAAGTTATACAACTATGATTCAATAATATGTAGCTCATATCAAAGAAATCCTTCATCTCTATATAGGTACAATATTGCTCATTTTTTCCTTCTTTCCTTTCAGAGAGGTAACCTTCAACTCTTCCACTGTAACCAGTTTCAAACGAGTCGAAATTGGACGATGGAGAATGCCAGAGCTACCAGAAGAAATTCCAACAAGTCTAACAATAACCGAAAACCCAGATAGTATGCAGAACACTCAAGGTTGTTTTCCAGCGTCGCCACATCAGATAGATCCTTCTGCCATCAAGTTTGGAGATAGAAGGCCCAGCTATGTGTACAAAAAGAACTCGTTTTGGAGGAAAAACTTCACTTTGGAGTTACAGTTCAGAACTCTGAATCCAGAGGGTTCATTGATGATCTCAACGGTAAGAGAAGATGATTTTCACATATTGTCCATTTGGATACAAGCTCAATTATTTACTTGCCTTCATCCTTGGTATTCGAGTATTTTCTGATTTTGATTATATTTAAGTGTTCTTTTAATCTTTTTGTTCTTGTAGTTTATTACAAGATACCCTAATCAGATCTCCTAAAAAAACCAAATCATTTTATCGTGTTACAGGGTTCGCAGCCAAAATCGCAGTACAACATTCTGGAAATACATAAGGGACAATTGCAGTACTCCATCAAGGGAAGACGTAAACCCACAAACATAATTTTTGATGCTAAGGTGAACGATGGAGAGTGGCATACCGTTGTAATTGAACAGACGATAATTAAGAAGAAAAGAAAGTTGCGAATTTCTCTTGACGGTGTATGGCAGAAGCTTTCTAAAATACCAAAGAGCAATGTCCGAAACGAATTTTACCTTGGAAATGTACCTGAGAACTTCACATCTAGGGATATTGTAAGTCATCATTTCATAATTTATACTGATTTCTGTTGAAGCAATTTTTTTTTATATTCATCAGACTAATATAGGAAATGTTTGCATTATAGTTGACTAGGCATATTTATTTACCTATGAAGTGACTCATTAATAAAAGAAATTTAGTGGGCTCATTTCTAATCCCAAAGAATTGCGAAATAGTCTGTAACTTTGAATCAGACTCAATATCATGTATGTATTTTATGTATGGCCGTGCTATTTCGATTGACACTGCATGTTTGGCTTTATGGAAGTCTCTATATGCTTTTTCAGCAATGTGACTTGCCCAAATTGTTATATCACATAGGCGTACAACTTTTTTTCAAAATTCGAAGCTTTATTGTAAAAAACTGGTTACACATTTATGATTCAAAGTATTGTCCATCGCTAGCCACTACTTTCTCCCATCTTTCGGGCAGTGTACGAATCCCGCGTTGAAAAAAATGGTCATCTTTTGAAGTGATCCACGAATCGATCAAATTTTTTATTTCTTAAGACTGGAAGTGCTGATCAGCCAAGCTGTGAGCCATTGATCAAAACAAGTGACATTTCAACGTTACAAGTATGTCTTGACCACTTTCGCAACATGGGGTCCAGCATAGTCATGCTGTAAAACTACTTTATCATGTCTCTCGTTCTATTGCGGCCGTTTGTCTTCCAATGCTCGGCACAAACGCATTAATTGCGTTCGATAACGATCGCATATGATTGTTTCAGTCGGTTTTAACAACTCCTAATACACTAAGAGCTGGTCCCACCAAATACTGAGCATGACCTTTGAACCTTGAATATTCGGTTTGGCCGTCGACGTGGAAGCATGGCCGGGATATCCCCATGACTTTCTTTGCTTGAGATTATCATAATGAACCCATTTTCCTTCTCCAGTCACATTGCGATGCAGAAATCCCTTCCGTCTTTGCCTTACAAGCAGCAAGCAAACAGCCGTTCCAAATATCTCGGCTTAAGTATATTTCTGCCTTAAGTAAACTAACCAAAGTTCTAAAGAGTAAATATACGGAAGCAATTGGTACTAAAGAATTTGATTCATAAATTTAGTCAAGTAGGGCATAACAATCTCTTCAACCAAATATTATTTTCCTCCACAGAGTATACAGCAATTCATTGGATGCGTCAGAGACTTCAAGATCAACAACATGCTACAACTGAATACCAAAGACCTATCGGATTTCATGAACCTAGGTTCCTGTTTCTCTAACGTAGAGTCTGGAGCTTATTTTGGAGGAGATGCTTATGCTATTTACAGTAAGATATGAAACTACACTAGTTTAATGAATAAAAAAATTTAGGAGTTGTCTTGCAATGAAGCACTCCCTCTATTCTGTTCTAGTACAGCAATGTTTTGAACTGCTCTGCGTTGTAAATTCAGTTGATATGCAAAGTCCAAAACTTTAGCTTAAGATGATTTTTAATAGCCTCAATTATAATACTCCAAGTTTACTTTCTTGTGCTATCTACCTTTCCACATTCCTTTCAAGATATCCACATTATGTCTAACTATTTTCAGAGCGAGACTTCCAAGTGAACCAACAATTAGAGCTCAGCTTCGAATTCAAGACGTCGGAACAAAATGGAATTCTGCTCAGCATTTCAAACTCAGGAAACAGTCCTGCCCTTTCAATCGAACTGCAAAATGGAGGGATGGTGATGTCTGTTGATTTAGGAATCAGTCCGGTTTTCAGTGTTGCCAATAACTTGAACTCTGATTATGCACTTTGCAACAACAAATGGCATAATGTCACTGCCCTTTACTCCCAATATGAGTTGACGGTGAAGATAGATGGTATCGCAAGAAGTTGGGCAAGGTACGACAGCAGCTCCCTCTCGGATGATATTGAGGCACCTCTTTATATTGGCGGTTTACCAGGTAAGAAAGCACAGAATAAAGTTTCTCTACATCAGTATCGTAATGAGTTCATAACAGTTCTAAAAACAGTGCTGTAATGAACTCACTACAGCATTGTTTTCGGTTATATTTTTTGTTTTGTGGTTGTCTATACTGACTTCCAATCCTATCAAATTTCAACAAACGTCAATAATTGTCATTATAATATTATTTGGATATAGTGAAATGAATTGCAACATTATGCGCAAAATATGTTAATTCTGGTGGTGTTAAATCGATTTCGCCAGACATTTTTCACGAATTCAATGCGTAAATGTAAATTATTTCAAAATTCGAAACGTACGATTCATATTTTTCGTTTTGCGGTTGCCTACACTGACTTCCGATCCTATCAAAATTGAGCACACGTCAAACTGTCAATATAATATAATTTGGATTTAGTGAAATGATTTTCGACATTATATTCTCAATTTCTCTTAATTCTGGTGGTGTTCAATCGATTTCGTCAGACATAATTCACGAACTTAATGCGTAATTATAAATTATTCCAAAATTCGAAACGTACGATTCAAATTGAAATTCCGTAATCTGTCAATTTTTGTAACAGTCACACAACTGCTAAGATACAATTTAAATGTCACTAGGATGTATAATCTGAATTTTTCATTGAATTTCGACCATATTCCACAAAAATTGACTGAAATAGAGAAAACATCGTCAAATACTCGTTGCAGAAGGCAATTCCAACACGAATGCGAAATTCGAAAACGAGCGACGAAGGAGCGAGTTTTGGAACGCATGAGTGTTGGAATAGGAGCCCGCATTCTGCAACTTGTTTAAGAATATACTATTCTATGTTGGTACTCCGAACCACAGAATACTAAATATATACTCCGAACTTTCCGCCACGGTTTTATCTGTCAATTGACCATATTCACCGTCGCCATATTGTTTTGCGACAATACCAACTACCCAGTGTTCCCAACGGAGAAATTTTGAGTTTTCTAGAAAAATACCGCTAATATCAAAAATACTATCAGCCATAGAGACTATTCTTCCACTGACTATTTCCAAAAATGAAGCGAAGCCTTCATTTATACACTCGGCCACAATTAATTTGTTCAGAAAACTACCTTTCACTAATGATTTTATTTCCAAAAGGTGAAATTTTTGCAAAATATTGTCCCAAACAAGCCTATCTGACGTAGCAGCCAGAAAAGGTACACATAAACTTCACTTAGAAACTTTATATTGTGGAATTTTTCTAGTAAACTCAATATTTCTTCGTTGGGAACACTGGGTAGTAGGTATTGTCGCATAACAATATGGCGACGGTGAATATGGTCAATTCATCAATTTGCCTTAAAGAAATCAGTTCTGCCAACCAACATTTTTCAATGTGAAAATCACTAAAATATATTTATGGAAATATTTCATTAATTTCAATGAAAATGCATTGAATTAGAGAAAATAATGTATAATACTCGTACAGAAGGCTCATTCTACCACTCGTTCATTCCAAAACTCGCCACTTCGTGGCTCGTTTTTGAATTGAAGAATATCAATGCCTTCTGCACTTGTATTATAAATAACTATTCTATCATTATTATGTTCGTAGTATTATTATATTACGAACATTCATGTATTACATTACTCTAGAACTGAATAATATTTCAGATGCTGCGCCAAGTGGAACTTTGAAAGTGAGGGAGAACTTCAAAGGCTGTTTGAGAAAGTTCAAAATTGGTGAGACACTCAAAAATTGGACTGAAATGGAAGAATTGAATAGTGTATCACTTGATTCCTGTCCTATAGTAGATTAGGAGTGTAGTTGGAAATTTAGGTAGTTATTTATTGAATTGATGTATTATTATTATCTAATATTTTGGTAAATGCTATTTGTATTAACGAGTCACTGCCATTTATTGTACATATCAATGAAGTATTGTAAATATTTAAGTGTATAATTTTTCTCATGTATTTTGTAAAAAATAAATCTCACCTGAATTTTATCATTTCATTAATTCGTATTTCCAAGTTGAGAATAGATATAAATTATTAAATGCAAAATTAAAAGGCATGTATTTCAAAATAATCTGAATTAATAATGAATTGGGTCAGACTTTTCCATCTTTAATTATCAATATCTAGATTATATTAAAAAAAAGATCTGGAAAATGAAAAACATAGATAAATAGTAATGTATAGATAGGAAACACGACACTACAGTGACTGTATATATAAGGTGTTTTTTCTCGAGGTATATAACTTTAAGTTGGCATTACTGTTCAAGATGGCGAACGATTTAACAGCTGTCAAATGATTTATTCTCAGTTTGGTTTGGCAATTCATCATGAATAGACTCACGCCTGAACAACACTTGCAAATAGTGCAATTTCATTTCGAAAATAATGGTTCTGTGCGGAATACGTATCGCGCACTACGTCCATTTCATTTTGTTTAGCGATGAAGTGCACTTCTGGTTGAATGGCTACGTCAACAAACAAAACTGCCGCATTCGAAGTGAAGCTAATCCTCAAGTGTATGTCGAAACACCGTTACATCCAGAAAAACTGACTGTTTGGTGCGCTTTATGGGCTGGTGGAATCATTGGTCCGTACTTCTTCAAAAACGATGATAGCCAAAACGTTACAGTCAATGGTGATCGATATAGAGCCATGATTACTAACTTTTTCATTCCTGAATTAAACACCAATGATGTCCAGGAGCTGTGGTTCCAACAAGACGGCGCAACATGTCACACAGCTCGTGCCACAATCGATTTATTGAAAGACACGTTTGGTGACCGCCTAATTTCACGTTATGGACCTGTGAATTGGCCTCCAAGATCTTGTGATTTAACACCGCTAGACTACTTTCTGTGGGGCAATGTAAAGTCATTGGTCTATGCGGATAAGCCACAAACCCTTGACCATTTGGAAGACAACATTCGCCGTGTTATTGCCGATATACGGCCACAAATGTTGGAAAAAGTCATCGAAAATTGGACGTCCAGATTGGACTACATCCGAGCCAGCCGTGGCGGTCATATGCCAGAAATCATATTTAAAATGTAATGCCACAAGAATATCTTGCGGATGAATAAAATTCATGTCAATCGAATAATCCATCGTTGTTCTATTGCAATTTAAAGTTCTATAGCTTTAAAAAAAAACACCCTTTACCACAGTGTCGACAACCATGGCCATCCGCCATTAAAGGTCGGCAGGAAATAGATTCAAATATTAAGCGGTGTTTCAAGATTCAGATTATCGACTGCGCCTGCGCGAAGGTTATTCGACAGTTCATTTCTGTGGATGACATCTTCACATTTTGGGGAGGTTTGAACCCTCTGAACCAGTCACAGTCACTAAGAAGTCAAACAAGAATGCTTCAAAGCATGTGAAACAGCCCAGCACTCGAATGTAAATAGTGAAAATCAGAGATCACTGGTAAAAGTTCGACCTTTAATGGCGGACAGGGCTCCAACCAATAAACACGCTAACGAGTATTGTGGTCACTGTAGTATATAAAGTCACTGTAATCACTTCTATAGTGAGCCTTGGTAGCACTGACGAATATAGGCAATGCCACGCTACGACTAAGGTACTTTCCGAAGGAATGAAAGAAAGCCAACTTGGTTTCAATCCACAAGGCCGGCAAAGATGCTAAATTTCCGCAGAACTACCGTCCGATCAGTCTTCTCTCGTGCATAGGGAAGATTACGGAAGCGGTCATTCTGAAAAGAGTGAAGACAATGAAGGAAGAAAAGAAGATCATACAGTTGGAACAGTTCGGTTTTCAAAGCCAACACTCCACTGTGCCACAAGTGCTCCGAGTAGTGGAACAAATCATGGATGGATATAACCACAAACAAGTCACATGGGCTGTGTTCTTGGATGTACCCAAAGCGTTTGATAAAGTATAGCACAAGGACTGCTATACAAACTGCTTGCGGCAGGTTTCCCAGGTGGTCCAACTTTTAGCTTCCTACCTACATTCTCGCAATTTTAGAGCCAGAGTTGACAGAGTATTGTCTTCAGATAGGTGTCTTTCAGCCGGAGTTCCGCAAGGATCACTGCTGTCTCCAATATTGTTTACAACATATGTATCCGACATGTCAAAAACGGAGAAAACCTCCATGGCCCTGTACAGTGCATCCCATTTTGGGTGAGACAGCCAGGTTTCTCGCTTGTTATTTAAAATAGAGCCTAGCGGTTTTCACGTTCCTGTCCTACTTTTTCGTGAAACTCAAGTTGGTCTAATCAGATTCTGCATAACTGTTTCCGTTCAAAAGATACAGGGTGATTTTGGAAATTGATACTTTTTAGACCCATCCTTTATCTCCGAAATTATTAGAAATAATGCTGACCTGAAAACTACGTCTGAATCAGAATTCTGCGTAGAATCCAGTGGCGTACTCAATATTTTTTTTCGGGGTATGGTTTTGAAGATTCAACACAAACCTATATTTTTTTTAATGGAACACCCTATATATCATTACTTCGTTGAATTCGTTATTTTTTTCCCTTCAAAATGATATATGATACTATGTAGGTAGGATGTTCAGAAATGTTAAAAAAACACAAAAACGTCAAATAATGATGATTTTTTTTGTAAATGGGCCATGAATTTTCTATGTTTCGATAAGAGGATTATTACTTTCGATTTTTAAAAGTAGTAGGTCATTGATGACACAAATATCCTTGTTGTTATTATGGCTACTATGCATTCGGGATCATTGTTTTATCAAGTGGGCATTGGAGGGAAAAAACCAATCTGATCTAGCTGTCATCGCTATAAATTATTGTTATCATTATTGATTCTTCTTTTTTATGGGAAATCCATTGCCCACTAACAGAAAATCATCATTATTTGATGTTTTAGTGTTTTTTTTAACATTTCTGAACATCCCACCTACATAGTGTCATATATCATTTTGAAGGGAAAAAAATAACGAATTCAACGAAGTAATGATACACATGGTGTTCCATTAAAAAAAAACATAAGTTTGTGTTGAATCTTCAAAACCATACCCCGAAAAAAAAAATTGAGTACGCCACTGGATTCTACGCCAAATTCTGATTCAGACGTAGTTTTCACCTCAGCATTATTTCCAATAACTTCGGAGATAAAGGAGGGGTCCGAAAAGTATCAATTTCCAAAATCGCGCTGTATCTCTTGAACGGAAACAGTTATGCAAAATCTGATTAGACCAACTTGAGTTTCACGAAAAAGTAGGACAGGAACGTGAAAACCGCAAGGCTCTATCTTAAATAACAAGCGAGAAACCTGGCTGTCTCACCCAAAATGGGATGCACTGTACGCTGACGACACCGCCATTCTTGCCAGTTCTTGGTGTCCCAAAATGGCAACGAAATACCTAAAAGAAGGTAGGCTGGAGAATTGAAGTAAACCCTGAGAAGAGCGAAGCCGCTCTTTTCAGTAGAAAGAAAAAAGATCCCCAAGGAAGTAATGTTCGGTAGGAGGATCGAATGGAAAAACGAGGCCAAGTATCATGGAGTGATACTTGACAAGAAGCTCACTTGGAATCAACACGTCACATCAGATGTGGCCAAGGAAAAGACAGCAGCGGCAATGTTGCAACCGCTACTTTGCAAAAGCAGCAAAATGTCTCTTTCCAACAAGCTTCTTCTCCACCATTAATGTCTTACGCATGCCTGGCTTGGGGATACGTCGCAAAGAAGCATCAGCAGAGACTTCACGTCGTGCAGAATACGATCCTGAGGGAAATGCACCATGGTTTGTCAGCAACGTACCAATACATGAAGACCTGCAAATAACATTCCTAGACGACCAAGATCTGAGCGTGAAGATCTTCATAAAATGGAAAATCACGCATACCCTCTTATAAGGAAGGCTTGCGACTATGATGAAAAAGCTCCTAGGAAACACAAACGACCGAAGATGGCACTGTCCTAGGAAGTTTGTATCAAATCCAAAACCCTACTGGCACAGAGATTGTGTAATTGTTACACAAACCTTCTGAGTGGCATATTGCCACCTGCTAGAGCAAATCAAAATTGCTCACCAGAGGTGAATTATATTGAGATGGAGCAATGACTTCAAAAGAGAAAGATGTTCTACGGTACTACAGTGACTTATTAACCACAGTGGCGACAAGCGTGGTCTCGTTTTTGATTGGCTGTGCCTAAATATGGAGGTTTTTTGTTTACATCTCTATTCACCCGATTTTTGGGATTTACTCAAAATGTAATACCAAATTTGTTTTATATACAATCAAATACTATCAGGCCAAATAATTTCAATTTTTACGTGTGTCAGTTCAATTCAGTAAATTCAAGATGTCTAAAAACATGTTGTATGCACTCGTCAATTTTTTAATGCAATGATTCGACCAGATTGATATTAGTTCTATTTCGTGGCGGCGCCGCAATGTCATACTTGTCATTTCGATCGTTTTTCCAATGATTTTGTTTCTAGACATCTTAGATTTTGATTTGAATTTGATGATGTATCAAGTATCAAATCAGCAGATGAACTCCAAGAATCACTTTTCTGTGTATAATATACGTTTGTAATATGTATTTCATTAACTTCTCGTTATGAGAAAAATATGCAGAATGAGAAGAGAATATAAAATCCACTAATGATAAACGTTGTAAGCGCCATCTGAAACAGACGCGATCCCTTGAAATCAAGTGGGTAGATATACATCTGAAAAATCTCCCGTTTTGTCCGAAAGTTTTACAGGTATAAGTAGACACACCAGGTTTTCTATGCATCTTATTAATAAACCACAGTGGCGACACGCGTGGTCTCGTTTTTGATTGGCTGAGCTTTATTTTTACATTTTTCGTTTACCCCATCTAAGATGTCTAAAAACCTGGTGTATGGACTGATTAGCTTTTGTTTTGCCAATTTTGAGAATATTAGTTTAAGCTTCTGATTGGCTAGGATCGAGTTTTAATTGATGTATCCTGACAAAATCAAAGGAAAAAAGATCGAAATGAAAGGTATGACCACAGACTAGTAATCTGTGGTAAGACATTGCGGCGCCGCCACGAAATAAAACTAATATTTTCAATTTGGTCGAATGTCATTCCATTCTAAAATTGACGAGTGCACACACCATGTTTTTAGACATTTAACCCCATCGTTTGGATTTATTCATAATTAAATTAATAATAAAATTAATCAATGTCATATTCTATGACATCTATAACCTCACTAATTTTCTGTACAGAAAAGCACATGAGAAGTCATTCGAATAAAAATATGATGAAATGAAGCCCATAATTTGGAAATTGATTGAATTGAAATATTGTACTCAATATAATTTTCAGGTATAATTGAAATTACAGCTAGTGTAAATCCTTATTCAAACGAAATAAAAAAACATTATCCCATACTGTTCTGGAACGTAGTCATAGAGTAATATTTCACGTGGTAATTCTGTTTCTGTGTTCTAAATGACTGATATCAACTTTCACAAATGTCAAGTAAACAACAGTTCTCAACTATGCAAGCTTGGTGCTACATCGTGTTGAATAGTTTTGTTGTTTTGCTGTGATTTGTAAATAAAAATCAGAAACACAGTTTTTTTGAATTGAATATAGAGTGAAGCGGACAATGTCCAGTAAAGTACATGAAAATGATCTGTACGGTACAAATTTTTCAATTGAATCTATCAAAGTTATAGCAGAAAGTATAGGAATAGCTAGTCTTCAAGATGAAGCTGCAAAAGAAATGTCAGACGAAATATCTTTTCGTTTAAAACATATAATTCAAGACGCAGCCAAATTTATGCACCATGGAAAAAGGATAAAACTAATGCCAAGTGATATAGATTCTGCTTTGCGGTCTAAAAACTTGGAGGTTGGTTTTATAGTTATATTATGAGGAATGAACTATTATTAATTAAAGTATTTCAGCCACAATTTGGTTTCAAAAATCCTGATTATACACCATTCAGATTTGCCTCTGGTGGTGGTAGGGAACTGCATTTTTTGGAAGAGGCGGAAGTTGATTTAAACGACTTGATTTCTAATTCTACTCCTAAAGCTCCCTATGATGTAACGCTTAGGTCTCACTGGTTGAGTATTGATGGTATACAACCTACTATACCTGAGAATCCACCACCAGCCACAAAGAGTATGCAGAAGGTAAATGATTACTGTTAAATTTCAATACATATTTTTATTCGTAATTTTTCAGTTGGAATCTGTTGATCCAATAAATAAGAAACCTCTCAAAGAAACTTCGGGTAAACCTACAACAGGAAAGCAAAAGTTGAAAAATGTAGAAACAGTACAAATTAAACAACTAGCTACTCACGAGTTGTCAGTTGAACAACAGTTATATTATAAGGAAATAACTGAAGCTTGTGTTGGTTCAGATGAAGCCAGAAGGGCGGTAAGTTTGTATATTATTAAATCATAGCTGTCTATAGATAATTTGTAGAAGGCTAGGATTAAATTCTATTATGGATTTTTAGGAAGCCCTTCAGAGTTTAGCTTCAGATCCTGGACTACATGAGATGTTACCAAGAATGTGTACTTTCATCATTGAAGGTGTGAGGGTTAATGTAGTTCAAAATAATCTAGCACTCCTTATATATCTCATGCGAATGGTCAAAGCATTGTTAGACAATCAATCATTGTTTTTAGAAAAATATGTAAGTATTTTTTCTTACAAAAATTATTGATATGTGAATATATATGTGATAAATGAAATTTTCAGTTGCATGAATTAATTCCTGCAGTGACGACATGTATAGTTTCAAAGCAGCTGTGTGTAAGACTTGAGTATGATAACCACTGGGCTTTGAGAGATTTTGCATCACGACTCATGGCGCAGATTTGTAAAAACTTCAACACTAGTACAAACAATATCCAAACCAGGATAACAAGAATGTTCACTAATGCCCTGAATCAGGGCGATAAAATGCCATTGTCTTCCTTATATGGTGCCTTGCAGGCATTGTCTGAATTAGGACCAGAAGTTGTGAGGATATTCATTCTTCCTAGGGTGAAAATGATAGGTAATTAGTTTTTTCTTTATTCAGTAAATGTGTAATTTAAGGTCAAGAAATTGCTAACCATGCGTAAACGTGAATAGTAGCAGTTTGGGGTTATTGCAGAGGTCGCAATTGCTTAAATTCATTGGAATATTCACATTTTATACCTAAAGTCTATGGTTTCAACTAACTCTTCTCTTTTAGTTTAGTCCACTTATTCAAAACATCAAGTAGGGATATTTTAATATATAAAATATAGTAAATGATCTTTATTTGCAAAATTATTGAAATTTGGATGAAGCTAAACAATCGTTGCCTTCAATTCCCCCTTTCTAAAGAGATTCCGGCTCAAATATTAATAAAATCCCAAAATTATCAGTTATCAAAGTTATCACATACTCATTAGGCTTCAGGTAAATATGCATTTGCATAACTGCATAATTTAATGCATATTTAAGATATTTTTGAGTCTAAGTATATAATTTAGTCATTTTCTGTTTATCTGCATATTTCCAAGATGAAAATAGTTTTTAAACATTAAAAATAAATTTGGCATATCCAGCTTTTATGAAAATTACATACCCATGGAATGGAATATTTAGAGAAAAAATTGATCCCAGTTGCATATATTAAGAACATCTGGTAAAAAAGATAGTTCACCTAAACAAAAATTAGTTTTAAACCTTCAGATTGTTCGTTTGTTGTCCGATTTTGATATCTTCTCATTCTGAATAAAGAGATTGGAGATTTTCTCTAAGTTTTATAGTTCTTCAGATGTTCTCAGTGAGTTTCCAATTTGGGAGACCTTGAACAATGTCCATTTACAATAATTGTTATACATGATTGTAACTTTATAGTGGGCGTTGAAGTCTTAAAGCACTCATTGGAGATTCATAAACAGGGAGATCACAAAATTTGGACGAAAATTAATAATTTATGATGTTAAATTTGTTAATCACATTTCTTATAGGATAGTTGCCACTTAGTGAAAAGCGGTAAAGAATATATGAAATCCCATAATAATATAGCTATCAATTATATAACTATGTATAAACTAGTTCAAGTCGAATCCCTATCAACATTTTGTCATTGTAGTCTGCTTAATAATTATTTTAAATCAATTTTGCATCTCAGGTGCGCGATTAGAGCAATACTCGGAGAGTTCGATGGCTGCAAATGTTGATAAATTGGCCACTGGACACATAAAAACACTTATAGTCAAGGCTCTTGTGCCTGTTTTGAAGAGTATCAGATCGGTTCCTGATTTGATCGAGGAGTACAAGCAGGATTATGGATATTTGGGAGGCCTTCTTCACAGTGGCGTATCCAAAGCCAGAACGCTTCCTAACTCCTCTGCAACAACTACTTCAGTGACAAATTCCGCAAGTGCCATAACTTCAATTGCAAGTTCAGTAGCCAGGCCTATCTCCGCTGCTACTTCAACTATAATACAGCAGGTAGGAATCAACTTTTGAGTTTTTCAGATGAAAAGTGGCTATATTGTGCCATCTTAGAACTAACTATGGTTATACCAAAACCGACCAAAAGTTTGGAATTACGATATTGCACCAGCTACAACTATTTTATGATGGTAAAATTAGGGGAACAGACAAAATCTCAAAGAAGTTTGGCCGATTTTAGCAATTTTTTTTTCCATTATACCTTGATTCCTCGGGAACATGACTTTTTAGATGCGGTCCTCAGCTACTCGGTTTTTTCGTATATATGTAATAACCTTACTTTTCTTTTTTTTTTGTTATTATTGTTTTATTAGACGTTTATGAGAAGCTTATCATAATTTTTTATTTTTCATTTTATATTCATCAGCAATCAGAACAAACATTCTATGAGCTAATTTATTGACATTAAAAAATAGCGTGACAAGTACACTCCATTGAGAGGATCTTTTAGTTCTTCATTAAGTCAGCTGGCCATACTCTTCTCAATCTTCTTGGCTGGTTGTCTGATAGAAGTGATTGCAGAAGCATGTTTGAGTGCCCTTCCAACCTTGTGTGACGTTTTGTGCTTTTGTTTTTAATAACTTCGTGGACGTATGGTATTCTTAGATCTTCGTGTAGCGTTTGAGTAGTTACGTACCAAGGTGCATTGGCCATCATTCAGAGAGCTTTTGATTGAGATTTTTGTATAATAGCTACGTTCGATTTGCTAGCACATCCCCAAATTTCTATTCCATATTACCATATTGGTATGATAAAATGGTTTTGTACAGCAAAATCTTATTTTCTAATGGAAGTTTTGATCTTCTTCCCAACAGCCAATGTATTTCTTTAATTTTGAGATCGATTTGTTTTCTTTTCTTTCTAATGTACTCTTTCCAAGTCAGAGGGGTGTCCAAATCAAACCCTAGGTATTTGACTGATTTTTCCTTAGGTATTGTTTTATTATTAATATGGACTGATGGGCAGGATTCCCTTCTCAAAGTGAAATCAACTTGTTTAGATTTCTCTTTGTTTATCTTAATTTTCCACTTCCTTGTCCATGTCACTAGTAAATTCATGTGGTCTTGGACCAGCTTAGTTTCAGTTGAGGGATCTTCATTAGTGGCTAAAACAGCTGTATCATCAGCAAAAGTACCAATAGTTGTGTCTGAGCATGTTGGAAGATCAGAAGTATGTAATAAATACAGATATGGGCCAAGGACCCTTCCCTGAGGAACTCCTGCCTTTATGGGAAAGTTTCTGGATCTTGCTTCGCCTACTTTGACCCTGAATTCTCTATCTGTGAGATATGACCTTAGGATGGGATAATACTGAAGTGGAAGAATTGTTTTAATTTTGTGTAATAATCCATCATGCCACACTTTATCGAACGCTTGGCTTATATCTAGAAATGCTGGGGTTTGAAACAATGCTTTCTCCCTCAAATAATTTCAGATCTCTACAACTTCCGGTTATACCGGAAACTACTTCTTTATTACAAATGGCGCACCCAGCGGTTTGGACCAAAAATGGACAGGTTGTTTATCAGAAGATCATGTACTTGGACAACTCAAATTCATCAAAACTCAAGATTTTCAAATTGGAACCTATATTTTTTATTACTTGAGTCGATTCTATGTTCAAAAATAGTGGGGGTTACTTAAGCAAACCCTATACCTAAAATGAATACTTTAAGAGTTATTGAGGAAAAACCGCAATTCCTCACTGTGTGGAGTAGTCTGTGACCAAGGCCATAGCCAGGGGGGATCCGGACCCCCCGAATTTTTTTCAGAAATACAGGATTCTAATTTCACCCTAAATAGTCTCAACTTTTTCTATTTTATCATAATTTTTTTTATTTTTATTGATCGCAAACTCTGCAATATTTTTCTAGACGGTCAAGACTTTAATCAGTCTCATTCTCAAGTCTTGAGAATGAAACTGATTTAAAGTCTTGAAACTAGTAGCCATAAAATACTGTGGGACCATAGTTCTTCTTTTATGATGAGTCACCCACATTTATCAATCTTCCAGTTCCTTAGTTTGTTTGGTTTGGTTAAACCGGAAAAAACTGTTGTGCAAGAAACCATAATTTTTCAATATATTCCTTTACAGAACATTGGGAACAGGGTTGTGAGTCCCGCAGTAGGTCGAGTAGCAAACCAAGGTAACAACCAGAAGATAGTCTTTGTTACCCAAAGGCCTGGTCAGGGTCAAGTGCAAAATCAGCAGTCGCCGGCGACTCAAAATACACAAGTGATAAAGCTGGTATCTGGCAGTAACACTCAGGTTCAACAGAAATTCGTCAATTCCCAGCAAAAAATGGTATTAGTAGGCATGCAGAACAGCGGGAATGTGAATCAGAGTGGTATGCTAAGTCCAGGTACACAACAGAATGTGTCTTTTATGATGCCGAAGAACAACACTATTAAAATGAACGATGGGTTTTCCCACTTGGATGATTTGTCTCATATGGACTAGACATTGCAATATCAAGCAGGTGAGGATTTGAATTGATTAATGAATTTACATTTCCATTTTGACACTGTAGTATGTAGGATAGCTTTTCTCTAATTCTGTGGAAAATCGGTTTATTGGTACTAAGGGCCAGTTGCACCATTTGCCTAATCGGTGATTAAAAATGTAAACATTGATTACGTTCTGATTTCTCTTGCACCATCTGTCAAATGACGTTTAATGTGGCCTAATCACCTATTACACTAAACAGGAAAATTTGGACGTTTATTTTCCCGATTAGTTTTAAACAGGGTTCTGCGCATAGACCTAATATCAATTTGACATTAGGTCTATGGTTCTGAGCAACTCAAAACGTGTGAACATATGACTTATTACATAACCTGAACATTATTTCTTTATGGCCATAACCTGATGGTGTCACATTGTATGTTTCTGTGTTTGGTTTTGTGAGGAATTTCAGAATTGAAATATGGATTCAGATTCAGATCGTGACTTATCATTCAATGACAATTTATAATAATAATTTGTAATTTATATTAACTTTGTCACAACAAGAACAGAGAACATTATACTAGAAAATTGATAGTCCTGATTTTGCTATGATAACCATCGATTTTTTGATATGTTGCCAAACATATCTCCTGTTTAGCTAAACATCGATTATTATCAACCGGTGCAATCGGTAGAAATTATAATCATCGATCAGTACTAAACATTGATTACGTGAACAGCGTTTATTTTTTGAATGGTGCAATTGGCCCTAAGATGTCTAAAAACATGGTGTATGCACCCGTCAATTTTTGAATGCAATGACATTCAACCAAATTGAGAATATTAGTTTTATTTCGTGGGGGCGCCGCAAAGGCATACTTGTCATTTCGATCTTTTTCCCGTTAATATCGATTTGAATTTGATTGATGTATCAAGTATCTAATCAATAGAAGAACTCCATGGATCAGTTTCCTGTGCATAATAAACGTTTGTAATATGTATTTCATTAACTTCTCGTTATAAGAAAAATGTGCAGAATGTTACTGTGAAAGAAAATATATAATCCACTAATGATGGTAAAAATATGATAGCACTAAAGGTTTTCCAAATTTTTTCATGTAATGCCCCAATCTAAGAAAACAAAGTTAAGTAAATTTTAACGAACTAGTTGTTTCTGTATTATATCTTGTATAATTAAAAGTACAAGGAATGATCATCTTGCATATATTTCCTAGGAATTTCAAGAAGAAAACAGTGAAAAGTCATCTCCATTTGGTACATCTGCAGTGAAATATTCACAAAACGGTTACCAGAATAAATTCAAATATTTGAAATAACAAGAATCTGTCATAATCTGTAAATAGCGCTACCTACAGTTCACATAACGAAGCTTAACTAATATTCTCAAAATTGGCAAGACAAAATCTAATCAGTGCATTCACCAGGTTTTTAGCCATCTTAGTTGGTACTCATAGCCCTCCTGTCACGGATTATTATTGGTCAAATTGTGATACAAAAAAACAATTCTCTGCCAACCAACAATTTTCAATGCAAATGTCACTAAATGATATTCATAATATTCCATTGATTTCAATAAAAATTCAGTGAATTAGAGAAAATAATTTATAATATTCGTACAAAAGGCACATTCAAAAGGTTCATTCAAAAACTAGCCACTATGTGGCTCGTTTTTTAATTATGAACTTTTGGAAGAATATCAATGCCGTCTACACTTATATTGTAAATAACTACACTGCGCAAAAAAATTAACGCACATTATGGAAATCTCAAATTTGTTCTACAACTGAAGGTGTCTCAATGATAATTATTTTTATCAGAATTATGCATGCATATGCACTTTCAACGTTTTTCTTCAATACATATGTTTTTTCCCAGCAGGAATTAAAAAAGATGAGATTATCAGATTTTGAATGTATTGGCTCTATTCTGAAATCAGTTGTTCTCGATCAATTCTAGTGATCAATAGTTTTTCTTTCTTTTGATTTTCTACACTCGATCGCTATGCAACTTGACCCAAGAGGAATGTGCCTAAGCGGTAGTTTTGCGAGAAGAAGGGTGGACATACACAAGAATTGCAGAAAGGTTTGGAGTTTCCCATACAAGTGTGTCCAGAATGTTGCAGCGATTCAGGGAGACAGGTATGAATATCCGAAGACCAGGACAGGGTAGACCACGGGTAACAACTGACATTCAAGAACGTTACCTGAGAGTTTCTTCGTTGAGACAACGGTTTGCAACCGCTCGCCTCCTTCAAAATCAGCTTGAGCAAACTCATGGGGTGCAAATTAGCACTCAGATAATAAGAAATCGCCTCAGAGAATATGATTTAACACCTCGTGTCGCGGCCCAGCTCTTACCCCAGCCCATCGAAGGGCGCGTTTGGATTTTGCGAGAGAGCATATCCATTGGGAAGAGGCTGATTGGTAAAGAGTTCTCTTCACAGATGAGTCTAGATTCTGCCTCTACCATTGTGATCGACGTTCCCTTGTATACAGACGTCCACATGAAAGATATGCTCAGTGCAATTTCCTGAATACTACTGGTTTCGGGGGAGGATCGATTATGGTATGGGGTGGAATATCTTTGACTGCTCGCACAGACCTAGTGGTCGTTGATAATGGAGCTATGAATAATAGGTATATAAGGAACATTCTTGAAGAGCATGTAGTGCCATTTGCCCCATACATTGGTGAAAATTTCATTTTTATGGACGATAATGCCAGACCCCATCGTGCGCGCATCGTTCAGGAGTACCTTGAAGAGGTTGAAGTCTCTCAAATGGAATGGCCAGCAAGAAGTCCAGATCTCAATCCGATTGAGCAGCTTTGGGACAACCTCAATAAAAGGCTGAGAAGTTCAGAAAATCATCCAGCTACTCTTAATGACTTAGGAATCCAACTCAGAGAAATCTGGGAAGGATAAGATCAGAACATTTCAAGATCACTCATTTTGAGTATGAACCGTCGTTGCCGAGCTGTAATTAACGCAAGGGGTGGAAATACCAAGTATTAAATCACTTATCAGCATTCCAGTATTTTGAAAATTGTTTATTTCTCTTCTTTCACATAAGATTCGGTGAAATCCTGAATTTTTCTTCCATTTAATGTGTCTTGTTTCGTTCAAATCCTTTCCGAGAGAACATAAAAAATAAGTTATAAAGTCAATGTAGAGTTAACTTTCATTAAAATTGAGATTTTCAGAATGTGCGTTAATTTTTTTGCGCAGTGTATTTTTGAACATCAAATTCTTATCGACTAGAACATGAACATTTCATCATTTATAATTTTTTTATTTGAAATGTGTTTTATCTAAAAATTTAAATTTTATTGTTCTTTCTAGAACCAAATCATATGACTAGGGACTGGATATAAAGTGTTGAAACCAAGGAGAAAAAATAAAAATTTGCAAGCTCAAAAGAAGTTTTTTCTACAAATGGTTGGAAGCACTTAGGGGGAGCGAATATTCATCATTAATAATGTGTTCATAAAGATGTTCTGAAGAACTTAGGTGATACTAAAAAGTTTCCCTCATTCATTTCTAGACATAATTGACTTTTTTATATCGAAATGATTTTAGTCAGAGATATAAAGTGTACAAAAAAATTGATCAGAAAAATTGTATTATAAGTAGAGTAATGATCGTGTAAATATTACGACTGAATTTTTGTACATACAATTGAGATGTTTTACCAACATTTTTGTATAATAGAATAAGAATCAAAACAAAAAATAAATATATTTTAATTCATTATCAGTTGTATTTATTCCATTCTCAATTGAATAGAACACAACATTCGGGTGTAAGAACAAAATTCAAAGATATTTTATTATATAATAAATTTCAAGTAAACAATACAGTCACAACAGATTGCCCCTTACTCAATAGCATTTATTGTATAAATTTGAAGATAATATTTACAAAAAAAAAACAATCATTTCGAAGAGGATAAAATTGTCTTGAACTGGCAATGATTGCCACATTTACTGAACTTAAACAGTATGAATGAAACGTTGACACCTTTAAAAAAAGAATTTTGAGGACATTAAAGTATTCCTGGCATTTTTGTCTGATATGCATCAAATGCCAAGGCCCTTAAGGTTTGTGTCATTGCAGGACCAGTTTCGTTCAACATTCTTGTGAAATATCCTTCAGGATCTTGGAGTAAAACATGAGGATGGTCGAATTCTACTTTGCATCCACTGTCCAGCACAAGCACTTTATCAGAGTCCATAATTGTGTTTAGTCTATGAGCTATTGTGAGGACGGTGCACCTTTTGAATTTTTTTCTTATTGTCATCTGGATTAGTTCATCAGTTCTGGAATTAGGAAGTGGTTGCATTATTTCTTCATGTATAGTAAAAATACAGAGTGAGTTTTAAGTATGGAATGCCTCAATTATCTCGGAAACAGATCGCATAATTTTTATAAATTTTGGTGTGCAAGGATCATGTGATACAGCCGACATTATTACATTGTTGGCAGATCTTTCATTTTTCAATAATGAACTTTGTTATTTCAAATGGATCACCCTATATATTTTTGAGTTTTGAAATCCTTAAAAAATACTGAATTTTTCCATGTGATGAGATGGAAGGTGTATTTGACAGAGATGCCAAATTGACGATTCTAACGGGTGTTTTTTTCGAGGTATATAACTTTAAGTTGGCATTACTGTTCAATATGGTTACCGATTTAACAGCTGTCAAGTGATTTATTCTCAGTTTGGTTTGGCAATGCATCATGAATAGACTCACGCCTGAACAACGCTTGCAAATAGTGCAATTTCATTTCGAAAATAATGGTTCTGTGCGGAATACGTATCTCCCACTACGTCCATTTTATTTTGTTTAGCGATGAAGCGCACTTCTGGTTGAATGGCTACGTCTACAAACAAAACTGCCGCATTTGGAGTGAAGCTAATTCTCGAGTGTATTTCGAAACACCGTGACATTCAGAAAAACTGACTGTTTGGTGCGCTTTATGGGCTGGTGGAATCATTGGTCTGTACTTCTTCACAAACGATGATGGCCAGAACGTTACAGTCAATGGTGATCGGTATAGAGCCATGATTATTAACTTTTTCATTCCTGAATTGAACAACCATGATGTCCAGGAGCTGTGGTTCCAACAAGACGGCGCAACATGTCACACAGCTCGTGCCACAATCGATTTATTGAAACTAACGTTTGGTGACCGCCTAATTTCACGTTTTGGACCTGTGAATTGGCCTCCAAGATCTTGTGATTTAACACCGCTAGACTACTTTCTGTGGGGCTCTGAAAGTCATTGGTCTATGGCTATGCGAATAAGCCACAAGCCCTTGACCATTTGGAAGACAACATTCGCCGTGTTATTGCCGATATACGGCCACAAATGTTGGAAAAAGTCATCGAAAATTGGACGTCCAGATTGGACTACATCCGAGCCAGCCGTGGCAGTCATATGCCAGAAATCATATTTAAAATGTAATGCCACAAGATTATCTTGCGGATAAATAAAATTCATGTCAATCGAATAATCCATCGTTGTTTTATTGCAATTTAAAGTTCTATAGCCCTAAAAAAACACCCTTTATCGGTGATCTCAGGATGAAACAAAGCAACTTCATCAAAGACATTGTCGACGAAATAATGATAGATCATGATAAGTGGACGCAAATCGTAAATTCAACCCAGAATAAGCGTGCTTGAAAGGTACTCGATATTCAATTTCTTGATGAACAAAAAATAGGATAAAGTGTACTTACTTAGGGTCAACGTTGGCAGTTGCTTCATCCAAAATCAATATTTTATTGTTTCTCAATATTGCCCTAGCTAGGCATATTAACTGCCTCTGACCCACACTGAAGTTGCTCCCACCTTCTGTGACCATGAAGTCCAAACTCTGTATCTTATCCTTGAGTTCTACCTAAAAGAAATACTATTTTACCAACAACCTCTACTTCTACTAGTTATTCAACATAATCTTATATTCGTAACTCGTCAGATTTTGAATAAAAAAAATTAAATCAACTCACTTCTTCAAGAACATCCCATAATTGATCATCGCTGAATTCGTTGAATGGATCCAAATTGTATCGCATACTAGAAGAGAACAGCACCGGCTCTTGAGGTATTATAGATATTTTTTTACGTAGGTCTTTAAGTCCTAAGGTTTTGGTGTCAATGTCGTCTATTATGATTTTGCCTTCAATGAGGGCCAATCTGAATAGGGCTCCAATCAAGGATGACTTTCCTGCTCCTGTTCTTCCTACTATACCGATCTGTGGAGTGGAATTTTTTTATTTCGAGGTCTGATATGCTAGAAAGTAATAATTGAAAATAATTAAATAAACTAACCTTTTCTGTTGGATAAATTTGTAGAGATAAATTGTTGATTACTGGTGGATCGTTTTCGGCATACCTCAAAATCAGATTATGAAATATGATTTTGCCTTTGCTAGGCCAACTTTCTGGGGGCTTCATATCTGCAACAGGATAATTTGTTATCCTTTTAATATTCAAATGAAGGCAATAATTTACCTTTTGGAGTGACTAGAGGATGTTCTCTTTCTAACTGTGTGTACTCGAGCACTCTTTCCACACTGGTCAGGTAATTCACAACTTCAGCTACCTGTCTCATTCCGAATTGAAGCATACCAACCAAAATCATTGATTGGGATATTCCTAGCCCTATAAAACTGCCTTGAACGGCGGTATCTGTGGAAAGGCAGAAGATGATGAAAAAATGTTATGTTTTTCCAAATTTGAAAATACCTAAATTGGAAGAAGAATCTACTTACATTGGTCTAAAATTATAAAACCACAAACAACACAACACACAAAGATAACACATATAAGATCCAACCATAGACCATAACTACTAGCACAAGCTAATGTTAAACACCATGAGGAAGAATGAACATCCTAAAAAAAACAAATTAAATTCTTGAGTGATAGGAATGATATTTATTGTGAGTTACCTGATGTTCGTCAAATTGTCTCACTAAAATATTCTCGTTTTTCGTTGCTCTAATGGTAGTCAATCCATTGATTGTTGAGCTGATGTATGAGAAAACGGGGGATTTCGCTGGAACATAATAAAATACATGGTTCTTTGAAGGAGAAATTGGAATAGGCCGAATTCACACTCACCAATTCCTTCTAGTAGCTTTAGAGATCTAGCTGTGTTTATATACCAAATTCTCACCAAGAAGAAAATTATTCCTAAAATCACTATCAGAATACACATGTAAGGGTTTGAAAGAGTAACCATCACAAGAATACCACATACAACCATCATAATCTGGAATGAATAAATTAAAACTCCATGATTTTGGTTACTATTTTGACTTTCAAACTTATATTCAATGTTTCAAAACTCTTGAACTATTGATATTTTAGAAATATATTCAACTGAGGAAAAAAATATTTCAGAATAGATTTTAAAGAATTTTAATAATTTTTGAGAACATAATTCAAGTTTTTTAATGTTCTACTGATGAAACCAAGAGGGTATACCAAAGGGCTTGAAGAGGTAACCCAAACAAATATCGAATAGCAATGGCCAATATGTGAACTCTGTAATATTCCTCAGGAGTTTATATAAAGATAAGTATTTTGTCATTATATTCCTCAATTGATACTTCCTTGACTTTCAATGAATCAAGATCAAAGCTAACCTCATCTCTTTACCTGTATGACATCCACAAGAGCCTTAGGCAACATCTCATCAATAGCTCCCATGTCTTTGGAAAATCGGTTCAGAACTCTTCCAGCGGAATTGGTGTCGAAGAACCTCATCGGAGCCTCCAACAGACAATGGAACATCTTATTGTGAAGGTTCTTAGAAGCTGCCATACAAGCGGCAAAGTACGCTATTGATCTTATAATGGTCACCACTATAGCAGCTATGATCAGAGATCCGTATATGTACATCTGAGCTTCAGTTTTCCAAATCATATGTTCGACGCCATTTATAGTCACGTGAGTGACTACTTTATCCATGAGGTCTTGCATCCAAGACGTCATGATTTCAGATTCATTGTTGAAGATGTTTCGAACATCTATATATGTGATATATGGATCTGGGTCAATCTGAAGATTTTTGTATGTTTGGTTGAGGTATTCCATGCTACGAAGAAACTCTTCCTGACTTGTCCTGTGGAAAAAAATTCTGAAATAGACTTCAGAGTGCAGATAGTTTGTATATACTACACATTCAAGGAAAAATAAGAATTCGTTTACACGATCAACAACATAACATGAGCTCTCTCTAAATTTATGTTCATTCGCTTTAACCTATTATTTTAAATTGAAGGTCAAAGAATTTAATCTTGTCTCTTACCAAACTGTTATCCAATAATCAGAGGAACTCAGGAGAACTTGGCAGAAAAGAAGGAGGAATATTATGACACTGAATGTACAGCAATTCCCAGCGCTTCTGATGTAAGCCCAAAAAGGCGATCCTTTGTAAGTACATTTTTCTTCAATATTCTCGTTGTCTAAAACCTCAGTTGCCAATTCTCCAGTCAATGAAACTGTTGTCTAAAATGTGTAATAAGATAATGGCGAGTGAACTATTTCACCACAGGAAATGAAAGGGAGTTAGAATATACCTTATAATACTATAAGATAACAACTAATTTATAGCTATTAATATAACAAGAATATTATACGATTTATAATGTGCAAGACTATAGCTACGTCGAATCATTTTAAATCGCATATTTTTCGGGTAGTATTTTGAGCTTTATTGGATCCTCAAAGGTGAAACAAATCGACCATTCTAAACTGTCAGACCTATTATAAAGATATGCTGTACTCGAGTTATTGAAGAAAATCAACAAAGAGTGTACGTTTTGATTTGTTTCCTGAGAAGCCAAGATTTCATAAGAAAAAAAATATTCAGTGTTTTGCGAGTGGAGAAAGGAGGAACATTTTCAATGTGCTGAAGAAGCTATTTTTCTTACGTAGACTGTTTAACTCTTAAAAAATATCCACCTTCATATTTCTGGCCAAAATATTTTCTCACGAGCTTGTTTTAAATTAAAAGAAACATAAGAAATTAACAAATATAGTACGTTCACCAAGAAGGAAAATATTGGATGCAAGAGAAGTCAATCAATTCATTTGTACAGCTCCAGAAGAGTGCAAGTGGCAGCTTGGAAGCAAGGGTACCTACTGAATCATCCGAAATCAGTAGCATTAAAGCAAAAGAATCACTGGAAATGAATAACAAAGAAATTGTCAGAAGATGGAAATTAATATTATTAATCAAAAATAATCGCATTAATAAGTAGATAAGTAACTATGTATCACGAATTTCTAACTAATTTGTTATTAAAAACTGAAGAATCTTTAATATTATGTTGTCCACAATTATGAATAATGTAGAAACATGAAAGGATCATAAGAGTTGATGATATGATAAACTATCTGTCATCTTAACTTACCGCTACTGAAGCCACAGAAATTCTCTGCAGTTTCTGTAAATTTTCCTGATCAGAAGATTCATCTGCAGCCACTAATAATCTTGTGAAGTCAAGATCGCTTCGCGACAATTCATCGAATGTGCCTTGCGCTTCTATACAACCCTAAAAACAAGAACACAATATTTACAGTTATTTAAAATACAGGTAAAATCTTAAGGAGCTACTGTGTAGAGAACCAATTTTATTTATATAGGGTGTTCCTATATTGGAGGTGCAAATGAAAATGGGAGATTCCTTGGATAATTTTAGGAAAAAAATGTCCCATTAACATGGCGCTGCAAACGCTTTGTTTTCGAGATAGAGGGTGTTTCTTGTAGTCCTTCTTTTTATTCGAATCTTTATGTATCATTGAATCTACAAAACGCTCTCTAGAAAGGCTGAGTGGAAATGAAAATACGCTATGCGTTGGCGCTCTCCATTCGACTTTCGGTATACTTCATGCATTTTTTAACACATTGATTTAAATCCTGAGATACCGTCTTACCGGCACTGTATATCGATTATGAATAAGAAAAATATTCACTCACCTTATTGAGAACTATGATAATGTCGGCTCTCTTCAAATACTGCAGTTGGTGCGTCACTAATATCCTCGTTTTTCCCCTAAGATGCTCCAAGATACACTTGTCAAATAGATGTCTCCCTACTTTAGTATCAACGGCGGACAATGGATCATCCAGCAAGTAGATATCTGAATCTTTGTACACAGCTCTCGCCAAATTAATTCTAGCTCTTTGTCCACCACTCAGCGAAACTCCCCTATCTCCAACTCTCGTCTTATCTCCTTCAGGAAACTGCTCGAAATCCTTCTCCAGAGCACACACCCTTACTACGGTTTTGTAATGGGATCTGTTATACTCTTCTCCAAAAAGAATGTTATTACGGACGTTAGAAGCAAAGAGCCATGGCTCCTGCGAAGCGTAAGATATATCACCGCTGAATTCCACAACACCAGAAGAAGGGATTAACTCCCCTAGAAGAAGTTTAAGAAGAGAAGATTTTCCTGACCCTACTGGACCAATTACTGCGCATAAAACACCAGGTGGCAGCTTGATGCTTATACCTTTGAGGGTGGAGGTTGGAGGTACCCAGCAAGCATCCACATGCTTTAAACGTATACTGTTATCCTCAGTTTCACGTATCATAAAAGTGTCTTTTTCCTCCATCAATAGGAACTCTTGGAGTCTCCTGATGGACACTAGAGACTCCGCTCCAAAGGATATAATTAGGGGAAACATGATGGCAACCGTAAGTTGTAGCAAGTTGAAGTACATGGCTAAAGAGAAGACCAGATCGGCTCTTATTTGGTGACCCATGAGGACGTAACAGATTACCGTAACTGCCAGAGTTGTTCTTTCTACGAAAACCATGAAACTGACCAAGACGCTCCTGATGTAGGCTGCTCTCCTCAGGTATTTGACTTCTCGAGCCCTGGCTTCTTTGACCACAGCTTCAAATGGTGTTTCCCAAGCGTACATTTTGATGACTTGGATACCGCTGAGAATTTCACTCATTATCCTCACACGATAGTCTGTCCTTTTGGCCACTTGCATCCTGAATTTTGAGGTTACACTACCCATAAACACTAGAAATTAAAAAGGTTTGTTGATTCTAGCACCCTTGTAATCGATGAAAAAACTCACATTGTACTGGAAGAGTAATGATAATCATAGAAACTATGCCAACCATGGAACTGATTCCCATTTCTCTCCACATGAGATATCCCACAAGCAAGATTTGTAGTGGTCCTATCCAAATAAAATTTAGGGCCATAACCACCAAATCAAACCTGGCAACATCGTTCGATAAAAGATTAACAACTTGACCAGCAGCTGTTTTTCCCAAGGAAAGTTGACTTAATCTCAAAATCTGAAAATAGAACAAGTGAGAATCGTCCTACTGATGTGGCAAACCACATATTTTTAGATATGTTTTTACACATCTACAACCATAGTTACTTTGTGGGTGAGCTGTTATAGTCAGAACTCCTGAACATGACAAAATCAAGGAATTACATACCTTTCTGTAAATGAGTGATGATACAGCAACTCTCATTCTCATTCCAATTCTAGAGACACCATAGCTCGAGTGGTGATTCAAAAAAGCTGTTGTGAGTGTCATAGCGCATATTATGCCTCCATACGTAGCAACTTCTTCAATAGTGTGATCTGGCCTGGAGAATAACTTGATAAAATCTGATAAAATCAAAGGTACAGCGACTCTGGAATAAATGAATAAATTGAGATGGTTTCCTTCATTTTATCATTTTATATTCACCTTAAGACCACATTGTTGAGGAAGAGCAGCAAGCCCCAAGCTAGATATCTCCAGAGGAAGGTCTTCAGAAGAGCTCTGAGCAAACTAGGTTTCTTATTTTTCAGTTTACTTCGCTCCAACTCTTTGGACCAATTTTTTTCCAATCTATCTCCCAGCTTCGCAGACTTGTCATGATCGCTGCACTTATAAATGCTTTTGAGTTCTAGACCTTGTTTATTGCTTTCAACACATATTTTTCCCATCCATCTATAAAAAAAATTGAAGAAATAGTTAATAGCATTCTACACCAAGCCTAAAATTTAAAACGTGAAAACCACTTCAGCAGCCCCAATTGTAAAGAGGAATCGTATGTCCTGTATGAATACTGTTTTCAACAAGATTTTTTGACAAAATGGGTAGTCGTAACGATAATATGAGCAAGAATGCTACTAAGTTGTTTTTTGTGTTTGCGAACTCAACGCAATTCACTATGCCAATACTAATAGACAGTGTAGCAAAAACTAAAAACTTAAATTTAACTTCCAGAAACCGGCTTCTTCATCGAAATTTAAGAGATACATTTTGCAAAAAATATCAAAGATATGGAGTTGAACTTGAAAGTAGATATAGCATTTTCAAATCCGATCGTGACAGAGAATTTTGTTGAAAAAATTATTCTTTCTCAGTGATTCAACTGAATATGTAACAGATATATAATTAATCGCAAAGACTTACGCAAAAAACAACTTTGAAATAATATTTGCTTGATCTCTTGGATTATCCTTCTCCAAGGGATAGCATTCCTCCATTTTGAATTGAAGAAAATCACAGATTGAAAATTATAAATCACTAATATATTCTACAGAAGCTTTTCATTCCTCACTAATGAAATTCAATGATACTGATGAATTCAGGTACAGTGTTAATGATAATATTTTATAATGTATTATCATATCGAGATTGTTCAGTTACGGAATTGTTTAATTACGGAAAAGGATTAAAATATTTGTTGAACAAACTCTCAACACTCAAGGATAATAGAATGATTCAAACAATTGATGTAACATTTAATCCAAATATTTTTGATGTTAATAAAGAAAATGTGAAGTCATTATTGCTTCGTCATTGGTGTTTTGTTATTATGAGAAAAATTGGTTGAGTTAGAATTAATGACATGAAGAAATATGGGTTATTTGATGAATTTATAGGTTTTCAAAGCATGTGTGTTTTGTTCAAATTGAAGAAAGGTTAGGTAGGTATGTCACCATGCCTTTGAATAGCAGAAATTAATATTATTGTGAAATTTCTCAGCTGAAACCGCCGAACTGTTAACCAAAATCTAATCAGAGTCGAATACAATATGGAAATTAAAAAAAAAATTACATTTATTTTAAGTAGGTTTTTTTCTCTCAACAAAATACACTCTATATCAGGTTTTAAAGAAGAGATATTGTTGGAAATGGTAGTCATATTGCACAATCATAGGCAATGAAATTTATTCATCAAACAGGATCATAAAAACGAAGAAATATATATTTTCAAATTTATATCCATGTATTAATCATTAAAGTCTAAAGAAAATATCTCATTTTCTAACTTCAGCTTCTTCGCTTCATCAAATCTTTAGAACTAAATTTTTCATTTGAATCTGCAACGTCAGGACCAGCCTCTTCGGCTAGCCTTCTGAAGTAGCCATTCTTCTTCTGCAGTAGGACGGATGGATGATCAAATTCTACAACTTTACCCCCATCCAGGACCAAGACCCTATCAGAAGTCATGACAGAGTTCAATCTGTGCGCCACTGTTAGTACAGTAGCGTTGTGAAATTTTCTTTTTATCGTTTTCTGGATGAGTTCGTCAGTCCTACAAATATCGAAATGAGTGTCATTATGTTCAATTCCTGTAGTACTAGGGTTTGTTCAATAAGTTTTGCGGTTCGATAAGAGACGAGTCACAGTATTTTTTCACAAATTTGATTGAATTTTAATTTTTGGAAGGTTTAAAATCGAAGGAAATTTATGAACGAATGTTGAAAGTGTATAAAGACTCTTCGCCTTCTATTAGTACAGTAGAAAGTTGGATTGCTGAATTTAAACGTACAAGCCTTGAAGACGATCCAAGTCAAGGACGTCTAAAAGCAGCAACAACACTAGAAAGTGTAGAAAAAATACAGGATATCGTATTGGAAAATCGTCAAGTGAATAAAAGAAATATTGTAAAAGCTGAGAGCATCTCATTGGGCAGTGGAAGCAATACTTTGACAGAAGTATTGGGTTGCAGAAAGCTGTGTGCAAAATGGAATGCCACATTCAATTGAATAAAAACGCAGCAATATTTAGAGCGTTTTCGAATGGACAAAATGGATTTTGTGAGTCAACTCATCACTATGGATGAGACTCGGGTCTATCACCATGATTCTGAATCAAAACAAGAAGCAAAAGGGTGGTGTTAGCCTAGTTCTTCGACTCTGAAATGAGTTCGTGTCCAGAAATTGGTCAAAAATGGGTTAACAATGGGTTTTTTGGGATGCAAAAGGAATTTTGTTTGTTGATTACTTGGAAATTGGTGAAACAATAAATTCTGAATATCATTGTAACCTTTCAGGCCAGCTGAAGGAAAAAATTCATGACAAAAGACCCGGTTTGCAGAAGAAAAAAATCCTTTTCAGCAAGACAATGTAAGTACCTTGTCACAAGAGCATTTCGACGAAGGCTAAATTCCTTGAATTAAAGATCGAATTGTTAGAGCATCCACCGTATTCACCATATTTGGTCCCTAGCGACTTCCATCTGTTTCCAAAGTGTTCTTCATCAAATGGTGCGGCCATAACATCCAGATTCTCACTTCAGAGATGGAATTATTGGAATCTCGTTGGAACAAGTGCATTGATTTTCAGATAGACTATTCTGAATAAGAAAGTGTTTTTCAAACCATAAAATTGTGTTTTTCTTATTGAACCGCAAAACTTACTGAACAACCTTGTAAACCTCACTTAATATCGATATTCGCTGTAGCTTCATCCAATATTAAAATTTTGTTCTCCCTAAGTATAGCCCTAGCTAAACAAAGTAACTGTCTTTGCCCAAGGCTCATGTTATCACCTCCCCCTGTCAATTGAAAATCTAAAGATGGTATTATTTTATCGAGCTCTACCTGAAAAAAGTAATTCTTGAAAAACTCCCCTTATAATTCTTTTACAATATTTACTTCAGCAAGAATCTTCCAAATCCTTTCATCTGGATAAAGGTATTCTGGATCGAGATTGAATCTCACTGAAGCTGAAAACAAAACAGGATCTTGTGGGATTATAGCTATCTCTTTTCTCAACTTCTTGAGTTCTATATCCTGTATATTGACTTCATCTATAAATATATCTCCTTCTAAAGGGGATAATCGAAATAAAGCTGCGATTAAAGAGGATTTTCCAGCTCCAGTTCTGCCAACAATGCCAATCTAGATCAAAAAAGAATAAAGGTTCTGTGGTTATACTTCTGATAATGAATGCGTTCTAAATATGCCTTTTTGTACGTTAATTCCTGAATATTGGATCTATCATGTCACCACAATGTCTGTATTTTTCGAATTTTGAGCCAGGATTGGTCTCAAACGCTTAGTTTCGACTTATGATGATGGATCCAGTTGACATTTTGCGTGTATATATAAAATAATAATTTCAATTATTCTGTATCTTATATACAGAGTGGGCCACGGCCGATGGTACCCAAGAAACCAAATTTTTAATAAAATCGTACTTTCCTAAGACTAAGGTACCATCGACCATGGCCCACCCTGTATGCAGTTAAGTGGTATTCAAGACCGCATGAATGAACTGGCGTTTAAAATCTCCTGATGCCAAGTCAGTGCTTTTTTTCTTTTTTTTATAAATGGGTCTGATTTGGAACATTCCTACAGAACTTCTCTAAATGGGCTAAATCATCTCACCTTCTCTGAATCGTATATTGTTATGTTTATATTCTGCAAAATCGATCTATCATCACCAATGTATTTCAAACTTAAATTTTTGAATTCAATATCTCCGCGACAAGGCCATAAACGAGGAACAATGCCGTCTGAAAAAAATTGTAAAAAATCAATAAAGAAGCAAGCTTTAAACATCTTCAGTCATCATACCGTTTGGCTGTAGTGCTTCTTCTTTCTTTAGTTGTGTGTAATCGAATATCCTATCAATATTGGTTAGATAGTTCACAGTTTCTGACATAGTTCTTATGCAGGACTGAAATAATCCAACCATGGTCATTGAGTGGAAGATTGCAAGGCCTATGAAGCTTCCACTTATGTAGATATCTGAAAAAGTTAAGGCATAAACATCAAATAAATTTCTATGAGCAATAAACAAGTTATTTGTTGTTATTTATCATTTTCATTAATTATTTATTTTTCAATTACTTACATCTATCTAAAATGATGAAAAACAATACAACAAAGCATACAAATGATACACAAAGTAGATCTATCCAGAGGCCAAATGATGAAGTACAAGAAATAGCCATAAAGGATGTGGCACTATGCAAGTCCTAAAAAATTTTTATGAATATTGATATCATAACATCAGTCTAATGTGATTATATCTACCTGATGTCGATCAAACTGTGGTATAAGAAGTTCTTCACATTTATTAGACCTTATTGTAGTAACTCCTTCCATTGAGGAGGCCACGTAGGAAAAAACAGGAGATTTAACTGATTATTAAATTAAATATTTTTTCTAGAACGAAAGTAAGAACTCACCAGCTGTTTCGTATCTTCGCAAAATTCTGACTGTTTTAAGGAACCATTTTCTTATCTTAATTAATATCAGTACCAGCGGTATGACTAAGATTATCATAAGACTATTGGAGATTACAATAAGTAACATAGAACCAAAAATAACCGGCAGTGACTGAAATAAAGACTTGAATAAGAAAAGATAAGGCTAATGGAATGAATCTCCTTACCCCCAAAAAATTGAGAAGAGTCTTTGGAAACTGCTCATCTGCAGCTCCCATGTCCTTGGATAGCCTATTCAACGTATTGCCAGGTGGAGTTGTATAAAAGAATGCCATCGAAGTCTCTAGGATACTCGAGAACATCTTATTATGTAACTTTTGTGATGCTCTAGTACATAGATAAAAGAATAATGACGATCTGCACAGCATGAGAAATATTGCCAATAAGATAATCATTATGTAGATAGTTCTCATCACTGATGGTTTTATCATGGTATATTGCTTTAAGTCTACGAAAACTGTTTCCGTCCAGTGACTAAAAATGGAATTGTTAACTGGTAGAAAAAATATTTTTTTGGTTTTCATTCCTACAGCCTTATTTGAGTAAGAAGAGTTTGAGTTGGATGTCGGCTTATATAAATGTCGAATATACTCTTCCTCCGACCTGTAAAACATAATTCAAAAGTACCTACATGGTGTCCCAAATTCGATGCTCACTGAGAGCATCTCGAAAACTTTAAGACTTAGAGAAGAACATCTTCAAGGACCCCCCATCTCTTTTTTCGAAATAATAAAATATCAGAAAGCTGATCTTGGATATCTCGATTTCTTATCAAGTTACAGAGGAAAACACCAACTCTCCTCTATATCTCTAAAATGATGATTAATTTCTATGATATGTTATGAGTATCATATTATAAACTATAAAAATTACAAAAAAAAACATTTTAGAATTTTTCGAATATCTCGAATAGAAACCAAAATATTGCGAAATATTTCCAAAGGTCATTTTTCAGAAACGCCTTGTAACTTGAGAACTTATCAGGATTCGTATGGTCTGCTTTCTGTTTTCTTATTATTTCGAAAAAAGAGATCAGTGCTTCCTGAAATTTTTTTTCTAAGTCTTATAGTTCTCGAGATGCTTTCAGTGAGCATCGAATTTGGGACACCCTGAACATGATTGATTCTGAACATTGAAAACTTACCAGAGCGTTATCCAATAATCGGATAAATTCAGTGATAGTTGAGAAATCAATAAAAGTATGAAAAGTAGTATTATATTGGAGGAACCACCAGATAAATTTATATATTTCAAGATTACCGAGCCTTTAAGGTTGTTCACATCATCAATATCTGTCATGGATGAGTTCTTTTCCTCACTAGTACTTTTCTGCATAACCAATTGCCCCTACAAAAATTAGAATTTAAGAAATATTCAAACAAAATGATAAACTTACATTTTTCTCGTTGAAAGATTTTTTTCGGTCGTTGTTTTCTTCGATGTTTGCTTCTAACAGGTACGGTTCCAACTTTTTCTCGAAAAGCTCAGTGAATTGTCCTTGATTTTCAATTGAACCCTATGAAAATGAATACCTCAAATGGTTATATAATGGTTGTATGCAGAATCCGATTCACCTTCTTCAAAATAACTATGTGCCCAACTTCTTTCAAATAATGCAATTGGTGTGTCACTAGGACTCTAGTTTTTCCACTCAGAAATTTCAGTATGCATTCTTGGAAAACGTATTTTCCAATTTTTGGATCAAGAGCAGACAACACGTCGTCTAAAAGATATATATCAGCTTCCTTATAAACAGCTCTGGCCAAATTTATTCTCGCTCTTTGTCCTCCGCTCAAAGAAACTCCTCTATTGCCAACGATTGTTTGGTCACCATCTTGAAACTGTTCAACTTCTTGAGTGAGGCCGCATACCTCGAGAACTCTCTTATACCGGTTTTCGTTGAAATCCTGACCGAAAATTATATTTTTTCGAATTGTAGAAGAGAATAACCAAGGTTTTTGTGATGAGAATGAGGTTGTTCCGCCTACTGTGAAAGTTCCACTAGATATTTGAATTTCTCCGAGCAAAAGCTTAAGCAGAGTAGACTTTCCAGAGCCAACTGGACCAACAACAGCACAAACATTTCCTACAAGAGTGAATAATCGAATCATTTAGGTTATAATTTATTTAAGTTTGAACAAACCTCATGAACCTGTATATGCATGAATTCTTATGGATTCGAGTGTGTACTTTGATAATTTATAACAAATTTTGTGACAGACTAAAATTCAAACTTATTTTTGAGACTGTTGAATTATATTAACCTCACCTGGGGAAATGGACATGGAAACATTATCTAGAGCTGTTATCTTCTCCTTCCAATGTGCGCTCACAAGTTTCAGCTGGACCATACCAACCTCAGCTACTGCTGGAGCAATTTGAGCTACTGATTGTATCTCTTCCAGCATCAAAAAGTCCTCCAGACGTCTCACTGATACTAGTACTTCAGAACCAATAATAACTGCAGATGGAAGCATTGTTCCAAGGGAAAATTGCAAAATACGAAAACAAACCGATACTGAAAATACTACATCTGTAGACACAGGAAAACCAAGCAGAGAATAACAGACGACTGTGACGCAAAGGCCAAGTTTTTCCGTTACAAACATGATGCATGCCAAAATTCCTTTGATGTAGGAACTTGCACGAATGTATTTTAGTTCTACTTCACGTATTTTTCCTACAATTTGCTCGAATGGTTTTTCCCATGTGTACATTTTGATAACAGCCATTCCAGACAATATTTCACTGGTTAGTTTTACTCTTGAATCGGTTTTTTCGGCAGCTTTAACTCTATAAACACCTGTCAGGTGGCCAAGAATACCTAAGAAATCAAGAAACGAAATTTATTGAAATTCAATTCAGCTCTTGCCAAAATATACTAAGCACGTATACTAGGAACTATTTATCTCACCTTGAAGTGGAATCATTAAAACAATCAGGGTGGCAATACCAACAAGCGCCCCCAAACCAAAAAGACTCCAAATGACAAATATAATTACTGTGAGCTGTATTGGAGTTATCCAGAGGAAGTGCATTGCTTTAATGGCAATCTCAAACCTTGCAACATCATTTGAGAGTAAATTGATCACCTGACCAGAAGATGACTTTGATAAAGAGTATTGATTCAATCTCAGCACCTGTAAATGTTCAAAGTGGAGAAAAAGAAATATATATTGTTGTGGACATACTTTTCTGTACACCAAAGTAGAAACTGCTATTCTGATCTTCATGCCAAGCAAATTACTTCCACATACTGTATAGTGGAGAAGAAATGAAGAAATCAGCATTAGAAGACATAAACTTCCAGCATATGTGAGCATTTCAACTGCTGTATAATTCTTGTTTATAAATAAGCGGATCAGGTTCGACAATATGAAGGGCTGCAAGCCTCTAGAATTTTAATGTCAATAAAGTAGATATTTAGGCAATGGTGAATTGAAATTGAACAGAATCATGTATATATATAATTCTGGATTTTTATATGTAGGTATGTACTCAAAAGTTGATATAAGCATAAGAAAAAAGAAAAGGGAAAAGTTAAACTAGTTGAAAGAGTAAAGAAAAATTATTGAGAGATAAATTAGAAATACCTAGTACCGAAGAGTGAAAGGAATATGAATATAGAAGCAATATAATGAGAAAATGAAAATTCCAGTAGGAAAAAGAGTAAAACAATCAAATTATTCGATCATCAAGAATAATCATCATACCAAAAAACTCGTTTTCAAAATCATCCCTTAAATATAATTTAATAAATTTTCAGTTCACTAACTTGATGACTACATAGTTCAGGAAAGCTGTTGCAGCCAATGGAATATATTCTGGATAAAATGTTTTAATGATTATTTTCAGTAAACTGGGTCTAAGTTCTTTCTTCCTGCGAGTCCTGAATTCCTCTCTCCATTTTTCTTCCAGATAATTTCCGATTTGATTCGAAAGATACGATTCCGAACATTTGTATATCTCTTCTAATTTAATATCATTTTTATTACATTTCAAGATACAGTTTGTCGTCCAACTGAAAGCAAAAGCCTCCTTCAGTAATGATGTTTTTGTTTCCACAATTTACTATTTTAGTGAATAAATTGTGAAAGCAATTAAAATTATATTCATATAATGAATACATATTGACAGTTTGCGCAATTATAGAAGAAATTTCAATTTTCCAAGTTCAAAATGTAAAAATAGAAAGAAAAATACTCACAGAAAACAGAGTTTAGAAATGAATGAAGCTTTTTCTCTGGGATTTTCTTCCTTAAGAGGAAAACTCTCATCCATTTCGAGGTGTAATTACTGTTATTTAAACTGAACTAATAATATTAATTATTCATTTATATCACTTTCAAACGATAGGAACTCAAGAAAACCAAAAGACAATATATTCGAAAAACCAGTTCTCACATCTACATTTGACGTTTCTTTGTTTTTCTGGGAACTAACTCTACGTGGAGCAATGTGCCTCTATCAGAGGTTCTTTCATCGATAACACGCTACTTTGGAAATAAAAATTTATATCGTGCAGAATTATATCTCGAAGAGCTGTAATTACAGTTAATGTTACTTCTAGCTGAATTATGCATGACTGGATTAACCACAAGGTTGAAAATAATACTAAGATATTTAATTGATGCAGACGATTCGTACTATTTTTCCTGCAACAAAAGGATCAATTAAGTATATGGCTTTTCGAAAATTTTTAATCGTTTTGAACTGATAAAGTTGCAATTATTATTCTTCAAGGTCAAATATACATTTTTCGCATCGACATAGGTATATTTTTTTGAAATCATAGTATAGAAACTCTCACACGCTTCAGTTCACTTGTTGACGGATTTTT